>NC_056729.1:1349626956-1349971956 GCF_019279795.1 Protopterus annectens | reverse complement strand
AACTCTGCCAAGAATGATTATTCAGGACAAATATATTTAGGAATGCTTTGGTCACCAGTTCCAGGAAAACATAAAATACATGCAATGTTACAGTGGATTAATATATATATATATATATATATATATATATATATATATACATATACATACATACATACATAGACACACATGGGTTCTTCTTACTGATCAAAAGCTACTAACAATAACAGCAATAAATATGGCTGCCCACATCAGCTGCTCATAAGGTGTTCATATTAGATGCTGCCAGTTGATCAGCACTGCCTAACTCTCATCAAAGCCAATGGCTCCCAATTCATTTGAGAGACAATCTGCTAGGATCACTAATTTACACAGTCCTTTCTTCTGTGACATTTCCCCGTCACTTATAAACTCTTCACCAAACTTCTCACATGTAATCTAAGGGGTATCTCAACTCACCTCACTAACTCCAAAAACGAAACTTCATTGCATTGATCATGTATTCTTCATCTAAGCACTTAAGATATGTGACTCCATTCCACTCTCAATCAGGGATGTCCTAAAGTACTCAGACATCAGACAACAGCTCAAGGAACTCTTCTTCACCCAAACAAAATAGAGCTGCACTCACACAGGTCACATTACATGAATCCTGCAGTTCTCTCACACCCCTTACTTTCTATTTCATCCTTCCTTATCTTACTTTGTCATTACCTCACTTAATGCCTCTCATTCCTCCTACTTCCCTCCCCTCATCTCCTCTTCTCTTCTCTCCTCTTCTCTTCTCTTCTCTTCTCTTCTCTTCTCTTCTCTCCTCTCCTCTCATCTCTCTCTCCTCTTCCTTCTCTTCTCTTCTCTTCTCTTCTCTTCTCTTCTCTTCTCTTCTCTCCTCTCCTCTTCCCTTCTCTTCTCTTCTCTCCTCTCCTCTTCTCTTCTCTTCTCTTCCCTTCCCTTCCCTTCTCTTCTTCTCTTCTCTTCTCTCCCCTACTCTCCTCTTGCCTTCTCTTCCCTTCTCTTCTCTTCTCTTCCCTTCCCTTCTCTTCTCTTCTCTTCCCTTCTCTTCTTCTCTTCTCTTCTCTTCTCTTCCCTTCCATTCTCTTCTTCTCTCCTCTCCTCTCCTCTCCTCTTCTCTTGCCTTCTCTTCCCTTCTCTTCTCTTCTCTTCTCTTCTCTTCTCTTCTCTTCCCTTCTCTTCTTCTCTTCTCTTCTCTCCTCTCCTCTTCTCTTGCCTTCTCTTCTCTTCTCTTCTCTTCTCTTCTCTTCTCTTCTCTTCTCTTCTCTCTCTCTCTCTCCTCTTCTCTTCTCTCCTCTCCTCTTCTCTTCTCTTCTCCTTCTCTTCTCTTCTCTTCTCTTCCTTCTCTTCTCTTCTCTTCTCTTCTCTTGTCTTCTCTTCTGTTCCCTCTTCTTCTCTTCTCTTCTCTTCTCTTCTCTTCTCTTCTCTCTTCTTCCCTTCTCTTCTCTTCTCTTCTCTTCTCTTCTCTTCTCTTCTCTTCTCTTCTCTTCTCTTCTCTCTCTCCTCTCTCTTCTCTTCCCTTCTCTTCTCTTCCTCTCTTCTCCTCTTCTCTTCTCCTCTCTTCTCTCCTCCTCTCCTCTCCTCTTCTCTTCTCTTCTCTTCTCTTCTCTTCTCTTCTCTTCTCTCTTCTCTTCTCTTCCCTTCTCTTCTCTTCTCTTCTCTTCCTCTCCTCTTCTCTTCTCTTCTCTCCTCTTCTCTTCTCTTCTCTTCTCTCCTCTCTCTCCTCTCTTCTCTCTCTCCTCTCCTCTCTTCCCTCTCCTCTTCTCTATTCTCTTCTCTTCTCTTCTCTCTCTTCTCCTCTCCTCTCTTCTCTCCTCTCCTCTCCTCTTCTCTCCTCTCCTCTCCTCTCCTCTCCTCTTCTCTTCTTTCCTCTCCTCTCCTCTTTTCTTCTCTTCTCTTCTCTTCTTCTCTTCTCTCCTCTTCTCTCCTCTCCTCTTCTCTTCTCTCCTCTTCCCTTCTCTTCTCCTCTCCTCTCCTCTCCTCTTCTCTCTCTCTCTTCTCTTCTCTCCTCTTCTCTTCTCTTCTCTTCTCTTCTCTCTCTTCTCTCTCTCTCTCTCCTCTTCTCTTCTCTTCTCTTCTCTCTCCTCTCCTCTCCTCTCCTCCTCTCTCTTCTTCTCTTCTCTCCTCTCCTCTTCTCTTCTCTCCTCTCCTTCTCTTCCTTCCTTCCTCTCTCTCCTCCTCTCCTCTCCTCTCCTCTCCTCTCCTCTTCCTTCTCTTCTCTTCCTTCTCCTCTCCTCTCCTCTCTCTCTTCTCTTCCCTTCTCTTCTCTTCCCTTCTCTCCTCTCCTCTCCTCTTTTTTCTTCTCTTCTCTCCTCTCCTCTCCTCTTCTCTCCTCTCCTCTTCTCTTCCCTTCTCTTCCCTCCTCTCGTCTCTTCTCTCCTCTTCTCTCCTCTCCTCTTCTCTTCACAACTCTCACACTTTCTTTCCTTTCTAATCCCCTGCCCTCTGCATGCCTCTCTTACTATTTCTCTGACTTCTCCCGATGGTATCCTTTCCTGCATCTATTTACGGTCACCTCTTCTAATGTCATCATACCTCTCTGTATAATGATATGTTGCTATCCCTGTAACATAAGCCATCTCATTCATTATGGCTACATCCATAAAGCTCTGCCAAGAATGATTCCATTTCTCCATCCATGTTTTGACATTGTAAACTGCTTCTTGAACTAAATGTTGTAGCATTTTCTTGCATGTTTAAATATGTATGTTTCACAGCATACACTTGTATCGGTAAATATGATTTGTTCATTTCTTCTGTGATCCTGTTCACTCAGGCTGTGCCTGCAAATCATCCCCTGAGTCAGGGTACAACCTTGCTAAACAAAATATAAATACGATTCCTGTAAGAACCATTACCTGCACACTTAAGGCATGCTACATGAAGCAATTCCCTTTGTTGTTCATAGTTAAATATATACTTGGAGAGTCATAGAAAGTAACGTACATCTCAAAAGAGCTGTCAGTTTCATGCACGATCTCTCAAGCATTTCAAATTCTCTGTCATGTGTCATGTTACTTTCTTTCATTATCAGTCTTATTCACACCATGGTTTTCATCTGTGATATTACTGACAAAAACGCTTTACCACAACTAAAGACATGAATATCTGCCAACACATATTCAAAATATGCTCGAGAAATGAACTTATTAAATGTCTACCCCACCCCTGGAGCAGACAACCTGCAAATTAATCAAAACAATAAATGCAAAACCCTTCAAGCTAAACCTGGACAACTGGATGAGTATACATAAATTTACTCCAGGAATGATAAGGTTGTCCATTCTTGAGAAGGGGATACCGTATGAGGGTGGGTATGGTCACTGGCAAGAGATAAATGGTCTTGTGACTCAACTGTTTTGTATTTTCTAAGGTACTTCTTAGACAGATCAGATGAGTTTTCAATTAAACCTAATGATTCTTTCCTAAACCATCAAATGACCCTAATCTACGTGATCTTGGAACTATGTAGTGACACACACATGAGGACTTTCAGGAGCTTTCCCCATACAAAATATCTGAACTCAGATTAGAAGCAGTATAAACAGAGAGTAAACAAATGTCCTTTTCTGACCTCTGTAACATTTTGACATATCAGACTGGTTAATAAAATTAGAAGAGAATGCTTGATGGGTAAGAAAAAAATAAGGAATTCAAATATAGAACCTTGTTTACACGTTAGCATGTTAGACATAAGCAAAATTAATGATTTGTAAAAAGAGTAGAAGAGCCTCTCAAAAGAAACAAATCTGCTTAACTGAAAAAGCATGCTTTGAAAGACAAGCAAACAAACACACACACATACATTATTTTTTAGGCTTTGACAGTCTCAAATAAAGCCCTGTTAGACAAGGTCAAGGAACACATTTTAGCTTTAAAAACCTTGCCTTGTGTTTTACAATTTACTTATATGTATCTCAAATTTAGGCAAGTCTGTATCATACAAAATATATTATTTCCAGCTGTGACAGAGTTGTAAATACAATTAAGATGTAACTTTTTAGCATATTTCTTGATCAGGTAAAGTGTCCCTTTTCAGGGATGACCTGAGAGTAGTCAGTTTAACTGACTTTCTCAGAGTCTCAGAGTAGTTAAATAAAGGATCACATCCTGTGTGCTAACTACCATACACCTTCCTTCACTATAAGTATTTTATGATGTAAAAGTTAAAATGGCTACTTAAAGTTGTAAATGTAAATATTTTACTTAGTAACTTTGCACTGCATAAGGAATGCCTCATTTGTCTCACTAAAACTGGTATCTGCAAAGCATTGTGTCACATTAAAATGGATCTGTAGGAGTCTGAAGAATTATTTTTAAAGTCTTAATATGCTTTATTTTGTTTTAATAAAGTAAATAATACAAAATCAATAACTAATACTTCTATCATCTACATGCATAGAACAAAAATAGAGCAACAATAGTCCACATGTGAACTCCAGGCCAACAAACTAAGCCTAGCAAACCCCACACATGCTGAAGATAAACCTAATTCCCTTAACAAGTACCAGCAGGGTGTCCTACATTGCACATCTTCATGTCAGGCTCTGACAATGCACTGACTTCCTTGCCAAGCCATTCATACATTCACTGAAAATATTTCAACAAAGCCAATACACATATTGCATCTGTTGCAGGTATTTGAATGCACAGAATTACTAAACATCACTGTTATCTAAATATACCTCTTTAATTATGACCCTATGGTGACCCAGACCAAAAGCAGCAGGAAGGGAATGTGGTCTGATAGCAAAGCAAGTAAGAATACAAAACAGTTCAGTCCTCATTAAGATGATATGGGCTGAATAAATGTCCTAAGCTCCATCCTTATAAAATGCACTAAAATCACTATACATTTAAAATGGTCAGATAAAAACACCTCAGTACAAATGAATAACTTACTCGGTTATACAACAGACTGAATAAAAAATAAAATGTGGAAAACACTTTGCATTTGTGTATTTATTTAATTGTATTGCTGTTCACCAGTTACTAGCAAATTAAATAATACACATAATACAAATAAAGTATTTTTCTGGACATGAAAGAATAGATCCTATAATTTATGAGAACACTTTAAGAGAAATAGCTGCAGGCCAGGCTTGATGCTATTCAGAACACTTTTCTGTGCAGCCACTTGCTGTAAGAATACATTTTAGGTCACTTACCAGCCATGGCTGGGGGATCTCTGGTAGGGGCAGTTGTGGAGGAGCTGGCAGGCCACTGAATATGTCATTTCTCTGTTTCAGGTCTTTGGTTATAATATCTACAAAAAAAAAAAAAAAAGAAAGAAACCAAAGTTGAGAACCCAACAAGAAAATGTTATTACTGTATGAATGTAAAACACCGTATAAACAGTTAGTACATAGTTGAGGCACAGTGCCCACCAAAGAATGTTCTCAAGCAATGCATTCTATAACTTCAAAGTTGCTCATTACAGTACAAGGAATTGCTGCTCATCATAACTATAATCGATAAATCAGGTAAATGAGGCAATATGACGTTCAAATCTATAGGGCACAATTCGTTTTGGGGTTTTAAAACATCATGCTTGTTCCACTACACAGTAGAAAAAAAGAAGCCTAAACAATTCAGATAATCCAAGTTATTCTCCATTGTTTCATGTGGCCCCTTTAAGATTCACCTTCAAGATCAGCATGAATAAGAACCTGAATAAAGAATGAGAAGAAGTCATTCAGAACCTGTCCGCAGCAAAATAACCTAGATTGTCAAGTTTGCCCAGTAACTATTATATACATAAAGGCTATCAAAACACTCTTGGTAAAGTAAGCTGTATAAGGTTATGTTCTTTGCACACAGGTAGGAACAACATCAAAGAATAGCGTTGTGCAACATTGTCACACCAAAATGATACCACATTAAGGCTCACAACATGTAATATTTAAGAACGATGCTTACATCTTACTTATTTAATCTACAGCTCTTATAACAGAAAGTTAATTGACTTACTCTTTGTTAGGCAAGACAAATCTAGGTAGAACATAGACTATATGCAGACACATTGGAACAAAAAATATAAATGCAGTGCTCATTGTAAAACCAAAAGGTGATAATTTTGTACCCAAAGGGAAGACAGTTTCCTTTAATAATGAATGGACAGATGTAGAAGAAAACTGGATAGAGTGTAAACTTCATGAACATTTAGACTGGATCTGATGTGTTATGAAATACCCAACTGAAAGAACTAAAAAATAAACTCACCCCTAGCTTGTGTTACAACAAGAAAATACATACTATTAAGGGAGGTACTACAAAGGAAAAGCATAGTCTGTATACCTATAGATATCAGTTAAGTCAAAGTCAAAAGTCAAAGTAAACTTTATTGCCATTTAGAACTACCCACATGTAACCTAAACAAAATTTTGTGCATCAGTTAAATTCTTGATATTACAAAGGAAAGTGAAACAACACATAAAAGTAGAGGAATAAACATAACTAACAAATACAATACTTCCCCTAACACACTCAAGAAAGAGCAGAGACATTTACCACACTCATATACAAAAAAAATACCATCCCCTGAGCTAAATTAACTAGCCTATTTAAAGTAATACAAAAGGCACTACAGATTCAAATGCCTAAGTTATTTGTCTAATATTGCACTTGAGTGTGTTAAATAATACTAAATATGGATATAATAAATAAATATTGAACTTACTTGGAATATATGCAAGTATATATTGCACAAATAAATAAAATTGACTTCTTATGTGTCCGGACCCCTGGGACTAGTGCCCGAGTTCAGAAGTCTAATCACTGTAGGGTAGAAACTGTTACTGAATCTTGTAGTCCTCCAGCAGATGCTGCGATTTCTCCTGCTAGATGCCAGATACTTGAACAGTCCATACACAAGATGTGTGTTCTCCTGTATTTTTGTGGTGGCCTTTTGGCTGCTTCTTGCAGAATAAAGATGTATCAATGGAAGAGTGGAACCTGTTGCCTTCTCTGCAACCCTCACCACTCTTTGTAGTGCCATCCTTTCTGTAACTGTGCAGCTTCCAAACCACACTGTGAAGTTGCAGGTGAGGATGATCTCTACTGCACCTCTATAGAAGGTGGAGAGAATATGAGGAGGAAGCTTAGCTGTTTCAGCCTTCTTAAAAAGTGGAGGCATTGTTGTGCTTTCTTGACCAGTCGGCTGGTGTTTCCCAACCAAGAAAGACTCTCTGATATGTGTACACCCAGGAATTTCATACTCTTAACCCTCTCCTCAGTCTCACCATTGATCCTGAGCACTGGGTGGTTTGTTCTCCCTTCCCTAAAGTCATTGACAATCTCTTTGGTCTTGCTTAAATTCAGGTCAAGATTGTTTCCCTTGCACCAGCTGATGAGAGATGTCACCTCCTCCCTGTATGCCTTTTCATCCTCCTTTGTAATGAGCCCCATGACTGTGGTGTCGTCAGCAAACTTGATGATATGGTTGGACTTGTGCTTAGCATAGCAGTCATGGGTCAGGATGGTGAATAGGGTCTATATTATATCCTCGAATGCTTAAAAAAGCGAACGCTGATTGATCGAACTTATTTTCGCGAAACTGCAAAATATTGAAGCAGCAGAAACTCAAATTTTTTCCTAGGGAAAGAATTTGGTTGCCCGTTTCTGTTGCTTCGGTATTTTCAGTGTTATGGTGGAAAGTTACCGGTCGGATTCAGATAAGTGTGCGATTGTGTGGATGTGGGTGTTAGGGTGATTTAGGTGAGTTAGGGTTAGGGCTCGGGTTAGGTGTGTGTGCGATTGAGTGGACATGAAGGTTAGGGTGGATTTAAGTCACTTAGGGTTAGGGAGCTGGTGAGGTGAGTGTGCGATAGTGACGGACCTTAGGGTTAGGGTTTGGGTTAAGATAAGTGGGTAGTTAGTGGTGTGTGCATAGTTTAGTGTAGGGTTAGGTATCAGATTTTAGGTGTATGTGTGTGGATTTCTGTTTGTTTGGTGTGCTTGTGTTGTGTGTATGTATTTTGGATCAGCGATTTTTTTCCCTGGGAAAAAAATCGCTGATCTGACAGTTCGAGATTGTAAGCTTTCGCTTAAATTAGGTCGATCAATTAGCGTTCGCTTTTTTAAGCATTCGATGATATAATATAGACCCAGTGAATAACAGTGGGCTGAGAACAAATCCCTGTGGAACCCTGGTGTTAATTGTGGTGCACTTTGATGTGTTCTTACCTGAACACACCCTATGTGGTCTCTCAATCAGGAAATCCAGGATCCAGTTACAGAGATGTTTACTGATTCCTAAATGTGCCAGTTTTCCTCTCAGCTGCATTGGTACTACCATATTAAATGCAGAGCTGAAGTCTATGAACAGCATCCTCACATAGTTGTCTTTGCCCTCTATCTACTCAAGGAAGATGTGTAGTGCTACTGATATGGCATCAGCCGTAGAATGGTTAGCTATGTACGCAAACTGCAGAGGGTCAAAATCAGGAGGTAGGCATGATGAAAGATACTTTTTGATCAGCTGGTCAAAACATTGTCAGAGTGACTGGACTGTAGTCCTTAAGGCTGGAGGGAGAGGTTTTCTTAGGCAGTGGAATGATGTTTGTTTCCTTATAGCATGAGGGTACTTTCTCCATGGCAAGAGAGGTGTTAGATATTTCCGTGAGCACTGTGCATAGTTGATCACCACAGCCTTTTAACACCTTGCCCAGTATGTTGTCTGGGCCACGAGTCTTCCTGGGGTTCACTCTCCTTAGCTCTCTTCTTACCTCCTCTGTGCTGTGGCTGAGGACTGCATCCTTCTCATCAATGGGTAGCTTTAGTGCCAACCTGTTGTTTCCTTCCTCAAATCTACCAAAGAAGATGTTCAAACTGTCCAGGAATTTGATGATGTCATCACACTCTGCTGACCTGATTTTGTAGTCAGTGATCTCCTGTATGCCTTGCCATAGTCTTCTTGCATCCTTCATGTCTTCAAAGTGGCTCTGTACCTTTCTGCCATACTCCCTCTTAGCCTCCTTTATACACCTCCTCACATTACCTCTTGCTACACTTAGGGCTGCTTTGTCCTTAGCCCTGTAAGCTGCGTTTCTCTCCTTCAGAAGATCATATACCTTAGGGGTGAGCCATGGCTTCTGGTTAACACTAACAGTGATGCTCTTGGTATTTGTTACCCCATCACCACAGTCTGACATTTATGCCATCACTACTTCAGTGTAGTCATCAATGTTCAGATGCTGATTCACTGTGGCTGCCTCCTTGAACATATCTCAGCTGGTTCTTTCAAAGCAGTCTTGGAGGGTGTCCATAGCCCCATCAGGCCATACCCTGATTTGCTTCTTTTTGGCTTTCTCTCTAACCAGTTCAGGGCTTTAAGCTGGCGATAGCAAGATGGTATAATGGTCAGAGTTTCTCAATTGTGGAAGTTGCACTGCCTTATAAGCTTTATTCAGGTTTATGTACACCTTGTCCAGGATATTATCACCCCTTGTAGGAACTACAATTATTACCTATTAAAAGTATTATTAACTATTAGAAACTATTAACTATTACATTTATTATATTAACATATTATTAATATTAACTATTATTAACTATTAGGAATGTCCATATACCGATGGTAGTGTGGGAGTACTTCTTTCAGATCTGCTTTATTAAAGGCACCAGCAGCCACGTGTACAAAGTCCAGATATTTGCTCTGCAGCTCACCTTTTAAAGTTAAAGGCATAAACACAATGTTAAGAATTATTTACTTATAAGGTTTAGAAATGGGATTTCTACTATAACCGAGAAAGTGGTAATATAATTTAATATTGATTAGGTATACCCAAACTCAACTTTATTTATAATGTGTCAGTAATGTTGGCTTTTCTACAAAGATTGTTTGAATTTTTGGGATACACTATCAGATGTGATAACAGCATTGAAGTGGATATTCTGATTTTAGATATTAGCAGTGCATATGACACTGCTGACATAACAAGATCATAGTTGGAAGACAGCCTAAAATATGCCTTTTGACAAAGGAAAGTGCAGTCATTTCCAATGGACGAAGTGGCATTTGCTGTAAAGTGTATATAAGCAAATCTACATATGTATACATAAAGAATATCAGCAAATAAACTGCTGCATCAGCATACACATACTTATAGTACATTTTAACTGCCCACATACATTGAACACAAAATTGAAAACAGAAACTAGATTCTTTTTCCAATCACATCACTAAATCCAGCATGTACACTTACCCCCTCCACCCAACACAGGCACACACACACACACACACACACACACACACACACACACACACACAAACACACACACACACACACACACAAACACATCCACACCATATCTTATCATATTTTATGGAGGACTTTGCCCCCTCTCAACTCCAAGCGGCTCTGCTACCACATCCCATAACTCAAATATACTAAGTCCACAGTTGCACGACAGCAACCAAAGTGAAATCACTGATGGCAAATAACACTCTATTGCTGGATACAGATATCCTAAGCAAAGTACTTGGTAAATATTTGGTGTTGGGTAATAATTTTACTGTTATCACTCTTTTTTTAAAGTATTACAACTTTTATTGAAGTTTTTATTTCTATGAATTGCAAAGTGTGATGCAAGTATACATTTTTATTTAATTAAGCACGTTTTCCATGCTTATTTATGCAACAGCTTGCATTTTATTATTAGTCCTGATGAAGTCCATGAACAGTATGGACAAAAGCGCTTAACCGTATGTATGAACAAAGCTGATTTCTGAAATGGGAATCCATATGATTCTTTTGGTTACTGGTGACTCATTAAGCTAGTTCTGGTATACTTGTTTTACTAGTTTGATTTTCTGGCACATCTATGTCATCTCAATACCATGTGGTCAAGGTACTTTACATCTAATGAAGATTCCAATTTACCATAATGTGGACATTTGAAATCAAGTATCAGGATCAGAATCTGAATGTGGTGACTGTTCAAACATTTAGGACACCTTGTCTTAAAAACTGGTTACAGAAAAGTTGTATTTTTGGTGAGTACAATTATTTATTTATTGAAAAGCCTCCTTTATGACACAGTTTAAATTTTTGCAGCAGAAATTATTGCAGCTGCACAATTCCTACTTTGATGACTGCATTCAGAGAGATCAGATTCCTAAGGACTGCCATGTTTAGAAATTTCCAAACAATGTGCAACATAACTGTTCTTGATAATGACCTGCTTGATCTATATGACCATACAAATCTGGAACTAATGGATATTCTCAAACATTCTAATAAAAGGAAACTGGAATCCCTATTGATTGAACTCCTCCCTTAATTCTAATTTAGTCTTTGACAGTAGAGCTCTGGGCTAGAGCAATATTTTAATAAAATCAACAAGCAATGTCAACAAATTCAGTTACAGCATAACAAACAGTATTATAAGACTAAAACTGCCTATCCCCTACCTAATAAATTGAAACATAAAGAAGATATGAAATTAATTTCAAACAATGAGATGCTCAACAGCTATTCATCTGACAATGATAATATACAACAAGATTTACATTTTTGGATTTCTCACCATGGTGGGACAGTGCATAGCCAATCAACAACAAAGGACTTTCAAATACAGTTGGGAGTTCAAAATCACAACATCCAGTCTTCGGGAAGGAACAACAGAATGATGCAATGAAGGGGATGCAGTCACGTCAAGAAGACGTAGTTGATCTAATTGCTTGGACTGAGAATGACTGTATTTTTGATTTTAAAACAGATGCTATGCACACCTCTAATTGTGTGTCACAAATGATGATGTAATGCTCTTTAAGTGCAGCTTTACGATTATATAGTCAAATGCTTTCCTTAGTTTCAGACTTAGTAGACGCTAAGTTATTCACTCATAAACTCAACCTTGCTTTATTTTTTGGCAACATGAACACTGACTTGGTCTGCACCTCAGTTTTTAGAAGAAAGACTAGCTTTACTTCGACACTACACCCAGTTTTGAAATGTTTTGAGAATATGCGTGAAAAGGATATGAAGTCTAAATGCAAGAAAGCAGTTTTAATGTGCTCAATCTTTTCGTAATGGAAAGACAATTGTTGTTTGCTTTATATAAGAATTCTGCTGAGACAGTCATGTAACCTGATAAAGATGGGGGCATTATCTTAAAAGACACGGTCAACAATGCTGGGGTGATGCATCAGTTATTATATACTGAATCTGTATATTCCAAATGTTTCACTGAATGAAGTATATATAACACATGCCAGAACAGATTTTTTATTGATTGACGTTATGTTGCAAAAAGTTATTCATCCTCAAGATTTGGATTTTCTGAAAATATAGGATCCTATCATCCCAATAGTATGTGGAACACCTAAGGTCCATAAAGATCTATTAAACCCTCCTTTTAAATTAACAGTGAAGAGCATTCAGTCTTAGAAAGAACCCCTGGCCAAATTTGTTGATTTGAAATGTAAAGACTTTTTCAACACTTTGGTCTTAAAAGACCACTGGCATGTTTTTAAAAAAACTTTCTTCAGAGACATTGAAAAATGATTGTTCATTTATTACCATAGATGTTGTTGGCTTATCTACATCTCACATGACATTGGCTTAAGTCTCTTTTATTATTTTTAAGTTTTTTATTAAAGAACTTTGTTTTTTACAAGAATTCATGGAGACAGTTTTACTTAATATTTATTTTTATGTTTGAAGGTGAATTTTTTCAACGAATGTCAGGTGTTGTAATGGGAACTGCTGGGGCTATGTCAGTTTACACAAATAATGTTTTGTATTTTTTGGACAAATTTCTTTTCCAAATCAAAATTCAGTACATTTTTGCACTTTTATTTAAGGTACCATGACAATGTATTCCTTCTATGGGACTGTTGTCTTAATGATTTTGATGAGTTTATGTACACCTTCACACCACACACAAGTTTTTTTTTTCTGCAAAGGCATCCCAATTGATAACCTATTTGGATGTTAACATTTTTAAGGATTTACTCCACAGCAAGCCAACTTTTTTAATGTATATCTGCATTTCCCTAGCTGTCACTCATACAGACAGAAAGTCAACCTTATTAAAGTTTTAGACTTCATACCCTTCAGAAAATTCATGCTAATGAAAAAACTGTTTTCTATCAACTTTCTATGTTTGTAAGAGCAATATTTAAAAATTGTCCCTATTTTTTGGGCCTTTGTCCCCCCCATTATTTATGAATTTGTCCACATTTCTTGCTCAAAGAGATTGAGAGCTATGACTTAACATTTGATTGTGTTTATGTAGGAAAATAAAAGGCAGTCTCCAGCCTGCCATCAGAATGTCTTCCTGGCCTCATTCCATTTTATTACTTTTCCCTCTCTAGTTATTTGCAACAAATACTTTGGTTTCTTTGCCAGTTTTCTCCAGTAAATTCCATCTCCTTCATGCCTGTTTTCTGCATCCCTACTTCTAGTTATCCCTATCAACAAAATCTCCTTTCTCCATTCTCATGTTGATTTAGTTCTTAGAATACTTTCTACTGCTTTACAAATATAATATTCTGCATGACTGTTACACATTAGGATCTATATCTAAAATCCCACCCTGTCCTTATTTCTTGAATCCCCCCGCTTCATCATCATCATCAACCCTTTCCACATTGTATTATAACCTTGTGCTTATGTTATGAGTCATAACTGTAGAGCTCTAAAACATCCCTTCAAATCAGGTAATCCTAAACTACCTTGCTCTATTGGAAAGATCAACTTATCCCACTTAGCACCTGGCTTCTTCCCCTCCCAGATAAACCCCTTCAGCTCTTTATTATTTATTGTCCTCAACTTCTCTCTGGTTGACAAAATATATATATATATATATATATATATATATATATATATATATATATATATATATACCTGACTCATATTAAAAACTAAAGGGACTAAAACAGTTTACTGCTTGTACCTTACAATCCATATCCGTAAACAAGAGGTTCCAGTTTCTCAATTTTTATATTATCGTTAATTTTGCCTCTTCCCTCATAACCTCAGCTGCCTTAACAGAAGCCTTTTTTTATCTTTACTGCTAAATGTTTCATCTTAATCATGTCCTCATAAATGTGGATATTGTTCTACAGAAAAAACAATTTTTATTACTTAATAAATTAGCACCTATCCAGACATGTCTAAGGGTCAGCTCCTGGTGTTTTCTCCTGTCTACATAATGAATCTGGGCATCTTGGGGCAATGCAGCAATTGCCTCATGTACACAGACAACTCTCTCCTCCTACCACCCAACACTACAACCTGTGAGAGATGCAATTATATAGCCAAACTGGAAGCAAAGCTCTCTTCACCCAAGACTGGACTAGACAGTCAAGAGGAGAAGGTAAACACTTGCACCACACCACACTCATCACATAGTCCCTCAAAACCTACACACCAAAATACACACATAGAAACACAAAACACACACCTACATTCATGGAGGCTCTCAATAAAAATCTGCTCAAGCAACAGAGACCTTCAAAGCAGAAACGCAAGCAACCTCCACCCTCCAACACAACCCAAATGACACATAGCCCACAAACTCAGTGTGCCACTCAACCACATCCTATAAGGCATAACAACGTACCCAACATTCTAGGCATAGGTGACTCTATAGTCAGGCACATTGATGTTCCTCTCACCAGGCTAAACAAGGAGAAGGTTACTGCCAGCTGCCTGTCAGGTGCCAGGATCCACCACATAATGCATGCACTCAGGTCACTCCACAACAAGTACAAATAGGACTCTGTCATCCATATTGGTGTGAATTACCTGAGACGTACCACCCTGGACTACATGAAAAGAGACATGGAGGAGCGCTCCGACCTTGTAGCTCAGGCAGGTATGACCCTAGCCCTGAGTAGCATCCTGCCATCACCCAGAATGATAACGCAGTACAAGGACAAAATGATTGACTTCAACAATTGGCTAAGCTTCTGGTGTCATTCTAAGGGGATCCAGTATCTGTCTTCCTGGGATGACATGATCAACAGACCACTATGCTTTGCCAGAGATGGCCTGCACCTGTTTCGCTTGGGATTCCGGATAGTGGCTAAAGCTCTTGCCACCCCTACAGTGCCTTTTTTATTCAAGGTTCAAATGACAAATTCACCACCGTAACAGGTACAAACAAACAAAATCTGAGGGTAATGCTGCTCAGTGCTAGAAGTCTAAACCGCAAAATGCTTTCACTCAAGGCACTCCTTAAAATGGAGAACATCGACATCTGTGCAGTGACAGAGACCTGGTTCAAGGCTCCAGAGAGGCTATAATTCACATCACACCTTATTTATTAAGGATATCCACACCTCCAGGCTAGTTGCTCAGCATAATGCATCCAAGATTATCCAAGTGCAACTAACTATGGGCAAGACAGCAATCCAAATTGTAACTTGCTACAGAACCCCCCACCATGCCCCAGGATTCCCACTCCTCATTTCTTGATACAATGGAAAATATTAGGGTACAACCCAACACCCTAATAATGAGTGATTTCAACTACCCCACCATTAACTGGGAAACCTACTCATGTACCAACTCTTTTGCTCAACGTTTTTTGGAATTCATAAATTCCAGTGCCTTGGATCAACTTATCCACACCCCCAACAGGGGCAGCAATATCCTAGACCTGGTCATTACAACCATGGGTGACCGGTGTTCCACACCAAATGTCACTTCCTTGTTGGTAAGATCTGACCACAAGCTAATCACCTCAGACATCCACATCCCCCCCCCCCCCATTAGGGAAACCTTCGTAAAAAAATTTCTCCAAAGCCAACTTCACGCTTCTTAAGACAGAAGTGGCAAACTTCATGACACCCATGCAGATGGACTATAGAGGTACGACTGCTGAATCCTACAAAAATGCATTTTATAAGCACTTACAGGTGTGCATGGATCGTGCTATTCCTAACAGAACCAAGATGCTATCCTCCAAAAAAGGAAGCCAATGTGGTGGTCCCCCTGCCATAAACAAACTCTACAACAGAAGAAAGAAACTGTTGCAAAAAAGAGTAAAATCCCATGACTGGTGGAACTCCCTGTTCAGCCTCAGTAAGAAGCTGCGATCCCTCAAAAATCCTCCAAATCTAGTTACAAAAACAAATTCACCACTGATTCTAAAGACAACCACAAAGCATTCTACAGCTATGTCAAGAATCTCAATGGCAACAGCACAGAGTTACAGCACAATGGCACTAAATATACATAATCAACTGATATTGCCAACATCCTGGCAGATAGGTTCAGTGCTAACTTTACCCCCCACACACCCCGTAAAGGGCCCATCTCTATACCAAAAGAATGCAAAGTTCCTGTAATCATGGCTGCACAGGTAAAACCACACTCTACAAAGCCAAAAATACAGCATCCATGGGACCTGACAACATCCCAGGTTGCATTCTACATGAACTACAGAAAGAACTGGCACCCTACCCAAGCACCATGTTCTAGCATAGCCTCACCTCAGGCTTTGTGCCTACTGAATGGTGCACAGTGATGGTTATACCACTCCACAAAGGGGAGCCAGCATGGACCCTGGGAACTACCGCCCATTAGCCTAATGAGCCTGATTTGCAAGGCCATGGAACGTATCATCATGGAACTTATAAACAAAGACATTGGTAATCTCCAAACTCTGGACCCCAACCAGTTTGGGTTTGTAAAAGGCAGATCATGTCTCCTAAACCTGATAGACTTCTTTGAAGCAATCACCAAACCCATAGAAGAGGGTAAGGTGGTTCACACAGCCTATCTAGATCTTGCCAAGGCTTTTGACACCATCCCCCACTCTGGAATTATAGATAAACTCACTAAACTAAGTATAAATCCCTATGTCACAAGATGGGTTGCCAACTGTCTCACTGACAGAACCCACACTGTGCAATAGTAGACTCCAAATCTGACTTCAGACCAGTGAAAAGTGGAGTACCACAAGATTCAGTCCTCTGTCCTCTCCTGCTTGGTACCTACTTTTCTGAAGTACAGGCTAACACAGAAGGTCTTTGGCTAATGAAGTTCGCAGATGACTGCAAACTAGGAGCCATAACAGAAACTCCTAACGATGTGGACATCCTACAAAAGGGCATCACTGAGACAGATGCCTGGTGTCAAAGCCATGGCCTCAAGCTCAATGCCAAAAAGTGCATTGTCATCCCCTTTGGTAAAAACACTGTACCCATGAGCTACCACATAGATGGTAGTCTACTTAACACCAAAAGTGTCATAAGAGACCTTGGGACACAGCTGGACAGTAGTCTCTCCTTTGATAATCACATTGCCACAGTAGTCAGGAAATCCTTCTGCATGGCACATCTCATCACAAAAGGTTTCTCATCAAGGAAAAAAGAGGTCATTGTTCCCCTCTACTCGTCACTCATTAGACCCATTATAGAGTACAACGCCCCGTTTGGTATGTACATCACAAGACATCTACAACAACTGGAAAGGCTGCAGAAGTATCTCACAAAGAAGATTACCGGCCTCAAACAGACGCCATACGCAGACCCTCTCAAAAAACTCCAGCTTTACTCCATTGCATATTGCCTACTAAGAGGCAATCTCTGCCTAACCTACAAAGCTATGTCAAACCCAGAGCTGTTGGACATGCTTCACTTAAAGAAATCCCAGTCCCTCCGAGCTACATGCTCTAGGGACCTAAATCTTGTCACCACAATAAATAGAATATGCTGGAGGGATAGATTCCTTTCCCAGAGACTTCCCATACTCTGGAACAAACTACCTATCTATATGAAACAAAGCTCCTCATTAGCACTCTTCAATAAAAATTTTGATGATTGGATGGGAAATAGAAAATTCACCCTGGGGATCACCTATGTGCTTCTGCTCAACAAGGGCACAGGAAAATAATTTTCTTGGGTGGCAAAAGCCAGGAGGTACCTTTTTGGCTAGGCTTATATAGGCCCTAGGGTCAATAGCCTAGTACCTACCTATGAATCTATGAACTAATTCATGTATGGATACATAACTTATGGCTATAGCCTTTGTTTTATCTTCATTAATTCTATAGCCCAAAAAAGGCATGAAACTGTCTCAAAAGGTTCCACAACAGTGAGATGTCAATTTTTGGATTTATCAGATACCAAATAATATCATCCAAAAATAAAGCCAGATTTCTGGATTTCCATGCCAATTATATCCTTGAATTTCTGAGTCTCTTAATTTCTTTGTCAATGGCTTTAAATATAAATCAAATAACAAACTGGAAAAAGGACACCCTTGTTTCGTTCCTCTGTTCAGACATAAAGTACAGTTTTGTACCTACCATAAATGTAGATGTCCGAACAGGATAGCATCTGCAGTCCTAACAAATGGGTTGTCCTGTTTCCAAAGTCTGGGTCTGGCCTCGGCTGGTGTCGCACTTCACCCGACGTCATCTCTGCTGGTCTTCGGGTATAAAGGCATCAGCCGACGCCATTTTCCTCAGTGTTTCTTGCCCCAGATGCCAGTTGCCCTCTTGGAAAACTAAATTTTGGGTAAATGCCAATGTTTCCAAAAAAATAGTAGGCAAACACAAAAATAAGCATGTATGTACATATATACAAACAAATACACCATAAGAGATCCCCTAGCTAGCTATTAGGAGGGTAAATACCTAGGAGTACCACAGAGGGAAGGAGGGTTGACTGCAGATGCTATCCTGTTCGGACATCTACATTTATGGTAGGTACAAAACTGTACTATGTCCTTCAAGGATGCATCTGCAGTCTAACAAATGGGTAGAATACCATAGCCAAACTAGGGAGGAGGAAGAAGAATTATGGTGTAGTTAGGATCCCTTGCAATACAGCAGTGGAAAACCCTGCTCGGGATCTAGAGTATAGAGGTAAGTTGTAATGCTTGGCAAATGTATGCACGGAGGTCCAAGTAGCCTCAATAATGTCCTTGGTAGCCACAAGAAAGCTGTGGTAGTGGCTGTAGCCCTTGTAGAGTGAGGTCTTATGTTCTGTGGAATTTGCTTTCCATGGTAGGAGTAACAGAATCTTATGCAATTTCCTATCCACTTGGAGATTGTCTGTTTGGAAATTGCTTTTCCTTCCCTTCCTGTTGCATAAGCTACTAAAAGCTGGTCAGTTTTTCTATTGCCCTTGGTTCTGTCCAGGTAGTAGCGAACTGTCTATGTACATCTAAGGTATGCAGCAGTCTTTGCCCCCTGTTCTGTGGATTGGGAAAGAAGGTAGGTAGGTGGATTGCCTGGTTTAGAGACACTCTGGATACCACCTTAGGCATAAATGTAGGATTAGTTCTCATGGACACTATCTTGATGGAAGATTAGGAAGGGTTGTACTGCCATTAAGGCCTGTAGTTCAAACCCTTCTTGCTGAAGTAATAGTAGGAAAGCAGTTTTCCAGGATAGGTGTTGAAGATCTGCTGTTGCTGCTGGTTCAAATGGAGGGAGTGTCAATTTTTCTAGCACAAAGTTCAAGTCCCATGCTGGTAATGGTGGTTTCCTAGGAGGTTTTACATTCTTGATTCCTCTGAGGAACTGCCTGAGTAGAGGATGTGAGAAGACAGGGGATCGAGCTGTATTCTGCAGAAATAGCTGATGCATGTATCTTGATGGAGGAATAGGACAGGCCTGTATGGAGAAGCTCTGCCAAGTACTCCAGGATGTTAGCAATATCTATATTTGACACATCTTTTCCTCTTTCAGTACTCCAAATGACAAACCTTTTCCATTTTCCTGCATAGTTCCTTCTTGTTGAAGGTCTGTGGGCCTCAAGGATAATGTCTTTAACCCTTTGGGATAAATCTGGGTTAGTTGCTGTTATGTAATGTTCCAGGCTGTCAGTTGCAGAGTTTTTAGGTTTGGATGCATGATGTTGTAGTCGTTCTGAGTTAACATCAAAGGCATCAGGGTAGTGTCCACGGTCTCCCCCGAGACATGCTCCTCAGCAATGGATACCAGTGTTGTCTTGGCCAATTTGGAGCTATCAGAATTATCCTTGGATGTTCCTCTTTGATTTTCAGTAGTACCTTGTGCATCAAAGGAAGAGGTGGAAATACATATGCTGTCAGGCCTTTCCAACTGAAGGATAGAGAGTCCACCTTCCATGCAAGTGGGTGGTATGTCCTTGTGCAGAATTTCTTGAGCTGGTGATTGAGTGGGGATGCGAATAGGTCTATTTGTGGCATTCCCCATTTCTTTGTGATGGCCTTGAAGATGTCGGTGTAGCATCCATTCTTGAGCATCCGAGGTAGTTCTGCTTAACATGTCTGCTAGGATGTTTTCTTTTCCCGGTACAAATATTGCCTGTAACTGGATGTTGTAGCTCAGAGCCATATTCCAAAGGTCCAGAGTCATTCTGCATAGGCCGTATGAATGAGTGCCTCCCTGTTTGTTGATGTACCACATGACTGTGGTGTTGTCTGTCATTATCATTAAATGGCCTTCTTTGAGGAATGGTCTGAAATTCTGGATTGCTAGTTTTACTGCCAGCATTTCTTTTTGATTTATGTGCAGGTGCAGCTGGTCTGGAGTCCATAATCCTTGTATGCATTTGTCCAGCATGTGTGCCTCCAACCTAGGTCTGAGGCGTCCGTTGTGATGGTTTGGCTTGCTTGAAAGTTGTGGAAGGGCAAGCCTGGGTTTGACTGGCATGCTTGAGCCCACCATAGGAACTCTTGTTTCAGGCATGGGATTAGTGGTATTTCGGTTTCTAAGCTGTGCCTGTGTTGAGACCATAAATTCTTTAGGTACCACTGTAGCTTTCTCATATGCAGTCTGGCATGGACCAGGATTATGCATGATGCCATGAAGCCCAAGGCCTGCAGTACTTTCCTTGCTGTTAGTTTGTTCTGCTTTGTTAATGCCAAGAAGTAAAGAGGGAGTTGTTCTTGTTTTTCTGCAGTTAGGAATGCCATCTGTTTTACTGTGTCCAATTCCGCACCCAAGAATGTTCTTGTTTGGGATGGTATCAGTCTTGACTTTTTTAAATTGACTGTGTATCCCAGGGCTTGTAGTAAGCAAATGACTCTTTGTAAGTCTTTTGTCAGCTTGCTTTTGTTGTCCGCTTGTATCAGGCAGTCATCCAGGTATGGATAAATTTGGATTCCCTGTAGCCTGCAATGAGCGATTACTGATGCCAGGCATTTTGTGAATACTCTGGGCACAGTAGATAAGCCAAAGGGCAATGCTGAGAATTGATAATGCTCTGATCCTGCAAGAAATCTGAGGTATCTTCTGCAATTTGGTCGTATGGGGACGTGCAGGTATGCCTCATTGAGATCTAGAGTTACCAGCCAACACTCCTTGCCCAGCATGGGAAGAAGTTGCTGTAGGGTCAGCATTTTGAATTTTGGAACAATGATGAATGTGTTTAAAGGCGGACAGGTCGAGAATAGGTCTCCAACTTTTCTCTTTTCTTGGTACTAGGAAGAGTCTGGAGTAGAATCCTTTGCCCTGTTCTGTAGGTGGTACCCTTTCCACAGCTCTCATCTTTGTTAATTGAGCTATCTGTTTTAGAGCTTCTGTTTTTGGTTTGGAGGTAGGTTTGGCATTCCTCTTTTTTCTGGTAAGGTGTGGAAATGAAACCTGTAGCCTTGGTCTATAGTTTGCAAAATCCACTTGTCTCTTGTGATATAGTGACAATTTTTTGAAAATAAGGCTAACTTTCCGCCTAAGGGTGCTGCTATTTGTTCCCTGGTAGGCGTGTCAGAGCCAAGTCACTGTGATTGTCCTGTAGCAGTGCCAGTACTTGTGTCTGTGCCTCGTTGCTTATTGCCTTGCCACTGGCGCCCTCTGTAGGCACCTCCTCTGGATTGATTTCTGCCTCTGGAACGTCTATTCCTGCCTCTCTGAGATTTAGAGGAGTCTGGAAAGGACCAATTTTTGGAAGGCCAGTTCCTGCTAAACCTTGGGGGCTGAACCTGTAAGAAATCTTTAACTTTGTACAGATTTTGCCTTCTCTTCCATTTTCTTCATTACTTGCTGGGCAGGAGAACCAAATAGACTGACCTTATCCATAGGAGCATCTAATAGCTTTGCTTTAACATGATCCTGTTCTTTCAACCATGCATGCCTTCTTATAACTGTGCCAGTCATGGCTGATCTAAATGAAGCCTCCAGTGCATCATAGCCACATTTTAAAGAATGGTTACTAACCTGCTGAATGTTATTCACCATTTCTAAAACATATTTCTTATCTAAGGAATCATCAGAGGACAGTTTCTTAGTTAACTGATCAAGCATAAACTCTTGGTATTGGATCATATGAAACTGACAGTTCAAAGCTCTAGCTGAGAGAGTAGCAGAGGTGTAAACTTTTTACCCCATCTCTAAGGACCTGGATTCCCTTTCAGAAGGGAGAGGGTTTTGCTGAGGTCGGCTACTGCCTTAGGCCCCTGGGAGATAGTCTCAGGATCTGCAAGGGAGCCTTGTATAGGTGGTGATGAGTGTCCGTACCCTGTAAAACCTATCGGGCTTGGCAGGGGCTGGAGGTAAAGTATCAGGAGCAGTGCAAACATCATTAAATGCATCATCCACAACAGGAAGAACTGGAGGTATAGCTAAGGGCCTATGTTGCGTAAATGTAGAAAGGTCCTAAGCCTTTTTCTTGAATCAGAGAAATCTTGTCCCTGCCATTGAAATTGCTCTCTCATGGCATGTAAGGTTTCCCCAAAGGAAAATTCCTCTGGTGGAGAGGCAGAAGGAATAGATTCTTCAGCATCGGAATCTTCATAAGTAGAAAAAGGAGCCTCTGGATGGTCTGTATTGTCTGAATCATCAGAAGAATCATCTGAGGACACTGGCTCAGGGGGCTCTGCTCTAGGTCTCTTTTCTGGAGGCTGAGAGGCCCTGTCTGGGTGAGATTGGGATCCCCTTATTAAAGAGATGAGATCCTCTGCCAGAGTAAGCATTTGAGAACTGGAACTGGGCCTGTGTGAGCGGCGGTTAACAGGCACAGATTTAGCAGATTTCGCTGCTTTAGCCCTGGCAAAGGCCTTAATAGACATGGCTGCAGGAGGCCTAGCAGCACCACGTGCTGGGGTAGAGACATCCAAAGGGATGGTGTCCGATAATTCTAGAGGAACCACATTAATAGGCAAAACTTCAGAGGCCGATTCAACTAAGGTAGCAGGAGCCTCGGTAGTAGTCATGGATTCGCTGAAGATTGACCCGTTTGCTCAGTTTCAAAAAAAAGACGACTTTCATGGGTTTGCTTAACTGTGGTTTCGGCGAAACCGCGGACCGAGTGTCGGTCTTTTTCTTTGCGTTTTAACAATTAAGAAGTCGGAGGATCCGGCGGCATAATGTACGCAAAATCTGAGCCGAAAAACTGTTCAGCAAACGTCTCGACCGCGCCTAAAGCGTCGCCGGGTTGAAAGAACCACAGGCTAAACAGGCTGCTACGTCGTGGTCTGGGCCTAAACAAGGTAAGCAGTAAGAGTGGAAATCTTTATGAGGTATTTGTTTCCCACAAGTTAAACAGTTATTCACTTTTTCTGACATCGGCTGAGGCAAGAAAGAGTCCCCAACGGGTACTTAGCTTTTAGAAGTCTTGTAGTATTCGGTAGTAGTAATCTCTGGATCTGACCAACAGCTTCCAAGAAAGACTGAGGAAAATGGCGTCGGCTGATGCCTTTATACCCGAAGACCAGCAGAGATGACGTCGGGTGAAGTGCGACACCAGCCGAGGCCAGACCCACACTTTGGAATCCGGCCGACCGAAGGGCTGCCTGACGACAGGACAACCCATTTGTTAGGACTGCAGATGCATCCTTGAAGGACATCTTATCAAATTGGAACCCTTCCGCTTTACCTCTCGCCTTTCATCAGTCATATGCCCTCCTAATTAACCTTATTATTCTATCAGGGAATGCAAACACTTCTATTACCCTACTCATAAAATCCTAGCTTACTCTACTGAAGGCTTTCTTGGTATCAGCACCCAACAATAACAGCAGTATTTTCTTATATTCTGCTTCCCTCTGGATTATCATTGTTCTATTAATGTTGACATACGTTTGCCTTCCCTACACAAAACCACATTGATCCATATTTATCAATTTTGGCAAAACCTTTGCCATTCTTGTAGCTAGTATATACATAAGCACTTTATAATCATGGTTTAAAACTGAATTGGGTCTATATAAAGCTGGGTATGATGAGTCTTTGTTGTGTTTAGGTAATTCAGCCACATATCACATTTAGGTATTACAGCCACCACAGCTTTCTTCCAGGATGTTGGTGCTTTCCCTCCTTTTAAAATACTGTTAAATAAAAGCTTCCAGATCTTTAACACTTTCTTCCTTCCTAAGTTCCAATTTTTCACACGAATAACATCTGCTCCTGGTGACTTTCCTGAAGATTGACTGTTCATCACAATTTTTACCTCATATCCTATTATCATAACTGTTAATTGTTGAGCCTCATCTACCTCTAACCTTGAAATACTTAATTAAGTTTTCCATAAATATCTCCATTTGTGCTCTTTCTTGATTTTTACATTTCTCTGCATTATACAGATTTTCATAAAAGTTCTGAAATATCTCAATATCTCTACAAGATCTCTGGTTATTTTCTTGTTATAGAATTCCTAAGTTTGGCAACTGCCCTTTCTACTATCTGTTGCCTAAGTCATTGTGCTAAAAGTTTTTGTGCACTGGAGTTTTAATCAAAAATAGTTACCTAACAGCAATCTTTCTTATCTCGTGTATATTACCCAGATGCTACCTTATTTTCTCTTTAGCACTATGCAGTTACACCTGTAATGTTCTGTGAGATTTCATTTATTCTGCAATAATTTAATGTGTCAGCCCCTCTCAGGGTTGCCAGACGTCCCTATTTGGGCGGGACTGTCCCAAGATCAGCAGCCTGATCCCGTCCAGCCTCCGCTTTGTTTGTTTGTTTGTTTTTTTGATTGTCGGGCCAATCAATGTTCCACATTAACCAATCAAAAATCGCTAAAAAAAAAGCGGAGCTTTCTTGTTGAAACTGGAACTAAAAGCTCCTTCGTGGTTTAGTGCAGACTACTAAGTGAGCTCAGTTCTTTAATGTGGAACTCTGTTCATTAAAGACCTTTTTTTTTTTTGGTCTTCAGTTGTCAAGACCTTTTTTTTTTTGGTCTTCACTTGCCGTGAGCGACCTTCTTTTTTTGTCCCTACCTGGGGTGCTGGAAATCTGGCAACCCTGGCCCCTCTAGACAAATTCTATTATGTCTTAACCATATCTCTTTTTCTTTTATTTCTACCCCATTTTTAAACTCCAATTTCATTTTATCTCACTCACTAGCTATAACTTTTGAAGAAATCTCTATCTTCCCTAATGACTCTCAAATAATTTCCAATAGCCATCCCTTAAATTCCTCTCTTTTTAACAGGTAGGTGGGAAAGTGACAGTGTCTAATTTTTGTTTCATCACCCTGCATTTTTGTCTTACTTTTTTATTGGTTCATGATCTGAAATAGTTATTAGATGTGTGTTGAAGCTTTCAATTAAATGCACATGTTCCTGGGAAATATAATTTCTGTCTTAGTTTAGCTCAATTATTGTACCTTGGGGAATAATATGTAAATTCTCTCTGAATTCCTAGTACTAAACTCATGTCTTCCATACCAAATATTTTCATACATGTCTACAGAAATCTACCCTCTTTTGTTATATTTTTTCCATCAAGATCTACCAGATACATCCTCACTGTTGAAAGTTAAGTTCCAGTCCCCATCTATAAGTAATATTCCCAGTTGAAAGCTGATTATTTCTCCCAAAATGTTCTTAAGCTCTATAATAGCAGTTTTTGTTGGAATAAAAATGCATGCCAGCAAACTCCTCCTCCTTTGCCAACAACCCCTTACAACTACAAATTTACAATTATTATCGTTTTCCTTCTTCTAACACTATTGGAGCTCCTTTAGCAATGTCCTTGATATTCTGTTAAATATCCATCCTGAAATCCTTTCTTTATAAAATTTACATGATATTTTTTTTCTAACTGTGTCTCCTGCAGCATTGCTATTTGCACTCTGTATTTCTTAAATATAATTCCATACTATATCCTGTTTGTATATACCTATAAGGCCATTTATGCTCCAAGCTAATATGGATAGCATAGCAATTATGATAAAAACTACTGTTCCCACATGTTATATTTTTTGAAGGTGTATTTCCAATGTTTGTGTTACATGCACACATTAATGCTTGGTAGGCTGGTGTTTTATACAGTTGTTAATTGTTAGCTACATTTGAACCTATGCCATATTTTTCAAGATTTTTTGTTTCAATAAAACTCTCAAACAAAACACTAAATACATTTTCAGAACTCCTGCATAACCTATTAACTTAGAACAAACACTGAAAAACTATGTACATTCTTCAAAAAAAGTTTAGCCCTGAGATAAGAACAATTGCACCCACTTGACAGCTGACCTCACAGGCATTAAAAAAGTTACCCATGCTAAAATCATGTTACAGACTGTGATTCCACTTACTGTGATTGGGTTCTATTCTTTTCTTATCTCTGTTCCACTCCCAGATGCAAAAAACAGATTGTATGCTTCCAAAAACATTAACGTTTAGCCTTAAGAAAATTACACTAGCTATCTTTAAATAAAACTAAATTATACACTGTTCTATTAAGTGCATTAAAGCATTAAGGCTTCTAGGAAAGCTGCTATATCTTATTTATTTCCAATAATTCCATGCTTTATTTTTCACTGAACTGCTTGACCTTGTGCCTTTAAAGCTTGTATGTCCCTCTACAAAAAAATGCTCAGAACTCTCAAGATTAACTGCATGCACATGCAGACAGCTTGCCTCCATAGTAACATAGTCAGATGCATGAAGGAATCTTTGTCAATTTCACTCAAAACAAAACAGAATATAAAACTGCCTTCAGCTGTAGACGTATTGACTCCCACTGGACATTTGTTAATGGGAAAAAAAGCTAGTATCATTGCATATGTAAGAAACATAAAGTACAGTTGTGTACACTTACCATAAATGTAGATGTTCAAGTGTATTCGCTGTCGCAATCATCACATTTGGGTTATCTGCTTGCAGTAGCCCTCTGTCGATCTGATTATCAAAGTCTTGGCTCCTGAGTCGGTTGCTGTCTCATCTTCCATGACGTCAGGTAGTCAGGGATACAAAGCATGCAGCCGATGCCATTACATCAGTTTTTCTTGCCCCAGATGTCAGGTGCCCCCCTAATGATATATATATATATATATATATATATATATATATATATATATATATATATATATATATATATATATATATATATATATATATATAGATATAGATATATATATATATATATATATATACAAGGTTATAACTCCAACAAAAAAGCAAATACACCAAAAAGCTTTTAAGCATAGTAAAGGAGAGTAGAGGTATAGCCAAGAGAAGTCAGGGGGCTGGGGGGAGGGTAATCAGGACTGCAACAGTGAATACACTTGAACATCTACATTTATGTTAGGTGTACACAACTGTACTATGTTCTTCGTGTTTCACTGTTGCAAATCATCACATTTGGGTAGATTCCCAAAGCTAAGGATGGGAGGAGGAATTTAGATAGCATTAGGACTAGCTATAAGGCCCTGCAAGACTGCAGTGGCAAAGCCCGCTCTGGACTTAGAGAAAATTGGCAAATGGTAATGCTTGGTGAAAGTTTGTACAGAACTCCAGGTAGCAGCTTCTAGGATGTCCCTTGTAGAGAAAGGCTGTAGAGGTAGATGCAACCCTGGTTGAATGGGGTCTAATCCCATGGTACTTACAGCAGAAATTAATGCAATGGCCTATCCATTTAGAAATGGTTTGTTTTGAAATAAACTTCTCCTCTGCCCCTGCAGCAAATGCCATCAGCAGTTGTTCAGATTTCCTTTGAGGTTTAGTCCTGTCCAAGTAAAATCTAAGTTATCTGTGCACATCTAAGGAGTGCAGTGTCCGTTCCCCTTGTTCTGTGGATTAGAAAAGAAGGTTGGCAAATGAATGGACTGATTAAGAGCCACACTGGATACCACTTTGGGCATGAAGGATGGATTGGTCTTGAGGGACACCCTGTCCGCATGAAAGATGATGAAAGGCTCCACTGCCATAAGGGCCTGTAATTCAGATACCCTTCTTGCTGAAGTGATTGCTAAAAGGAAGGCTGTTTTCCAAGAAAGGAATTTTAAATCTGCACTTGCAGCTGGCTCAGAAGGAGGGAGAGTGAGTTTTTCCAATACAAAGTTAAGATCTCAGGCTGGAGTAAGGGCACTCCTGGGTGGTCTTAAGGTTTTGGCCCCTCTGAGGAACTGCTTGAGCAGTGGATGAGAGAAGAGGGGTGTTTTTGTGTTATGAGCTGAAATGGCTGAGGTGTGAATTTTGATGGAGGAAAAAGAAAGGCCCTTGTGTAACATCTCAGTTAAGTATTGAAGAATCTGAGGTAAATTGGGCGCTGCTGTGCCCATCCCTTGAGTTTGGTTCCAGGCATAGAATCATTTCCATTTTTCAGCATAAGATTTTCTAGTACTAGGCCTCCTTGCATCCAAAATGACATCCAACACTTGTTTACTGAGGGATGGTAACAGAGTGATTAGGTAATTAGCCAGGCTGCCAGGTTCAGGGTTCGAAGCTGAGGGTGCAGAATCTGGTTCTCCTGCTGTGACAACAGGGTAGGAGTCTGAGGAAGGTGCCATGGACCCAGCAGTGACACACTGTGCAAGAGGGGGTACCAGTGTTGGCATGGCCAGTCTGGTGCAATCAATATCATCCTTGGTTTGTCCTGTTTGATCTTTAGTAGTATTTTGGAGAGGAGAGAAAGAGGAGGAAAGGCATAAACTTATAGATTTTTCCAGCTGAAGGACAGAGCATCCACTTTTCAAGCTTGTTTTTGGAGAGTCCTTGTGCAGAATTTGTCCAATTGGTAGTTCTGGGGGAGGCAAACAGGTCTATATCTGGGCTCCCCCATTTGTTTATTAACATCTTAAAAGTCTGTGGTTAGAGTTTCCACTTGTGTTGGTCCATGAGATTTCTGCTTAATTCGTCTGCCAGTGTATTTAGTTTTCCTGGCAGGAATTGAACCTGTAGATGCACTTGGTAGCTCAAGGCTGTGTTCCACAGAGACATGGCTAGTCTGCAGAGGGTGTAAGAATGGGTACCCCTCTGCTTGTTTATGTACCACATAACAGTGGAGTTGTCTGTCTTTACCATTAATCGTCCTGGAAGAATGTGGTCCTTGAAGGCTGTCAGAGCATTCTGTACAGCTAACATTTCTTTTTGATTGATATGCAGGTGCATTTGACTTGGGTTCCATTTGCCCTGAATGCACTTCCCTGCCAGGTGAGCCCCCCATGCATAGTCTGATGTGTCTGTTGTTAGGGTTTGGGCAGCAGGGGGTAGAGTGAATGGTAGTCCCTTGTTGTGGTGGCAGGCCTCTGCCCACTAAAGGAACTCATTGCTTCTAGATCCTGAGAATGTTGACGCCATAGGCTTTTCAGATACCATTGTAGTTTCCTCATATGCAGTCATGCATATGGAATTAGTAGAATGCAGGAGGCCATGAACCCCAATACTTGCAGTATTTGCCTTGCAGAAAGCAGGGTTTTTGTGACCATTAGTTTGAAGTAAGTTGTCAAATGAATTTGTTTCTCTGGTGTGAGGAAAGCCATCTGGGACGTTGTGTTCAAGCTTACTCCCAGAAATATAATTTGTTGACAGGGTACCAGATGTGATTTATTTTCGTTTATGGTGTTCCCCAGACAAGTTAGCACCTTTTGCACAAATGCCAGATGATTCAAAAGTATGTCCTGGCTTTCTGCTTGAATTAGACAATTGTCCAGGTATGGGTATATTTGAATATTTCTTTGCCTGCAAAATGCAATGACTGGAGCTAGGCACTTTGTGAATACCCTGGGCCCAGTAGATAAGGCAAAGGGTAGTGCAGAGAACTGATAATGTGTGTAGCCTGCTTTGAAGCATAGGTATCTTCTGCAAGATTCCCTGATTGGGATGTGCAGGTAGCCTTCCTTTACATCCAGTGTTGCTAACCAGGCATCTTTGCCTAGCATAGGAAGCAACTGGTGAGGAGTTAGCATCTTGAATTTTGGAATCACCATAAAAGGTGTTTAAGATAGAAAGGTCCAGAATAGGGCGCCATGATTTGTCTTTTCTGGGTAGCAAGAAAAGTCTTGAGTAGAAACCTTGTCCCTTTTCCTCTTCTGGTACAGTTTGAATAGCCTTTATGCTTAAAAGAGAGAGTACTTGCTTTTGAGCCAACCATTTTGTGTTGGTAACGTGTGGAAGTGAAATCTGTATCCTTGGGAAACTACATTTAAAACCCATTTGTCCTGGGTAATGAGTTCCCAGTTTTTTTGCCTGCAGAGCAATCTTTCCCCCTAAAGGAGCAGTCAGTTGAGAAGTGCTTGGAAGTTTTAAAGTTAAGTCATTGAGACAGTTTACCATAGGGGGAGTCTTACTACTCCCTGATTTGGAAGTGGGAGCCCCCCACTGCTTAGTCCTGTGCTTACCCTGGGACTGAAGCCTGGATGTTCTTCTGGGTCTGAGTTTGGACTGAGAAGGTCTGGAAGAGGCAGGAAAGGACCAGTTCTTAGAAGGCCAATGCCTACTAAATCTTGGAGGTTGTACTTGTAGTAAATCTTTAACAGTTTGCATAGATTTAGCTTTTTCCTCCATCTTTTTAAGAACTTCTTCTGCTTTGTTGCTAAACAGGCAGTCCTGATTTAAGGTAGCATCCAGTAATTTAGCTTTAACATGACCTGGCAAGGATTGCTCCTTAAGCCAAGCATGCCTTCTAAGTACAGACCCCGTAAGAGCAGCCCTGCAAAATGCCTCTAGTCAATCAAAACCACATTGCAAAGTATGTTTTTCAACCTGTTCAGCAGAATGCATTAAATCCTGTAAATTCTTATTTTCAGCACAGTCAGGAATCAACATAATTTTCTGTTTAAGCAATCCAATAACATGCTGCTGATACTTTAACATATGAAACTGGCAGTTTAAGGCCCTAATGGCCAAGGTTGCAGAATACCTTCTTACCCCATCTATCCAGTGCCCTGGAGTCTCTCTCAGAGGGGGTAGGATTTTTGGCAGTAGTAGCCTTAATGCCCTTGGGTCCCTGTGAAATGGTCTCAGGATCCACAGTAGGATTTTTAAAAAGGAACTTGTGAGAGTCAGAAACCCTGTAATATCTATCAGGTTTTCTGGGAGCAGAAGGTAAAGAGTCAGGGGCCAAGCTAGATTCCAAAAAGGCATTATAAACAATGTCTAGTACAGGAGGGATAGCTAAAGACCTGTGCTGGGGGAGGAGTAAGAAATTCCTAAGCCTCCTTTTAGAATTCAGAATAATCCTGGCTTTCCCAACGAAAATGCTCCCAAAGAATATGCAAGGTTTCACCAAAAGAGAAATCCTCTGGGGGGGAAGCAGAGAGAATAGAGTCCTCTGCATCAGACTCCTCATAGGTAGATAATGGTAAATCCTGGTCATCAGAAACAGAAATTTCAGAATCCTGGTCAGAAGTATCATAAGCAAATTCAGTCCTAGGTCTCTTAGAGGGGGAAGGTTGGCTTCCCCTGATTAAAGTAATAAGGTCTTCAGCCATTCTTATCATTTGTTTTTAGGCATAGAGGCCTGACCATGCGGTCTGGGCATCGGTTTACTAGGCATGGTTCGAGTTTTAGGCCTTGAAGAAGAAGATGGCATCAGTTTAATATGCAAGTCAGTAGGCCTGAATACACCATCAGAAGCCGGTGCCTGCATAGCGGCTCCAGACTCATCCAAGGTAGAGACATCCGCAGGTTCCACAGTTGAAGCATCTTGCGGCATACCGGACTCCGAATGGGACTCAGTAGAGGCCTGCGAATCTGATGTAGTGGGTATCAGGGGCTGCAAAAACACCTCACTGAGTACCAGCGAACTGGCAACTGGCTTAGGAGAAGCGTCGTCGGAAGCTTTGGACCAAGGCGGCCTGTCTCTGTCTTTATCTTTGTGTTTTTTTTGGAAATGTCGGTAGTCGGATGGTTTACCGAAGACATATCTGGATAATTGAACTGAGTACCAAAATATTTAGAAGTGTAAATATACCAATGATGAATAGTTTGTTACTTAAATAAGGCACAAAACCGACAGCGAGGTACGTCGTGGTCAGGGTCTAGGCAAAGAATACAGTACGAATGGAAATCTTTATGAAGTATTTGCTTTCCACAAGAAATACAGTTATTGACTTTTACTGACATTGGTTTAAAGCAAGAAAAAGTTTCCCCAACGGGGTACTTAGCTTTAGTTGAAGACTTCGCTTCTGAAACTCGAAAACAAAAATTTCAGGAGGTGGACGACTGGCACTTGCGAACTGTTTCTGCTTCGGGCACCGCACGGCAAGAAAGACTGATGTAATGGTGTCGGCTGCATGCTTTATACCCCTGACTACCTGATGTCACAGAAAATGAGACAGCAACCGACGCAGGAACCAAGACTTTGATAATCAGGCTGACTGAGGGCTAATGCAAGCAGATAACCCAAATGTGATGACTGCAACAGTGAAACATGAAGAACATCACTTCTCATGGCTTTCTTATTTTTTAAACCTATCTGCTTATAAAAACACATGTTTATAGACTAAGCCAAGAGTAACCAGACATTCACCTCTGCAAAAATAAGAGAAGGCATCTCATCAAATCCACATATAATTTAAGCATTGCACTTTTCCACTCCACTCCAGTAGCCCAAGATCACAGCATAGTAACTAAAATTTGCCTTTGTCCAGCCTTTCCTTTCTCATTACATTGTAAAGCCTATATTTCTTACAACTATTTTTTTTAACTTTAGTATCTTTATAATATGCACCAGTAGCTGAAATGACTCCCCCACCACCACATTTAAAATACCCCCTGACTACATACTACAGATAACTGCTTTACTATATAAAATGCAGTTTATATTATCAAATTACGTATACAAATATTGTTAAGAGCAAAATTGTTTTACTTATAGTTATTTTTCCTTTTAATGTCCTTCTAAACATTAATGACATAAAGTGAGATATACTTTACAGCTCACCCACAAGTTTAAAAAAAATTAAAAGTCCAATTTTTCTCAGTCACTTTTTCTTGCAAAGCTGTATTTTACAAATGTGATCGATGCTTTATAATCTCATATTTATTCACTAATTTGTTTATGTTCATCTCCATCTCACAACACCAGACAGTGGTTCAAGTCCAAGATACTCTTGATTCTTCTAGTCAACTCCTGTGCTTTTTTTCTGTCTCTCAAGCATTTTCCTTTAGAGCATTGGAAAATTAATTACTAGCTCTTATTTCTTAGTTTCTTTTTTCATAATGGAAGAGATGAAATTATGTTGTTGATCAGTGTGCAGCCATCATGTAAGCTGATTTGGAACAATTTTAAGAAAATGTTATTTTTTGCCTTAGAGATAGTGGAAAAAATGTAGGGGTGGAACCATGGAAAACCTATTGGAGTATAGCAAACTACTCTCAATGTCAAATGAGGCTGGATGCTTCTAAATTTCTAGGGTTGCATGATCACATTTCTATTTCTACTATACTGAATTTGAAATTGGCTTAGCTTTGACTGTTTCTCATTTAATTTTAAAAGGCAATAATATTTTACTCCTAATGGTCCTATTTAAAAGCATTGCAGTTCTAATTGAGGTTTTATTTTATGGATTGCTAAGTTTTAAATTGATTCTTACAAACTCTTCATATAGCATGATAACTCATTTTTATTTACTTAATTGTGTTTTCCATGTAACGTTTAAATAATAAATAATAAAACAGTAAGGATTGAAGTGCTTAACTCACTGTATGAGAATAAAAGTAATTTCTGCATTGGACATCTGGCTGATCCAGTCTGGATATTGGTAAAGATATGTACTAACAAGCATGTGGCTATGCAACAGATGTTCACTATGAATACATCAATAAAAAATGCACCAGAGGCAACTACCCTCATTTGGACCTTTTAGATTTGCTGTCATAAAATAACTTCTTTCTTCTATGTGGTACATTTGTACCCGCCTTACAAGGAACAAAAGAATTTTTGTGAAACTTCCTGAGTTCGTGAATAGAATAGAGGTAGAGTATCCATGGCACAGAGAATATATTCTTATTTTGACACACAGGAGGAAACCAGGACTGGGAACAATTGGTTAGGTGAGGGATCAGAAACTTATTTGAACAGAAAATGATTCACCTGGAGTGAGATGTGGTCAGTATAGAAGATGAGATTTTTTTTATGTATAACAGTAACAGATCCACGAACTAAGGTGCTGAAGTATCTTCCAGGACAGATGCATCAGACCTATCAAACTAGATTATTCAAAAGGCAGACACAGCAGAAGGTAGCTCATGAAGTTCTTATCCCATGAAAGAGATGAATTCATCACCATGTTCTTCATGGAAATGACACAGTCCCTTTCAGAAAGTAAACTGGTTTATATTGGTGAAAGTACTATATTTCATCAGCTTACAGCACTCTAAGACAACCAACACTCAGATACTGAAATAATCATGCCCTGCATCAACAATATGTGTTACCCAGGCAAGAAAACCCTGCAGATTTACAGACCAATGAGAAAAAAGAACACATCCTAACCAAGAAGGAGAACCTTTCCAGCTTGCCGTCATAAATGCACCAACAAGAGGAAGACTTTGATGCAGCCTCAAATAATGACAAGGTCTTCCTAGAGAGGTCTAGTTTAGGAACAGACATAACTACAGCAGCCATGCTTTCAGACAGAGGTGGCCAGCTTGACACAGACCTGGGATCCTTTCATAACCAGTGCCTGTGCTACAGCCATCACCAAATAAGGACATGTTAAGATTTGAAGGACTTAGAATAATGCCACTCTAGGCATCAGTGTGCCTTGCTCATTCCGGGCAGAATTTGTCAGCAGGTAAAGGATGAAAGGGAACATACCAGTATGTGTAAAGAAAGCTTTCTTATCACTCTTCTAGGAAAAGCTCTGCTGGTTGCATAATACATATACTTATTGTGAGCTATTCAGTTATGGTTGAGAAACAGGCTGGTAACCATTGTCAATAGCTCTGCAGCACAACTCACCCTACACTGCTGAGCTGATTTGTACTACACTGTTGTGTACTGATTCATGGTCATCCATATTCCCTAAAAGGGAAATTATCAATACATGAGAATTTGCATAACTATGAGTCACTTCACACCAGACACACTCTATTTGTCCAGTAGTATAAGTACCAAAAGGAACACATACAGCTTCTGATCACACCATCATTCCAAGACCCTCACATACACACACTAGCCATTCATGTACAGGTACTGACAGGCCCATCCACATGCTAATCCATTGCTCTCACACACACAGTGACACACTAACATATACGTGCATACTCTCTTATTCACACAAACCATGCCCTACCTCCACCAGTTATCTCTGAAGGGTGTAAAGTGATTCAGCTTTACCCTGCACAGACTCTCACCATTGGAAGGCATAGGTGTGGACAACAATGTGGTACACACTTAAACATCTTTAGTCTTCTGTCCCACACAGGGGTCTATATTAGTACATCGAAAGTTTAATGGCTCGAATCACTAAAGGTCAACCTATAATGATCGAACCATTAAAATTTCGAATGTTCAGAAAAAATAAATTAAAAAAAAAAAAAGAAAATCCAAAGGGTGTAGGCAGGGGGGGGGCAAGCCACCCCTGCACCCCCCACACCCCCCGCTACTTAAATATGCCAACTCCGAGACTGCACTACATTAAAGTAAATGGAAATCTCCCCTTACGGAGATTTCCATTTACCCGTTCGACATTCTGCACTTTCACTATTCTCTTGTCGACAATGTCGGTTTCAACGTTGTCGGCTTTCGAGAATATAATAGTTAACCCTGCACAGCACTTGCATAGTTCAGCGTCTAAGAATCCTGAGCTACATAAGTTCTATAACTGGCCAACATGTTAGGAAGGTCGTTTAAGCAGGCCCCTCCCACAGATGACCGCATTTGTAAGTGGCATTCTAAACATCTCTGTCTAGAGTACACAACAGCAATTGAAGGCAGTGAGAGAGTCCATGAATTAGAATTGCCTTGCAAAGTATACAGGATGACTTACACTCATCCTACATACTTTACAAATGTCTATAAATAGCAGTGCATACTGCTTCAGACAACATATTGCGTTGAGCCTCTTGGCTATAGCTCTTTGGGTACATAACCTAGGTTTATTTCCCACTGCACTACTACAGTTATCCAGAAGTTTATTCTTTTCCCAAAAAAGTGTCTGCATTTTTGATACCATCATTCTGCAGAGCAAAGTAATGATCTTTGAAAACCACAAACAGAAGAAAAAACACTAAAGGAACACAAGGCAGAGTACAAGTAGTAATTCATCTTGTTTTATTAACTTTTTGGCATTTCAGCATTTCACTTTTATGGAGATAAAATGCATCATACAAACAATGAGCTTAAATAACACCAACAATATAGCCAGTTAAGAAACAACCAGGAAAGAGAAAACATTAAATTCAGCTCTTTTCAAAATATAACTGTAAAATGAATGACTGTTCTCAGTATGTTCTATGTTCCTGCAGTAATGTTTGTGTAATAATCTTTTATTGCCTGTTTTCAGTGTGGCATTTATTTCATAGTGATCTGCATATGTTCTTTTTGCTTGTTTTCACATTCTTCTCATAATCTTTTCATGTGGCTTCTAGTCTATCTACTCTAAATAATTACCTCAACCACTATGAAAACACTGCCCAGCATTTTTCTTTTTAATTTGGAACACACTGAGCCTTTTGGGAAATAAGCATATAAAAACTCAGCCTACAGTTGGATGACTTGGAAAGAATGACAGCCACATTTGTTCAAACCCATACAACAATGGCTTGCAGATTTTTTACATGTACAAATTAAAATGAGACATATTCTGGGCATCTGACAGGAAACATTCTGGATCTGCTGCAGTTTTAGCCTGGCTGAACTGCAACAGTTAATTACACTTATATTTCAAAGCTAGTCTTGCACAATGTATGAGGGACTCCTGCTGTATACCTTTGCTGCCTTTTTTATATGTATATATATATATATATATATATATATATATATATATATATATATATTTTATTTATTTATTTTATTTATTTAACATTTGTTGACCGGGAATGTCCGACTAGGTTCCATAGAGCCTGTTTTCAGCGGAGGCCCGGGGAGAAATGCTCCAGATGCATGTCTTTGGAATGTGGTAGGAAACCGGAGTACCCGGAGGAAACCCACGCGAACACAGGGAGAACATGCAAACTCCACACAGAAGGCACCCCAGCCAAGAATCGAACCGGAGAACCTCTTGCTGTGAGGTGACAATGTTAACCACTGCACCACTCCCTTATATTTTGAAAAGAGCTGAATTTAATGTTTTCTCTTTCCTGGTTGTTTCTTAACACCACATATATATATATATATATATATATATATATATATATATATATATATATATATATATATATATATATTTTTTTTCTTCTATAATTTTTTTCTTCCATTCCTTTCTTAAAATTTTCAACATGTTTTCATATTCCACATTGCTTCCTTTTTTTACCCTTCTCTCTACTACCAAAAAAGTCGACTGTCACCATCACATATTTTCTTTTTTTTTTAATTCTTAAACCATTTGTTTTTCTTTCTGACAAATCTATATACACATATAATACTATTGTTCCTATACTAATGTTCCATATTACTTTCTTTTGTTAAAGGTAAAACATTAGACATTGTTTATAGTATTAAGCAACTCATACATACCTACTACACCATTGTTAGAGAGAGTTTTTTTCCTAGCATTTTCCTGCATTTCTGAAGGTAGGTGCACAGCTATGAGAGCTACTCTGCCTTCAGCACCTTGATACTAGCCCCCCTTATTACTTTTTCCCCTCCTAATTTCCTTTCTGAAGTAATTTATGCTGGTTCTTTCCACTGTTGCCATCTTTAAACGTAGAACTGGCAAAAACTTAGTGTTTTTACCTGTTTTAGTGTATACACAAATAGCTACAGTTGTCAGAAGTGTTTTACCAGCTATTTACAATGAGGGGAATTTAAATGTGCAAAGTTTCTGTACTGTGATGCATAGATGCAGATGGTAAATGCCGCACTGAATGGTAGAACTAGAATATAGAGTGTTTTTACTTATTTTAGTGTATATGCAATTAGTAATGGTTGTTGCAAGTGCTTTAGTAGCTATTTATAACTAGGGGAATGTAAATTGCAAAGTTTCTGTACTGTATGCATAGATGCAGATTTTAAATGCCGCACTGAATGCTACAACAGAATGCATGAGTGTTTAAATAACTCAATGTTTTTTTCTGGTTTTAGCTAATATTTTATTTTGGTACTGTGACATCTTGCATTGCTATATATGAAAACAAAGGTGTTAGACTAATTTAACTAATATCTCATGTCTGCACCTATCATTTTTAGCATTACTGTTGTAGGATAGTCAGAAACCATATGTTTGATTGTTTTCTTGCTACATATAAGCTGTATAATAACATTATGGAACTATTTCTTTTGTCATCTTAATAGTGCCCTGATACAGAGTAACTATGCTCTAACTCCTAACCCAATCCTGCCTGTGAAAGCCTTTTTCCAACTAATACTCTCAGTTCTGTCTCATTGCTGAAAATGTAATAGTGTCCCAAAATATTAGAGTGTTCCACATTACTTTCCTTTGTTAAAGGTGAAAAACATTAGATATTGTTTATGGTATTAAGCAACTCATACATAACTACTACACCATAGCTGGAGATATTTTTACTAACATTTTCCTGCAATTCTGAAGAAACTTCCACAACTTATAACATTACTTCAAAGCATACAAATCCCTCCCCCACCTACACTCCTCCCATACACTAAACTTCTATTTGACTTCAACTCTTCTCCTTATATTTCCTCCTTCATGCTCAACCCTAATTTCCACATCACTAACTACAATATAAGACTACTAACAATCAAAATATTCACCTGATAACCATAAATACATAAATGATATGTAATAAAACCACAACGTTTTATGCCTAGTTATCAATGCATGTCCAAGACATCATAGCAGTAACAGTGACGACTTCTTATCCTTGCTAAACAAACATATATCACAAGAAACCATCAAGTCAGGCACTAACAAACACCTTAAGCAACCCCCTTCCAGCCTACAGCCATAGAACACACACCCAGATTCCCAAAACTCACTCCTACAAAATAACCAGGAACCTTGTCCACTTTGACCAAAATACTTTCACCAACATCCTAAAAGCTCAGAACTGGGCCCCCATAAAAATGCTACATTTAGATCATGCTGTACATTATTTCAATACAGTCTTCCTAGACACTCTTAATAGCCTTGCACCTTTGCGTACCAAATGTACAAAACTTAATCATGCTTCCTGGCTAACAAAATTAACTAAAAAACTATCCTTGCGAGAGACTGTGCCTGGAAAGAATCGCGGAAAAATAAAATTCTGCAAACTGAGCAAAATGTCCAGCAACTCCATAATAAGTCTAAAACACTAGTAATAAATGATAAGCAAAATGTCTTCTCTGTACAACTAACCAACCAACATAGCAATCCAAAATAGTTTTGGAAATCCATCTCCTCTTCACTAAATCCAGGAACCTTACATAACTCAACACCCTACCCAGACAAAAACCCACAACAAATAGCTCATACTTAATACCCACTTTATTACTTCCATTCAGAAACTAGTGAACAACTCCAATACTGACAGTAACCTAGAGTCCCAAAACTCAAACAGCTCAGTCCAAGAAAACATCATCTCTCTCTCTCTCATCACTTACAACAAACTCTTCTAATACTAACACCTACAGTCCTCATTTCACTATTCAACCAGTACCCACATCCTTAGTACTTAGACTGTTATCCAAACTAAAACCTTGCTCCCTATCTGCTGATAAACTTCCATCTGAAGATCTACAACTTGCTGCCAAAGCAATTCCATACCCAGTCAGTATTCTTATAAATCACTCCATCACAGAATCATATGTGCCTAACATATGGAAAAAGTATATAATAACCTCATTATATAAAGGAGGAAATTCCAATGAACTTTCCAACTATTGCCCTAGCTTTATACTCTCTCCTCTATCAAAAATACTGGAACAATGGATACATGCTCAGTTTCTTAAACAACTCACTGACAATGACCTCCTTGCCCCAACCCAGCATGGTTTCCATCCAGCACACAGTACCATTACAGCTATACTGTCCTTTACTGACACAGTAAACAAAGCCCTAGACACAGGCCTAGCTACAACAATAATCCTGTTAGATCTACCTAAGGCTTTTGACATTGTTTCTCATCCTTTACTGTTAAAACAATTAGGAAAGTTGGGTTGCTCCTCTAATGCTCTAACATGGTTTTTCTCCTACTTAACAGAGTGTTCTCTCAGAGTGTCAGTCAAATGGCTCAATGAACAATCAGAATACCAAGCTAATTATATAGGCATCCCACAAAGATCCATTCTCAGAACCCTACTTTTTAATACCTTCATAAATGACCTTCATAAAGTCTCATTACAAAGTAAACTCATCCAAATAGCCAATGATTCTACCATTATCTCCTCCACCAATAACTTTCCTGGCCTCCTTAAACACAAACAAAACTCTTTTTCATCTATTGAATCCTGGTTAAATGATTTTCAACATCTGTTGAACCCAAAAAATCCAAACTCCTAATTTTCTCTACAAAACCACCAAATGTAGACTTTACATTTTTTCACACAAGACAGAAATTGAACTAGTGAATTCATCAAAACTATTAGGTGTAACTACTGACAGTAGGCTCACTTTTGAACAACATATTCTTATCATAATAAAGAAAACTTATTCTAACCTAAATAAATTTTACTGTCATAAACTTTATCTTGACAAAAACACCAAAGTAAAACTGACCAACACTCTACTTATTCCCTCTCTTCTCTATGGAATCCCTATTTTCACCAATTTCCATTCAACCCTTTATAATAAGCTTCAAGCATGTTACTATAAAATAGCTGTATTTGCCTGTGGCTTGTCCAACCACACACATCATTGCCAAGCTATTTCTCAATTCATTTGGCTAAAATCCCCCCACTACCTACATTACACTTAACTTACACTTTCCCACAACTTATTATTTAAACCAAATAACTGCCCTGCACTCCATTCTATTCTTCAAGCATACACTCCAACCCGCATGCTCAGATCCACTAATAAACAGCTCTTAAATGTATCTAAACCTAATAAAAGAGCTGGTGAGTGTCTGTATTCCCACAGCATTGCCAAGCTATGGCATGCCATTCCCTCACACATCACACAAGTTCACTCACTAAAAGCCTTTAAATCTCCTCTAAAAAAAATATACACCACCTGCTCTTATACAACACATTTCAAGCCACCATAACTCTTTCTACCCCTTTCTATATAGACATTTCTAGCCCTTTCTATATAGAATTTGTACTGCTGCTTCAAATACAATCCTTATCAGATGGCTAAGAAATGTGTGCTTTGCTTCTGCCTTTTGCTGACTGCACTTCTACTCTTTTTATGTTTCTAACATCTAAAATGCTTGTACTGTGATTATTATATTCTATCAGTTTTATTACTATAATGATTGACCTTTTATTATATTGAAAATCCCTGTATTTTGTGAGTATCATATTTCATTACTTTTTTCATTGTAATTGATGATTATTGCTATAATAAAGTGTTTTGTGGAGTTTTTCTCCCTGGGTCTCCATTGAAAATAGGTTCCTGACCCAGGGGTCTTTCCTGGTCAACAAATGTCAATAAATAAATAAATATTATCTTCACACAATTTCCATTTTTTTTTCTCAAGTCACATGTCATCATTTTTCCTGGTATCACAATTGTCGCACCTAATATTTTACTTCATCTTCTCTTATTAATACCCTGACCAGGAACACGTTTACTATCCTACTGACCATATAATCCTTTTATCCCATAGCGACGTAATATTTTCTTTTTTCTCGTTTAACACATCTTATCTCCAGAAAAATAATGCATCCATATTTTTCTTTTTGTACCATTCAGCAACCATTAAACTTCTCACTTCCTTCTATATGCTGTTCAGATTTTGTCCCAAAATAACTAAATTATCCTTTTCCTTTTTTTTTGTACCCCCCCCATGTTCTTATTTTCTTCTTCTTCTTCTTCTTCTCACCCTCCTTCAATAGATTTATCTTCCTGATAATCCTGTTCTTCCCATTTTTGAGTCACCAACTTCTACTTCCTTACTTGCTAACCCATCATACTTATTTTCTATTTCCATGTGAATCTCTTATATACCATTAGTCCTTCCCCTTGATCGGTTATATTTCTTTCACTTTCTTCCTTACTTGCATGAACCATTTCACTGTCTTCCTAAGTATTGTTATATCAAAAGTGCAGTTGTGTAGAGTTGGAGCTTTTCTCCCTGGGTCACTGCTGAAAAAGGGCACCTGCCTAGCCAGTCTAAGCCGGTCAACAAATGTAAAATAAAATAAATAAAATAAAAATAAATAAATAAATAAAATGTAGATGTTCGAGTGTATTCACTATTGCAGTCATCACACTTGAGTTATCCTGCCAGGAGTAGCCCTCAGTCGGCCAGAATACCAGAGGCTTAGTATTTCTGCGTTGGTTGCTGTCAATTCAGGACTGACATCAGGTCATCAGGGGTATAAAAACAGGCAGCCGACACCATTATATCAGTTTTTCTTGCCCGAAATGTCAGGAGTCCCCAAATAAGGAGCTAAGTTATGGTCGAAAAAAAAAACACCAGTAAAAATTAAACACCAATAGCCCTGTGAGGAGTGAGCAAGAGAGAGAGAGAGAGAGAGAGAGAGAGAGAAGGGTGCTGGAGAGTGGGAAACCAGGACTGCAACAGTGAATACACTCGAACATCTACATTTATGGTAAGTGTACACAACTGTACTATGTTCTTTGTGTTTCACTGTTCCAGTCATCACACTTGGGTTGATTCCCAAAGCTGAAGAATGGGTGGCGGCAGTCAAGAAGAGTTGGGGCTGGCTAGTATTCCCATGCAGGACTGCTGTTGCAAACCCCACCCTGGATTTGGAAAAGACAGGCAGGTGATAATGCTTGGTGAAGGTATGAAAAGAACTCCAAGTAGCAGCTTCCAGAATGTCCCTGGTAGGGACTCCTCTGAGAAAGGCTGTAGAGGTTGAAGTTGCCTTAGTGAACTGCGTTCTGACCCCTGAGGGGGTGGTTTCCCATGGTGTTTGTAACAGAAATGGATACAGTGTGCTATCCATTTGGAGATGGTTTGTTTTGATACTGCCTTGCCCTCTGCTTCTGGTGCAAAGCTGACTAGTAACTGGTCAGATTTCCTAAAAAGCTTAGTCCTATCAAGGTAGAATCTGAGCTGTCTGTGCACATCTAAACAGTGCAGGATCCTTTCCCCCTTATTTTGAGGATTAGGGAAAAAGGTGTGCAAATGGATAGATTAGCTGAGAGCCACACTGGACACCACTTTAGGCATAAAAGTTGGGTTAGTCCTGAGGGAGACCCTGTTAGCATGAAAACTAATGAAGGGTTCCACAGCCATAAGTGCTTGTAGCTCAGACACTCTTCTAGCTGAAAGGATGGCCAGAAGAAAGGCTGTTTTCCAAGAGAGGAATTTTAACTCTGCTGACACTGCAGGCTCAAAGGGTGGGGGGTTAGCGTGAGCTTTTCCAACAGAAAATTAAGGTCCCAAGCAGGGGTGGGGCTCTTCTTGGTGGCTTTAAGTTGTTGGCCACTCTCTGGAACTGCTTGACGAGAGGCTGAAAGAAGAGAGGTGGCTCAGTGCTGTAATGAGCAGAGATGGCAGAGGCAAGGATCTTAATGGAAAAAAAGGACAGGCCTCTGTGGATTAGGTCTGCTAGGTAATCCAGGATGAGAGATAAGGAGGGCTGTGCTGTATCTGCCCCTTTAGTGTGAATCCAGGAACAATACCTTTTTCACTTATCAGCATAGGAATTCCTTTTACTGGATCATATGGCTTCACATATGACATCCAGTACCTGCTTGCTTAGGCTGGCCACTGGAGGGAAAGTCAAGGAGTAAGCCAGGCTGCAAGGTTCAGGGTCTGCAATTGCGGATGCAAGATCTGTCCCTCCTGCTGAGTCAGGAGTGTTGGGGTCTGGGGTAGGTGCCATGGAGACACTGGTGACAGACTGTGCAGTAGTGGGTACTAGTGTTGGCGTGGCCAGTCTGGGGCAATCAGGATTGCCCTTGGTCTTTTCTGCCTTATCTTGAGTAATACTCTTGTAAGAAGAGGCATAGGGGGAAATGCATAGATTGAAAGGTTTGCCCACTGGAAGGATAGGCCATCCACTTTCTGGGCCATGCTGTGAGGTACGCGGGTGCAGAATTTGCTGAGTTGGTGGTTGTAGTGGGAGGCAAATAGATCCACCTTCGGGGTACTCCATTTCTGGGTCACAAGGATGAAGGTGTTGTGGTTTAATTGACACTCATGTGGGTCTAGGAGATTTCTGCTTAAGTTGTCTGCCAGAGAGTTTTGGTTGCCTGGCAGGAATTGAGCTTGCAGGTGAATATGCATGGCTGAGGCTGTGTTCCCCAGGGTCATGGTTAGCCTGCAGAGTGGGTGAGAGTGGGTTTCCCCCTGCTTGTTGATGTACCACATCACTGTGCTGTTGTCGGTTTTGATTAATAGGGGTCCCGGTGAGAGTAGGGATTTGAAAGCTGTCACAGCATGCTGAACAGCTAACATCTCTTTTTGGTTGATGTGCAGATGAATTTGGTTTGGGCTCCAGTGGCCCTGAATGCACTTGCTGTCCAGATGTGCATTCCAGGCATAGTCTGATGCGTCTGTGGTTAGGGTCTGGGTGGCATGGAGTTGAGTAAAGGGAAGTCCCTTGTTGTGGTTGCACGCTGCTTCCCACCAAAGAAACTCTTTAGCTGGGCGGCACAGTGGTGCAGCGGTTAATGCTGTCGCCTCACAGCAAAAGGTTCTCCAGTTCGATTCTTGGCTGGGGTGCCTTCTGTGTGGAGGTTGCATGTTCTCCCTGCATTCGCGTGGGTTTCCTCCGGGTACTCCGGTTACCTCCCACTTTCTAAAAACATGCTTCTGGAGCATTTCTCCCTGGGCCTCTGCTGAAAACAGGATCTGTGGAACCTAGTCGGACTTTCCCGGTCAACAAATGTTAAATAAATAAATAAATAAATAAATAAATAAATAAATAGACAAGGTATTACAGGTATGGTAGTTTCCAGGTCCTGAGAATGTTGGCACCAAAGACTTTTTAAGTATCTTTGAAGTTTCCTCATATGCAGTCTGGCATATGGAATTAGCAGAATGCAGGAGTCCATGAACCCTAGAGCCTGCAGGATTTTTCTTGCGGATTGCTGGGTTCTGGTGGTCATTTGAGCGAAGTAACCTGTCAGATAGGCTTGTTTTTATGGAGTAAGGAATGCCATCTGGGATGCTGTGTCCATGCTTCCTCCCAGGAATACAATTTTTTGACCGGGGACTAGTTTGGATTTCTTTTCATTGATAGTGTACCCCAGGGAGGTTAGAAGGTGTTTTACAAATGTCAGGTGCTGCAACAGCTTTTTCTGACTGTCTGCCTGAATTAGGCAATTGTCCGAGTAAGGGTAAATTTGAATATTTCTCTGTCTGCAGTAGGCAATGGCTGGAGCCAGGCATTTTGTGAAAACTCTGGGAGGAGTGGATAAGCCAAAGGGAAATGAAGAGAACAGCACTTGTTCAGAACTTATTGTAAGCACCAAATAAGCTACAAATTACTATAGCACTCAACTTTCCTCACTGTCTAGAGCAAAACAGTTTCTAGTACTTAACAAATAAGCACCTATCCAGGCATGTCTAAGGGTCAGCTCCCGGTGTTTTCTCCTGTCTTCCTGATGAATCTGGGCATCTTGGGGCAATGCAGTAATTGCCTCATGTATACAGACAACCCTCTCCTCCTACCACACTGCAACCTGTGAAAGATGCACTTATATAGCCAAACTGGAAGCAAAGCTCTCTTCACCCAAGACTGGACAAGACAGTCAAGAGGAGAAGGTAAACACTTGCACCACACCACACTCAGCACATAGTCCCTCAAAACCCACACCACCAAAACCCACACATAGAAACACAAAACACACACCTATATTCACGGAGGCTCTCAGTAAAAACCTGCCCAAGCAACAGGGACCTCCAAAGCAGAAACACAAGCAACCTCCACCCCCATCACAACCCAAATGACACATAGCCCACAAACTCAATGTGCCACTCAAACACAGCCCATAAGGCATAACAACGTTCCCAACACTCTAGTCATAGGTGACTCTATAGTCAGGCACACTGATGTTCCACTCACCAGGCTAAACAAGGGGAAAGTTACTGTCAGCTGCCTGTCGGGTGCCAGGATCCGCCACATAATGCATGCACTCAGGTCACTCCACAACAAGTACAAATATGAGTCTGTCATTGTCCATGTTGGTGTGAATGACCTGAGACGTACCTCCTTGGACTACATGAAAAGGGACATGGAGGAGCTATCTGATCTTGTAGCCCAGGCAGGTATGACCCTTGCCCTGAGTAGCATCCTGCCATCACCCAGAATGATACCACAGTACAAGGACAAAATGACTGACTTCAACAACTGGCTAAGCTTCTGGTGTTATTCTAAGGGGATCCAGTATCTGTCTGCCTGGGATGACATGATCGACAAACTACGATGCTTTGCCAGAAATGGCCTGCATCTGTCGCCCCTGGGATTCCGGATACTGTCTAAGGCTCTAGCCACCCCTATAGTGCCTTTTTTAGGCAAGGTTCAAATGACAAATTCACCACCCTAACAGGTACAGGCAAGAAGAATCTGAGGGTATTGCTACTCAATGCTAGAAGTCTAAACCTCAAAATGCACTCACTTGAGGCACTCCTTAAAATGGAGAACATCGACATCTGTGCAGTGACAGAGACCTGGTTCAAGGCTCCAGAGAGTACCCCTGCATTACCAGGCTATAATTCATGCCACACCTTGTGGCCACCTAACCTGGACCGAAACATTAAAGGCAGAGGCGTGTCCATATTCATTAAGGATATCCACACCTCCAGGCTAGTTGCTCAGCATAATGCATCCGAGATTATCCAAGTGCAACTAACTCTGGGCAAGACTGCAATCCAAACTATAGCTTCTACAGATCCCCCACCATGCCCCAGGATTCCCACTCCTCATTTCTTAATACACTGGAAACTATTAGGGTACAACCTAACACCCTAATAATGGACAATTACAACTACCCTACCATTAACTGGGAAAACTACTCATGTACCAACTCCTGAGCTCAACGTTTTCTGGAAATCATAAATTCCAATGCCATGCATCAACTTATCCACACCCCCACCAGGGGCAGCAATATCCTAGACCTGGTTATTACCAATACCAGAGGTCAATCCCTCGTTGGTCAGATCCGACCACAAGCTAATCACCCTAGACATCCATATCCCTCCCCTACCCCCCATTAGGTAAACCACAGTAAAAAATGTCTCCAAAGCTAACTTCACTCTTCTTAAGACAGAAGTGGCAAACTTCACAACACCCATGCTGATGGACAATAGAGGTATGACTGCTGAATCCTACACAAATGCACTTTATAAGCACTTACGCGAGTGCATGGATCATGCAATCCCTAACAGAGCCAAGATGCTAGCATCCAAAAAAAGGAAGCCAATCTGGTGGTCCCCTGCCATAAATAAACTCTACAACAGAAGAAAGAAACTGTTGCAAAAAAGAGTAAAATCCCATGATTGGAGAAACTCCCTGGTCACCCTCAGTAAGAAGCTGAGATCCCTCATAAAATCCTCCAAAGCTAGTTATGAAAACAAAATCACACCACTGACTCTAAAGACAACCACAAAGCATTCTATAGCTATGTCAAGAATCTCAATGGCAACACTTAGATCTGCTCTGTTACAGCATAATGGCACTAAATATACAGAACCAACTGATATTGCCAACATCCTGGCAGATAGGTTCAGTGCTAACTTTACCCCCCTGTCATCCCCTAAAGGGCCCATCTCTATACCAGAAGAATGCAAAGTTCCTGTAATCACGGCTGCACAGGTAAAAAACACACTATCCAAAGCCAAGAATACAGCATCCATGGGACCTGACGACATCCCAGGCTGTGTTCTACATGAACTACAGAATGAACTGGCACACCACCTAAGTACTATGTTCAATCATAGCCTCACCTCAGGCTATGTGCCCACTGAATGGCACACAGCAACAGTTATCCCACTCCACAAAGGGGGAGCCACCACAGACCCCGGAAACTACCGCCCCATTAGCCTAATGAGCCTGGTCTGCAAGGCTATGGAACGTATCATCATGGAACTATGACATTGGTAATCTCCAAACTCAGGACCCCCCCAGTTCGGGTTTGTAAAAGGCAGATCATATCTCCTAAACCTGATAGACTTCTTTGAAGCAGTCACCAAAGCTGTAGATGAGGGTAAGGTGGTTCACACAGCCTATCTAGATCTCGTCAAGGCTTTCAACACCATCCCCCACTCTGGAATTAAAGATAAACTCACTAAACTAGGTATAAATCCCTATGTCACAAGAAGGGTTTGCCAACTGGCTCACTGACAGAACCCACACTGTGAAAGTAGCAGACTCCAAATCCAACTTCAGACCAGTGACAAGTGGAGTACCACAAGGTTCAGTCCTGGGTCCTCTCCTGTTTGGTATCTACTTCTCTGAAGTACAGGCCAACACAGAAGGTCTTTGGCTAATGAAGTTCGCAGATGACTGCACACTAAGAGCCATAATCAAAACTCCAAAAGATGTGGACATCCTACAAAAGGGCCTCACTGAGACAGATGCCTGGTGTCAAAGCCATGGCCTCAAGCTCAGTGCCAAAAAGTGCATTGTCATCCCTTTTGGTAAAAACTCAGTACCCATGAACTACCACATAGGCAGTAGTCTACTTAACACTGAAAGTGTGATAAGAGACCTTGGGACACGGGTGGACAGTAGTCTCTCCTTTGATAATCACATCACCACAGTAGTCAGGAAATCCTTCTACGTGGCACACCTCATCACAAAAGGTTTCTCATCCAGGATAAAAGAGGTCATTGTTCCCCTCTACTCGTCACTCAGTAGACCCATTATAGAGTACAATGCCCCTTTTGGTATGTACCTCACAAGACATCTACAACAACTGGAAAGGCCACAGAAATACCTCACAAAGAGGATTACCGGCCTCAAACAGATGCCCTATGCAGACCGTCTCAAAAAACTGCAGCTTTACTCCGTTGCATATCGCCTACTCAGAGGCAATCTCTGCCTAACACACAAAGCTATGTCAAACCCAGAGCTTTTAGACATGCTCCACTTAAAGAAATCCCAATCCTTTGAGCTACACAGTCTAGGGACCTACACCTTGTCACCACAATAAACAGAACATGCTGGAGGGATAGATTCCTGTCCCAGAGACTTCCCATACTCCGGCACATCAAACAAAGCTCCTCATTAGCACTCTTCAAGAAAAATCTTGATGATTGGATGATAGGAAATTCACTCCGGGGATCACTTCTGTGGCTCTGCTCGACAGTGGCACAGGAAAATCATTTTCTTGGGTGGCGAAAGCCAGGGTACCTTTGGCTAGGCTTATATAGGTCCTAGGGCCAATAGCCTAGTACCTACCTATGAACCTTTGAACCTATGAACCTATAATGCATAGATCCTGCCCTGAAACATAGATATTTCCTGCAGGAATCCCTGAATGGGATGTGCAGATAGGCCTCCTTTAGGTCTAGGGTGACTAACCAGGCATCTTTGGACAGCATAGGGAGGAGCTGCTGTAGGGTGAGTATTTTGAATTTTGGTACCACCAGGAAGGTGTTTAGAATGGATAGATCTAAGATTGGGTGCCAGGTGCCCTCTTTTCTGGGTACCAGGAAAAGTCTGGAATAAAACCCTTGGCCTATCTGTTCTGCAGAAACAGGCTGAATTGCCCTCATGGAGAGCAGGAACTAAACTTGGTTTTGTGCCTCTGTCCACTGGTTTGGAGGAAGGTCTGGGAACCCTTTTGGGGTTGGCAGCATGTGGAAATAAAATTTGTACCCCTGGGATACTATGTTGAGGACCCATCGACCGTTGGTGATGGAGGTCCAGTTTTTGGAATGTTGGGCAAGTTTTCCTCCTAGGGGCATTAGCAATTGGGCAGAGGTGAGGAGTGGAGTTGAGAAGTCATTGTGAATTCTTTCCATAAGGGGGTGGCTTAGCACTCCCTGCTTTAGAAGTGGAGGTACTCCATTGCTTAGATCTCTGCATACCCTGAGACTGTAATCTGGGGGGGGGGGCTATTTCCCCTGGGTCTAGTTTAAGATGGCCTTGAGGGGGCTGGAAAGGACCAATGTTTTGAGGGGCAATGCCTACTGAATCTTGGAGGCTGCTCTTGCAAAAAATCTTTGACTGTGCATAGACTTAGCCTTTTCTTCCATCTTTTTTAAAACCTCTTCTGCTTTTGTGCCAAACAGATTGTCCTTGTTCAGACGAGCATCCAATAATTTTGATTTGACATGGTCTGGCAAGGTCTGCTCCTTAAGCCAGACATGCCTTCTAAGTGCAGAACCTGTGACTGCTGCACTGCAAGATGCTTCTAGGGCATCAAACCCACATTGCAGGGTATGATTGCTGACTTGGCATGCAGAATAAATAAGCTCCTGTAATTCTTTATTTTCTACACAGTCAGGAAAGGTAGATCATTTTTGCTTAATAAGTTCCATAGTATGTTGCTCGTATTTCAGCATGTGGAACTGACAATTCAATGCTCTAATGGTGAGAGTTACAGAGGTGTATACTTTTTTACCCCATCTGTCTAAAGCTCGGGAATCCCTGTCCAAGGGGGTGGGATTCTTAGCTGTAGTTGTTTTTATTCCTTTAGGTCCTTGGGAGATGAACTCTGGGTCAGCAGTAGGATTTTTAAAAAGAAATTTGTGAGAGTCAGGGACTCTGTAGTACCTGTCAGGTTTCCTTGGAGTAGGGGGTAAAGTATCAGGAGTTAGAGTGGATTCCATAAAGACATCATCCACAACATCCAGAACAGGAGGGATTGCTAAGGGTCTGTGCTGAGGTAAATCTAAAAAAATCCCTGAGTCTCTTTTTGGACTGAGGATAATCCTGGCATTCCCAATGGAAATGCTCTCTCAAAGTATGTAGGGTTTCACCAAAAGAAAAATCCTCTGGAGGGGAGGCAGAAGGAATGGATTCCTCTGCATCTGAATCCTCATAGGCAGATAAGGACATGTCTTCATATTCAGAAACCTCAGAGTCATCGGACTCTTGGTCAGATAAAGCTGCTGGGGACAAGTCTCTTTTTCTTTTAGCAGGGGAAGGCTGGCTTCCGCTAATCAGCATGATCAGGTCTTCTGCCACTTTAAGCATCTGAGACTGTGGCAAGGAAGCAGACACTTGAGTTTGGGTCGTCGGTTTTTTAGGCATAGCTCGTACTCTTGGCCTTAGAAACTCAGTAGTTTTAGAAAGAACTGAAGATGCGAAAGTAGTCATTTTGTGTTGAATATCGTTAGTACGAAGAACTTCCTCAGAAGCCGGTGCCTGCACAGCGGCTCCGGACACATCCAAGAGAGAGACATCTGCAGGTTCCGTAGTCAAAGAAGAGTCTCGCAGCATACTGGACTCCGAACAGGTCTCTGTAGTGGCCTGCAAATCCATTGAAGTGGGCATCAGGGGCTGCAAAAGCGCATCACTGAATACCGGCTTACTGGCGACAAGCTTAACGGAAGCATTGTCGGCAGTTTTTGACCTGTGCGGTCTGTCTCTGTCTTTATCCTTACGTTTTTTCAGAAGATTGGTAGTTGGATGGCTTACTGAAGCCATTTCAGAATATGGAGATTGATAACAAAAGTATTTAGCTACAATAAGGGCCTGACAATGAATAGTTTGGGCGTTGAACAAAGCACAGAACCGACAACGAGGTACATTGTGGTCTGGGCATAAACAGGTGATGCAGTAAGAATGGAAATCTTGGTGTGTTATTTGTGTTTTCCACAGGCAAGACAATTGTTAACTTTTCCTGATATCGGTTAGAGCAAGAAAAAAGGATCCCCAACAGGGTACTTAGCTTTAGAAGACTTCAAGATGATTCAATTTCGGAATGAAAACTCAGGTAGCGGCTGACCGGCACTCATGCGAACTGATTCTGCTTCGGGCTCCTTGGCAAGAAAGACTGATGTAATGGGGTTGGCTGCCTGTTTTTATACCCCTGATGACCTGATGTCAGTCCTGAAGCAACAGCAACTGACACAGAAATACTAAGCCTCTGGTATTCAGGCCGACTGAGGGCTACCCCTGGCAGGATAACACGTGTGATGACTGCAATCATTGAAACACAAAGAACATCTATCATTGTTTCTTCCCTCTCATTTTCCATTTAATGTACCAGCTCTTTTTCTAGCAGAAGACAGCCAAACCAAAAATGGCTGGACTTATCACATTTCTTGCATGGCCTTGCTTCTCACATTGTTCATATCTGCTTTTGGTGAATTCCTGAACCAAATGTGTTTCATCCCCACAATAAAAACAAGCCTTTGGTTGGCTCCAACACATAACAGATGCTCTTTTTCTGTTTACTTTTATATTATTTGACATAAGCTGTACTTTTCCATTATCCGTATCCAATGTAATTCGCACTTCCCACTCCCACCCAAGCATTTCTATTGTCATACATTACTTTATGTCATGCACTTTATCACATCATCATCTTCTTTCGGCTGTTCCCATTAGGGGTCGCCACAGCGGATCATCTGTTTCCATTTCTTCCTGTCCTCTGCATCTTGCTCTGCCACACCAACCACCTGCATGTCCTCTCTCACCACATCCATAAACCTTATCTTAGGCCTTCCTCTTTTCCTGTTACCTGGTAGCTTCTTCCTTAGCATCTTTTTCCCAATATACTCAGCATCCCTCCTCAGCACATGTCCAAACCAATGTAATCTTGCCTCTGGCTTTGTCTCCAAACCTTCCAATCTGGGCTGCCCCTCTAATATACTTATTCCTGTTCCTGTCCCCCCTTGTCACACCAAGTGCAAATCTTAACATCTTTAACTCTGCCACATCCAGCCCTAACTCCTGCCTTTTTGTCAGTGCCACTGTCTCCAACCCATATAACATAGCTGGTATCACTACCCTCTTGTAGACCTTCCCTTTCACTCTTACTGGTACTCGTCTGTCACAAATCACTCCCGACACTCTTCTCCACCCACTCCATCCTGCCTGTACTCTCTTCTTCACCTCTCTTCCACACTTACTAGTACTCTGAACTATTGATCCCATGTATTTAAACTCATCCACCTTCACCACCTCTACTCCATGCATCCTCACCATTCCTCTATCCTCCCTCTCATTCACACACATATATTCTTAGTCCTGCTGACCTTCATTCCTCTCCTCTCTAGAGCATATATCCATCTCTCCAGGGTCTCCTCCACCTGTTCCCTACTCTCACTACAGATCACAATGTCATCTGCAAACATCATAGTCTACGGGGACTCCTGTCTGATTTCGTCTGTCAACCTGTCCATCACAATTGCAAATAAGAAAGGGCTCAGAGCTCATCCTTATAAAAAAAGTTTTAAATTCAAATACTACCACGTGCCACATTCTGAACTGCAGAGTCAGTTTTTCTTTTTTACTGGGAACCCAAACCTACAAAAAATAAAGTCTTGCCATGTTGATATGTTACTTTTGTCTATTTCACCCATAAATTTCCCTGCACTTGAAAACATCTCAAAAGTTACTTCACAAAAGTTGTCCAACCCCAAAAGCATCAGAGCTCTTATGTCTTTTAAAGTAAATCCTAATGGAAATATAATATTCTCTATAATGTCATATTTTTAGATTGTAGGAGCAGTTTTGCTTCTTATTCTTTACACTGGTCATTTTTTCTAAAGCTGCTTCCCTTTTGCTGCTGACAAACACCTCTTTTCATGTTGGATACTCCTTCTTGTTCCTGCTCTTACAGTACTTGCATATGTTTTTATTTACTTTACTTCTTCTTCCTTCCATAGTACCCAGTTACAGAGGCATATTCTTCGTAAAACTGATTACTCCATCAGCCAAACATGCCTCTCTACTTTCAGCCTCTGTAATCTGCTTCTCTACCACAGTATCAGTCTCATCATCAGACTGTTACTGTAGCACTCCAGCTTGCCTCCTAACCTTCATTTGTTTTTTTTAAGCTATCCAGTATCTCTGTATCCAAACTTCCACTCTCCGACTCTGTAACTAGGATTTCATTTTGCTGTGATTCTCTCCCCAAAATTTCTCTGGCAGCAATGTTTACACCTTCCTTCATCTTGGAATTCTCCAAGCACTAGTGACAGTCCTCTGGTACCACCTAGTGCTGCGAAAAATGTAGGGGAGGTTCACTGGTACTGTGGCCAAATTTCCCCAAGTCAGTATGAATACCACCTCACGTCTCCCCTGAAAAGACGGCATTGGTCTTTATTGGACTAATGTAGTCAATAAAGTGTAAATAAATAAAGCATTTTCTTGGCCCTTCAACTTTTGAGAAGAGCTTTTTTTTTTTTTTTTAATTTTTACCTCAGCTTTGTGTGGAGAGGTGCCAGTTTGGGGATCCAGATGAGCTATGGCTCTGCTAAGCATATGTCAGCCATAGTCTTAATTCCCAGTGTCTAATTGCTAGGAATAAATAATAAATAAATGCTAGGAATAAATGTTACCATCTTTAGAGATATGTGGTATAACCATAAATTGAATATTGTGCATGTTTTATGAGACCCATTTTTCACTGCAGAGGCAGTACACAAAAGAGCAAGAAAAATGGTGCATGAGCTTCATGAGTAGCAAGATAAACAGAAATTAAAAGTGAGTAACATGCAACACTGAAGAAAGGTGGTATGGGTGGAAATGATAGTCATGCAAGTTCCCCAAGGAAATTCAGTAAGACTATGGTATTTCAGAATGATAGGGATCACAATCTGATGATATATCAGATGGTTTAAGAGACAATTATGCCTTTTGTTTCCCAGAAAAAATGGTTCCTGACTGGATCAGCTTTCACAAACATAGTGAAGGATCAAATACAATAATGCATATAAGAAAAAAAAAAGAAGTTTTGGTTAAGTAGGTTGCCCATAATATCCATTAGGAAGGGAAGGGGAAAATGAGATTGGCAGAGAAGTCACAATCTAAATGAAAATTAGATTAACAGTATCTAAAACTACTAACCCACACACAGGTTTCAAAAATGAATTGTTACAAAGCAAAACAACAGATTAGTTTGAGTAGTTTACTATGGAGAGAAGGGGTAGACTTTTTATATTTGTTTATTTCTGGAAGGACAACAGGTAAAAATTTCGGGAATTGTTACAAAGCAAAACAACAGATTAGTTTGAGTAGTTTACTATGGAGAGAAGGGGTAGACTTTTTATATTTGTTTATTTCTGGAAGGACAACAGGTAAAAATTTCGGGTTACATAAACCTCCATTTCATCCCCTACTTCCCATACCATAATCTGCTTTCTGCCCTTAACTCACTCTTCTCACTAGCTCTCTCTAATCTTCCTTGACTACTCTTTCTACTGTCTTCTAAAATCTATTAAGCAAATTGCCTCAGAGAAACCTTCTATTGTAATTATCTTGCCTTCATGCAACTACATTATGGTAAAACTGCATTTTTGTAACCACTTACCCCAAAAACTATATTCATCTTAATAACATATTTCTTTTTATACATCTTGAAATAGTTATGCTATACTCATGATTATTGACACTATATAACAATGTATTGCTACTTAATGCCTTGTAATAATCCTGTAACATTGCTGTTTAATGCTAATTTATAATGAAAATTGTACATGTTGAAGCTTTTCTCCCCGGGCCTCTGCTGAAAAAGGGCTCTTCAACTCATTCGGATAATCCCAGTCAACAAATGTAAAATAAATAAACAAATATAAAATAAATAAAAAAAACTTCTGTTATATCAAACACTGACAGGCATATGAAATAGCTATCTGACTCTGAGTCAAGCAAGTTTACCAAACTTACTGCAGCAAACATAAGATGCAGTCATAGAAACCAGTTACACTGAAAATTCCATACTGCCTTAGTGTAAACAACTTCACCAAGTGACTTGTAGGAAGCAGTACAGATGGTGCAGAGCAACTACCGTAAATGCTAAAAGATCGACAGGTGGGGTATGCCACATATGTCACAGAAGCAGAAATTCAGTGGAATACAGATGTTACAGGCTCTGAAGAAAAATGCACAGACTTGTTGAAGCTGCAGAAAAGACAGTACGTATCAGTGGCGGCTGGTGACTTCAAATCAAAGGGGGGTTGCAGGAGATAGCTGAATGGGTCGGGTCAATGGGAAGGGGTGCGGCCAACTAGAAAGGGGAGGAGCTAAGCTCAAAACCACAACAACTAACTTTAATTAAATATGCTGCCCTGGGTGCCAAACCCTCATTATGAGAGTCCAATCAAGACAAATGAAGTGTAAAAGAATAAACATATTTCAATGCATTGGCTGCATGACAGCTTACTTAATATCTAGATGGAAACAAAAAGGTTGTGAGGCATGAAAAAAATAAATTACTTTTTAAATACATTACTGGAATGCCAGTCAAAATCAAGTATAAGAAAAACAAGCAGCACTCAAAACTCAAACCGCTTCTCCTTGCACTGCAGTTCTAATTATACATTTACATTCAGCTTTATTAAAGTACCAAGTAACATGCTGAAAGTAGCAATCTCTGTGATGCCCCCACTTGTAAAAATGTTTCTTAGCCAAAAAAGACCTGCTGCCTGACAACTATCTACTTGTTTCATGGGGAAAACATGATCAAAGTAAAAATGAAAAGCAAACAAGAAACAAGCTCAAGATACATTGCTTAAAGGATTACTGTACAGATTATGGACCACACATGAATGGCATTCTGTTTAGTTTATCGGTAAAGCCCTCAGAGATCACTAGAAGTTTCCAACAAGTATAATGAGCTTCTTAAAATAATGTAATCCTGTCCTTTATTATAAATACTGTCATATGCATTTCAATACCCAACACTTAAACATTATCTAGTTAAGTATTCTCTGCATGGCAACAACAGAAAGGCTTCAATGTTGGCAATTCTTTAACAGTATGCTTATTAAAGCTTACTTGCATGTTATGATCTCAGACAAGCTTACCTGATGGTCATTAAAGCATTGCTACTTAAAACACAGAGCAACAGGCACTTTGAATAATAAGCATAAATCAAGAGTACAAAAATATGACAGAAACCAGACCATTCTGCAAAAATCAAGGACAGATGAAAAGCCACTGTAGTACTTGTGTCTACCTTGGATGGGGGGATACCCTGTACATTTACACTGCATAACTGCTCCTTGCCTTGCTTGGACACATCCAGAGTCACTACATGGGGGAGTGGGGTGCAACAAGTATGTCACAATTTGAAATGTCTCTGGCTGACGGTGATGGCCCTGACACATTTGTCATACCTATCACCCTCAGAGCAAGAAATCTGGGCAAAGCCATACATAAAAGTGGGACAAAGGCCCAAAAATAAGGACAATTTTTTTAATATTGCTCTTATAAACTTAGAAAGATAATAGAATAGTAGGTCTTGCATTAGTATGAATTTTCTGAAGGATATGAAATCTGAAAATCAAATGTCTGTCATTATTTTCTAACTTCAGCCTTTAATTATTTACCACTAATTTGCCAAAAAAAAACACAATTTTATGAAAAATGGACCAAAAATGTGATGCAAAAATATAAAATAGCCTCACAATACAGGTGGGAACCTGTCAAAGAAGGGACACTTTTTTAATATTAGTACTGCTAACTTAAGCAGCTGACAAAATAAAAGAATCTACATGCCTTTCTGAAATAAAAGTAATCTATAACTCTGATTATTACAGTTATTTCTTAATTGTAAACCCTCCATGTTTTATTCCAAAATTGCTATTTTGCGGAGGGATTATTAGGGGAAGAGCAACATTTTGAGCCAAATTCGGGGACAGTTGAGAGGTTTGGCTATGCCTAATTCTATAAAGCAATTTATTTGCATGTACCTCTCAACCTGTTAATGCAATAAATCTGGACAAAGCCAAATATATTGGGGAACATATAAACAGTACTAAAAATTGCTCTTGTATAAACTGAGACAGTTGATAGAATAACAGGTCTTACTTTAACATGCATTTTTCTGAAGGTTATGAAGTCTGAAACTCAGTGTGTCGTTATTTATTGACTTAATTCCTAAATGATTTTCCAGAAAACCACAACTTTTATGAGGAACAAACCAAAAATAAGAACCAAAAATCTGTTCATTCTGTGAAAATCTGGACAGTTGGGAGGTATAGTTCAGTTGGGGCTGTCTTTGAGTTTGCCGCTCTTCCCCCTCACAAAATCATGATCGAATGGAGCCCTTCCAATGATCCATTACTTGGCTATTTCACTCCATTTACCATAAACACTAATGTGCATTACTGCTTTACTTCTATGATGATTTGGATTTCATTTGAAAGTTTTATTTTGCATTTTACAGCAAAAACACTAAGACATCTGCTAAACAAAGCAATGCAGTCTCACAATGAAAACAGGCTTAGCATTAAAAACTTCTCTGCCCTTGAAACTCACATTCAATGAAACAGCATTGAACCCCACATTCAAAGAAAATACATTTTGCCAGTGGCAGATAAAGATTAACTTTGGGCTGTTTTCAAATCATAGGCCCCTTGCACATGAAACATACAAGTGCTCTTTGATACACCTTCCTGATTGTACTAAATTATATTCCTTGTACAATACAGTATAGTTGTTAGACAGGATTTTAAATTTATTGTTTTGAACATTTTTCCAGTAAACAATGAAACAAAATGCATGCACCATTGACAAAACTACCCAATTCAGAACACTTCCATCATAAAAGTCCACTCAACCTTCTACAGTCCACCAGTTTCAGTAAATATGCACAATCTCTGAAGTAGTAAAAGTCATCTAAATAATTCCACATTAAAGAAATCTGTAACAATGAAGAGGTTGCTGCTAGCAAACCACTTTATATGTCATTGTTTATTCATCTACAAATAAAGTGCCAGTTGCCCTTGAGGAATAAATTGCCTATGTTGCATGCATTAAAAAAAAAGATAAGCTAGTAATATCGCAATAGGGACTGTATGGCAAACTGATAACAGGTTCATAGTTACTACTCTAGGTATCTTTGCCAAAAAGGACTGCAGTATCCACCCACTTTACAACACAGTACAGTATCAGCAATGCATCTATCTACTGTGTGAGTAGAACCCACAGCCTTCTGCATCAAAAGCAAGTACATTACCTGTTGTGCTATTAACAATGCAAACAGACTCAGAATAAGCAGCACTAAAGTTTTGTTCCCCTGCAGCTCTCAGCTCCTTGTAAAATCTACTCGACACGCAGTTGTATCTCTGAACTTTGCAGCACAAGAAATCTGGAAAAAGCCGAAATTTATTCGGGGGGGGGGCAAAAGCCCAAAAACCAGGGACACATTTTAAACATTGCTTGTATAATGTTAGAAAGTTGCTAGAATAAAATACTGTGTTACCACCATACATTTCACTGCCACGTCTTTAACCCAGGGGATCCTGTGCAAAACAGTCAGAGAAACATACCACTATGCCAAATCAGCTGTTTTGTGAAAGAGAGGAAGACGAACTTAAATGACTACCATTTAGTGAATTCAGTTTTCACCATAGCTGTCAACCTCTTGGCACAAAACACCTGAACAAAGCCAATAATGGGGGGGATTCAGCCCCCAAACATATTCAGTGAATTCAGTTCTCACTATAGCTCTCAACCTCTTAGCAAAAAACATGTGGACAAAGCCAGTAATGGGGGGGGGATACAGCCCCCAAACAGTCAATGAATTCAGTTCTCACCATAGATAACTCTCAACCTTAGCACAAAATACCTGGACAAAGCCACTAATGGGGGAATACAGTCCCCAAAATAGGGACAAATGTCAAATATCCATGTTATAAACTTAGACAACTGCTAGAACAGTTTTGTGTTGCCATGTACTTTCTGAAGAATATGAAGTCTGAAATTCAAATGCCTGTTATTTTTAAACATTTAACCAGGAAACTAGTCTGACTTGGAACAAAAGACAATTTTCAGCAGAGCAGGAAGAAATGCCAGACACATCTTTGTAAGATGGGAGGACATGCAGACACCATACAGAAGGCACCCCAGCCAAGAATCAAACCAGAAAACCTGTAGCTGTTAGGCAGAAATGCTACCAGTGCACCACTGCACTAAAGACCTTGCAAGGAAAAATGTAGATACACCACAGATTTTATGAGGAACAGAACAAATATGAGGCAAAAATCTGCAAATTTTTTTAGAAATGGTGGTGGATAGGGAATTCAGGTCCTTGCCACCTGCATCCAAGGTACAGGGTTCAAGCCTGGGTATCTCTACCCACCACCATTTGTTCTCTCTAGCCACCAGTATATAGTAACTGGGGTATTTTACAGACACACACTCACACATACACACACACACACACACACACACACACACACACCCTTTGTCCAGCAAATGTCCTAGTAACGAAGCCTTCACCTACCTGTTCGCGACCAAACACCTACCCGTATCACGAAGCAAGCCCACACTCCAGCCAGCGACCACCGTTTCACAAGCAAGCAAGCCCACAATCCAGAGTGCAACCAAACACCTACCTGAAGCAGTAATCCACGAATGAAGCCACACCAAGCCCGCGCAATGAACGTCCCGCGAGAGCAGCAGCAGCTCACCCCTCATTGGTTCTGCCTGCAGCTGGAGCAGTCCGGAGCTCTTCTTCTGTGCGGTGACAACCGCATAGATTCTTGGGTATCTCACAGCAATGATTGCTGGGTACCTCTTTGTCTCTATCTGGACTGCTGATAAAGGCAGTCTGAGTTCTTCTAATGAGTTGGGACTCGTGATTTTTTTTTCCTTTTTGTTTTCCAGTTTTAAAGATTTTTCTTTTGTAATTTCTAGGTGGGAGGGCTACAGTCTGGCAGTCCGATAGCACGAGCCGCCCCTCGTATGTATACATTGTGAAACAATTAACTTGTACACAGTTCACCTCATGGTTGGAGCTAAAGAACTAAAGAAATAGATACATCCTCCAAAAGGCAAGGTGACTACCAGCAAATTGTGTATCACTATATCACTTCTAATTCCACTGAATGGCATGGACAGCACCATTGCAAAATTACTGTAAAAGACAATCTGCCTTTTCAGTTTAAAACATTTGGATTAGGACAGGCACAGTCAAGTGGAGGTGCGAATTCTAATGCAATGAACAAAGACGGAGAATTTAAATTTAATAATGCTTGTAATTAAGGCTGCATGCTCACATGTCAATCACATACCTTTAGAAGTACGGTTAAAAATCTCTTTATGAAGTCTTGACATTCTACATCTTTGTTGGGCTGAATGAATATTAAACAGTCTTTCAAGGTAGCAAGAAAAGCTACTGGAACTCTTGCATACCTGAGCTGAAATATCATTAACATACTTTTCTAAGTAATAAACTTTTCCCTTGTATCATTCACCAGTGACTATCTAGTTAACTGTGGCAATGTTATCTCTCTTTAAGGCATACAAGTCGGTACAAAGTAGTGACACCAAATGAACACATTACTTATCCAAAAGTAGGAAAAACAGTGTTGGGCATTAATTTATGCTTCTGAGAATTCAGAACAGAATACAAAAGCATGAAAGAGACATTCTAATCAATCTAGAAAATACATAAAGTAAATTATCACCAGCTGAGACGAAAGACATTTGTACAATCTGTTATTTACCATCTTTGGGAACAGATCTGGGTGTCAGCAGACAGGCCTAGAAAAAAGGATTTAGCATTCTAAAGCACTCTTGTCATGTAGGTTCATGGCTCCAGGCATACTGAGTGAGATCAAGTGCCGTGTACTGATCTGCATTATTTTGACTCATCAGACTGGGGAACACAGCAGATGTCTTTCTTGATGTCAGTTCACAGACGATCCTTAATTAGCTGAAGGAATTACAATAGTCCCTCATGTATGAAGCCAATATGATCATTACGTCCCTACTTAGCATTCTCAGTCATATACTGTGGTTACCAACCATACATGGTTGATATTCAAGAAATCAGACAAATTGAATAACAGAGATAAGGATGATAAAAGCAGCAACCTGAGATATGAACCCTCCCCGAATAGCTTAATGAATCATACATATGCAAGTGTGCACACCAACACACATGCACGTTTGACTCAAGGGTGCACACACACACACACACACACACACACACACACACACACACACACACACACACACACACACACACACACACACACACACACACACACACACACACACACACACACACACACACACACACACACACACACACTCGGGTGCACACGCACACATGCACACATACATACAGTAAAACAACACTTTCAAAAGAATTTATACTTGAAGTACTGCACTACGCTGGTGTGGTACACTCCAAAAACATGAAGAAATATTGTTTAATTAAAAAAAATGTTTGCAACATATACATAGTGGAAAGGCTGAATATGGTAGTGCATCAGTATTGTCAGATAAAAGGATGATAAAAAAGGCAGTCTGATCAGCAAGACAGAGGCCAGGATTCAAAGAGGTTTGCCATACTGTGCTGTACATTACTATGGGTAACACCAATACATAGGGTGTAAGTGATTCTAAGAAAAAGACAGGGCAGCCACACAAGGAGCACAATGATGTATTATGCACAGTATGTTAATGAGTGCATAACAGTACAGAAATAAGAACACCATACGAATGAGCGTACATGCAAATCATGACACCCAAAATGGAAGACCGAATCAGAAAAATATAACATAGGCATGCTGCACTGCAGCACATTCCCATTTTATACCATAAATCATGATGCACCCGATGTGATCAATGCTTTGGTCAGCAACAGTAACATTCGGTGGCATGTTTTATTAAAACAAAAGCCATACAGATTCTCAAATATTCATTTAAGTCTATAACCAATGCAACAAAGAGAAAAAAAGAAAGACTGATTTTGTCACAACAGTGATTTTGTCAGCTATGTTATATTAATGCTATGAATACTCATTAAGCCTCTGTTTAAATAACAAAATGAAATATTGTTCGCCTAGTCATCTTCAAGCTAAACAATTAGCACTGCTGATAAGAACAACTTGAAATGTCAAATATCAAACATTTTCCACAGCATTGAAATGTACCTATTAATAAATAATGACTACATTCTTGTATTGATTTTGAAAAAAATCATTCAGATGTTTATCCATCCAGCCTTCCTTGAGTTTTGCTATCCAGTATCTTGAAACCATTGATAAAGATCAGATCTCTGCAGTTAGTTTAGCTGTAAAGACTAGCACATCTGGTAAAAAAGAAAGCTAACCGATGATACACCATGTAAACCACATAAACAAGAGATTTATTTATTTATTTCCAGTTAGCTGACCGGGGAGGTCCACTGGGCTCAAGGAGCCTGTTTTCAGTGGGGGCCTGGGGAGAAAAGCTCCATAAAACATAGTAGACATAGTAATAGTTAAGCAAGTAGTACATGTTATAAAGTTAAACATAAGTAAAGTAAAATAGCAACATAGTATAATATACAATGCATATTTACATGTTTATACATTAGAGAACAGCAGTACAGAATCACCATAGTACTGAGGTTTTAAATCATCTGAGAATGGTATTAAATTCACATCTGTAAGAAAACAGTAAATAAGATTGATCTCCTATTGGGTAAGGTGGAAAGATACTTTATTTGTATGGATGAATGCATGTATTAGGCAGGATTAGGTAGGTAGAGTGCAATTGCATTTCCTGTTATTGGAGAGGTAGGAATGGAGCTGGGTTTTGAAGTGATCAAAGTTTTCAGAAATTCTTAGAGAAGGAGGAAGAGAGCTCCATTTTTTGGCTAAGGAAAAGGATATAAGAAGCTGACCTGGGGGACGATATGGTTTCTGTACAGAAATTAGATTTTGGTGGGCAGATCTTAGAGTTCTGTGAAGGGTTTATAGTGGTAAGACATTTGTTAGTGCAGAGCACTTAGTAGGCTTAAAAATAAGCTTGTGGGCTGTAGTGACTTGGAGGTAGTCCAGGTAGTTGGCAAGTTCTAGCCATTAAAGCAGGTGGAGAGGTATGCAGTGGTGGGTAGAGTACTTGGACTTGGTGGTGAACTTTGAGATTTTGTTGTAACAGGTTTCCAGTTTAGAAGGGATAGAGGAAGATAGGTTGATTAGTAGGGTGGTACCATACATCAAAGATGGTAGTAAGTAGGTAGTGGCGAGGGTCTGTCTTGTAGAAGGGGAGAGAAAGTGGGAGTTTCTATACAGCATGCCAAGTTTCTGATGTGTTTTCTTAATATTTAGCTGAATATGGGTATTGAATTTTAGGTGTTGATCAATAGTGACCCCAAGAGGTTTAGCAAAAGGAACAATTTCTATAGTGGAGTTGGCATGACTGATAATATTGAAGGAGGTTTTGTCAAGAAGGTGAGATTTAGAGGGAGAGAAGAGTAGAATTTTGGATTCTCTGGATTTGGATTAGATAAGGAACAGTCTTTTAGAAAGCAAAGAATGGTTTTAATAACCACCTGACAGAACAAATCTGATTCAATACTATAGTTATACTATCCCAACTATGGTTATACTATCCCAGGGGAGACATTAACTTGAAACTCAGCAGACACTAGAACCACAAAGGGATTTTCTACAAGAAGAAGTACAGATCTCCTTAAGATGAGGGTGACAGAGTAGAGAAACGTGAATGGAACAGCACCATAGCATTAGCCCAAAGTCTGATAGAACAATCTAGTTCTTTATTGAGTTTAGGGAGTTGAGCAGCTCTTCAAAATTTGACAGCTACCCATTTATTGAATTAATAAAAAGGTTGGGTAAGGCAAGATTCTTAACCATGTTAGACGTAATGAAGAGATACTGGCAGGTATCATTATCAACTGAAAACAAAGAAAAGATAGCCCCCTGGATTCTCTATGCCTTGTACGGCATGCAAGATCGGTGCAGGAGCTCTAGCAGGCAATATGTCTGCCATGCAATCCAGGGACAGCCTGCAGGGATGTATATTAATGCTCCTGCACTAGTCCTGCACAGACAAAACCCCTGTATGAAAATCACCCAATTTGCAGGAGAAATCCATGCAAATGAGGTGATTTTGTGATCCAGGAAGGAAATGTAGTTTTTTTAGAACAAGCCTATAATGTCATAAGAGGCATTCAGTAAGCTTGACACCTATTAGAGTTGGATCAAACCCCTATTTCAAAGCAAGTTGTCAAGTCCTCTCTTACAGGACATTATACCATCATCCTGTGACTCTTATTTTTTGGGGCAGGGCATTCTGCATCAGACCTGTTCTGCAGTGACAAGAGCATTTTTATTCTTTTAACACATTTGGTAACCTCTATTCTTTGGTGTCTCTATAGAGTGACTTTTTATTTCAGTACCCATAGTTCCTGCTAGCTGCTCATTGGGTATACACTTAATATAAACTCACCTCTTATCAACTAATAGTTAAAAGTGATGACATTTTTGGAGTTAGCTAAGTACTATTGAAAATATGTAATTTGTTTTGATTCAGCAGCGTCCCTCTAACAGATTATACCAAAGGAAAAATGTCTCTTAAAGGGAAGCACACACACACTGGGCACGGACAGACAGTGTTTTTAAATTAGTAAAAGAAAATACTATGTTCAGAGCCCATATTTGCCTCTCTATTTTGCAAAAGACCATTTTACGGTATATATTGCATTTGTTGATTGAGAAAGTCAGACTGGGCACAGAGTCCCATTTTCAGCAGATGCCTGGGAAGAAAAGCTCCAAACGATACATACTAAAGATTATGCACTGTGTATGGAAAAACAGCATTTTACAACTGCATACATATTCTAGTAAGCAGGGATGGCTCCTGCTATTGGGCTGTAGGACTGCAGCCCCCCAGCTGTAAAACACAACAGAAAAGAAAATTAAAAAAAAAATGTGAGTTGCAGAACATCGCGCATGCGTGGCATTTCCAATATCCAGACTGCTGGTGAACCAGTCTGGAGCATGTGCACAGAATCCAGACTGTCTCACCAGCAGTCCAGATTAGGAAGACAGTAATATTCCAGAAGTCTATGCAGTTACAACTGCATAGACTGGAAGGGCATCAGACTGCAATATCCGCAGGCTGGATAGCATGCAGCTTGTTTGCTCTGCTCTCACAGGAAGAGCTAGGATGAGCCTCGCAGGTGTTTTACAAAGGACCTTACTTGGACGAGTCTTGTGGGCTTTTTACAATGGTCCTTACTGAATGGATGTTACAGGAAGGACTTGTTCTCAGGTATGGAACTGCAGGACAAGGGTGTGTGTGTGTGTGTGTGTGTGTGTGTGTGTGTGTGTGTGTGTGTGTGTGTGTGAAATGCCCCAGTTGATATATGGTGGTGGGTAGAGAATACACAGGCTTGAACCCTGTACCTTGGGCCCAGGGGGCAAGAGCCTGAATTCCCTACCCACCACCATTTGTAAAACATTTGCAGATTTTTGCCTCATAGTTTTTCTGTTCTGTTCCTCATAAAATCTGTGGTTTCTGTATTTTTGTGTCTTTACGCAGTCAGTAGTGCAGTGGTACAGTGGTAGCAGTGTTGCCTAACAGCTACAGGTTCACTGGTTTGATTCTTGGCTGGGGTGCCTTCTGTGTGGAGTCTGCATGTCCTCCCTGTGTTTGTGTAGGTTTCCTCTGGGTGCTCTGGTGTCCTCCCATCTAACAAAGACATGTGTCTGGAGTGTTTCTCCCTGGGCCTCTGCTGAAAATTGGCTTTTGTTCCAAGTCAGACTTTCCTGGTTAACAAATGTTAAATAAATAAAATTTCAGACGTCAGTTTCTTCAGAAAGTATATGGTAACGCAAAACCTTTTATTCTAGCAATTTTATAAGTTTATAAGATGGATATTTGAACCTTGTCTTTATTTTGGGGACTGTATTCCCACATTATTGGCTTTGTCCAGGTTTTTTGTGCTAAGGTTGAGAGCTATGGTAAGAACTGAATTCACTGAATATGTTTGGGGGCTGTGTTCCCCCATTATTGGCTTTGTTCAGGTGTTTTGTGCTAAGAGGTTGACAGCTATGGTGAGAACTGAATTCACTAAATGGTAGCCATTTATGTTTCAGTCTTCCTCTCTTTCACAAAATAGCTGATTTGGCATAGTGGTGTGTTGCTCTGACTGTTTTGCACAGGGTCCTGGGTTCAAGTATTGGCAGTGAAATGTCTGGTGGTAACACATTTTATTCTAGCAACATTCCAACATTATACAAGCAATGTTTAAAATGTGTCCCTGGTTTTTGGGCTTTTGTTCCCCCCTCAATAAATTTTGGCTTTTTCAAGATTTCTTGTACTGCAAAGTTCAGAGATACAGCTGAGTGTTGAGTAGATTTTACAAGGAGCTGAGAGCTGCAGGGGAGCAAAAGTTTAGTGCTGCTTATGCTGAGTCTGCTTGCATTGTTAATAACACAACAGGCAGTCTACTTGCTTTTGATGCAGAAGGCTGTGGGTTCTACTCCCACAGTAAGTAGATGCATTGCTGATACTGTACTGTGTTGCAAAGGGGGTAGATGCTGCAGTCCTTTTGGTGAAGATACCTAGTAACTATGAACCTGTTATCAATCTGCCATCCATTCCCTATTGCAATATTACTAGCTTATCATTTTTTAGTGTAACATAGGCAATTTATTCCTCAATGGCAACAGGCACTTTATTTGTAGATGAAACAATGAAATTTAAAGTTGTTTGCTAGCAGCAACCTCTTCATTAGTTTCAGATCTCTTTAATGTGGAATTATTTAGATGACTTTTACGTCTTCAGAGATTGTGCATATTTACTGATACTGGTGGACCGTAGAAGTTTGAGTAGACTTTTATGATGGAAGTGTTCTAAATTGGGCAGTTCTGTCATTATTGGTGCATGCATTTTGTTTCATTGCACAGTAGGTGGATTGGACACTCTAAATTGGCCCTAGGTGTGAGTGTGTGTGCGCGCCTTCAGTGGAAGGTTGGGCGCCGGGCTGGCAACTCGACACCATAAAACTCCACTGCCAATAATGAGCAGACAGATGATCTGCTGACCCCTAACCGGGAAAAAGCTGAAAGAAGAAGAAGAAGAAGAGTTTACTGGAAAAATATTCAAAACAATAAATTTAAAACACCCTCTAAAACTGTACTGTATTGTACAAGGAATATAATTTAATACAATCAGGAAGGTGTATCAAAGAGCATGTGTATGTTTCATGTGCAAGGGGCCTGTGATTTGAAAACAGCCCAAAGTTAATCTTTATCTGCCACTGGCAAAATGTATTTTCTTTGAATGTGGGTTTCAATGCTGTTTCAATGAATGTGAGTTTCAAGGGCAGAGAAGTTTTAATGCTAAGTCTGTTTTCATTGTGAGACTGCATTGCTTTGTTTAGCAGACATCTATTAGTGTTTGTGCTGTAGAATGCAAAATAAAACTTTCAAATTAAGTCCAAATCATCACAGAAGTAAAGCAGTATGCACATTAGTTTTTATGGTAGATGGGGTAAAATAGCCAAGTAATGGTTCATTGGAATGGCTGCAGGGGGGAGGCTCCATTTGACCATGATTTTGTGAAGGGGGAAGGGCGGCAAACTCAAAGACAGCCCCGGCTGAACTATACCTCTTAACTGTCCAGATTTTTACAGAATGAATAGATTTTTGCTTCTTATTTTTGGTTTGTGCCTCATAAAATTTGTGGTTTTCTGGCAAATCATTTAGGAATTAAGTCACTAAATAATGACAGAGACTGAGTTTCAGACTTCATAATCTTCAGAAAAATGTATGCTAAAGCAAGATCCATTATTCTATCAACTGTCTCAGTTTATACAATAGCAATTTTTAGTACTGTTTATATGCTCTCCCAATATATTTTGCCTTGTCCAGATTTCCTGCATTAACAGGTTGAGAGGTATGTGCAAATAAATTGCTTTATAGAATTAGGCATATCCAAACCTCTCAATTGTCCCAGATTTTGGCTTAAAATGCTGCTCTTCCCCTAATAATCCCACCGCAAAATGGCAATTTTGGAAAAAAACGTGGAGGGTTTACAATTAATAAATAACTGTACTAATCAGAGTTATAGATTAGTTTTATTTCAGAAATGCATGTAGATTCTTTTATTTTGTCAGCTGCTCAAATTAGCAGTACTATATTAAAAAAGTGTCCCTTCTTTGACAGGTTCCCAGCTGTATTGTGTGGCTATTTTATATTTTTGCATCACATTTTTGGTCCGTTTTTCATAAAATTGTGTTTTTTGCCAAATTAGTGGCAAATCATTAAAGACTGAAGTTAGAATATAATGACAGACATTTGAGTTCAGATTTCATACCCTTTAGAAAAGTCATACTAATGCAAGACCTACTATTCTATTATCTTTCTAAGTTTATAAGAGCAATATTTAAAATTGTCCTTAGTTTTGGGCCTTTGTCCCATTTCTATGTATGGCTTTGTCCAGCTTTCTTGCTCTGAGGTTGAGAGGTATGACAAATGTGTCAGGGCCTTCTCAGTCAGCCAGAGACATTTCAAATTGTAACATACTTGTTGTACCCCACTCCCCCATGTAGTGACACTGGATGTGTCCAAGCAAGGCAAGGAGCAGTTATGCAGTGTAAATGTGCAGAGTATCCCCCCATCCAAGGTAGACACAAGTACTACAGTGGCTTTTCATCTGTCCTTGATTTTTCAGAATGTTTGGTTTCTGTCACATTTTTATACTGTTGATTTATGCGTTATTATTCAGAAATTGCATGTTGCTCTGTGTTTAAGTAGCAATGCTTTAATGACCATCAGGTAAGCTTGTCTGAAATTGTAAGATGCAAGTAAGCTTTAATAAGCATACTGTTAAAGAACTGCCAACATTGAAAGCCTTTCTGTTGTTGCCATGCAGAGAATACTTATATAACTAGTTAACGTATAAGCCTTGGGTATTGAAATGCATATGACAGTATTTGTAATAAAGGACAGTATTACATTATTTTAAGAAGCTCATTACATTTCATAGGTTCATAGAGTAGTACTAGGCTAACTGCCCTTGCGAGCCATTTTAAGCCTAGCTAATTATCCCTTGTGAGACTCAAACCCTGCACCTCGTGTTTATAAGGCAAACACCTTAACAATTAGGCCACCATCCCAACTTGTTGGAGACTTGCAGTCATCTTTGCAGGCTTTACCTGTAAACTAAACAGAATGCCAGTCTATCGTGTGTGGTCCATAACCTGTGCAGTAATCCTTTAAGCAATGTATCTTGAGCTTGTTTCTTGTTTGCTTTTCATTTTTTACTTTGATCATGTTTTCCCCATGAAACAATTAGATAGTTGTTATCAGGCAGCAGGTCTTTTTTGGATAAGAAACATTTTTACAAGTGGGGGTATCACTGAGATTGCTACTTTCAGCATGTTACTTGGTACTTTAATAAAGCTAAATATAAATTATAACTAGAACTGCAGTACAAGGAGAAGTCTTTTGAGTTGAGTGCTGCTTGTTTTTCTTTTACTTGATTTTGACTTGCATTCCAGTAATGTATTTAAAAAGTAATTTATTTTTTCATGCCTTACAACCTTTTGCAGCCAATGCATTGAAGTATTTTTTCTTCTACACTTTATTTTGTCTTGATTGGACTCTCATAATGACGGTTTGGCACCCAGGGCAGCGTATTTAATTAAAGTTACAGTTTTTGTGGTTTTTGAGCATAGCTCCTCCCCTTTCTCATTGGCTGCATCCCTTCCCATTGACCCCACCCATTCAGCTGTCTCCTGCAGCCCCCCTTTGATTTGAAGTCACCAGCCGCCACTGCTAGTAAGTAAAGACATTTGGTAAACGTTTAGGCATTGTATGAAAAAACAGTCACTCAATAGTATTTTGAAATGTTTGCATAGTAATGGAGTTATTCCAGATAGTACAATAACTCGCAGATACAGATTATTGTTTTGAGCAAAGGAAAATGATGAGCATAATTCAATAAAAAGATATAAATTTCATTGGGTCAGTAGCATTGTATACTTCAGTAAGCAGGTTTATAAAATAGACAATGTTGCATAAAAGCAGTATCATTTCATGCTTTTTTTTGCAAGTTAGCAGCTGACATAAAATAATATCATTTGCAAATAAAGCTAACTTTTCTTTATTACTATACCATTTAAATCCTTACATTTGTGAGTTCCTTATTTTCTTTGCCAATACTTATAACTTAAAAGCAAATAACAAAGGAGAAGCAGGACACCCCTGCCTTGCACCTCTGTTTAAACACAGCTGGGAAGAGAGTAACCCTCCCCCTTAATTCTTGCCTGAAACCCTTCATATATCCTCCTAATTAACCCTATTATTCAAGTCAGCGAAGAGAAATGCTACCATTGTCAGTCCCATAAAATCAAGGTTGACTATATGAAATGCTTTCTCTGTATCCAAGCCTCCCAGCAACAGTGCCACTTTTTTACATTCTGTTTCCCTATGGATCACTGTTCTATTAATGTTGTCAAATGTTTCCCTCCCCTCCACAAAAGCACACTGATCCATATCTATCAATTTTGGCAACACCTTTGATGCTGTCTTATCTATATAGACATAAACACTTTATAATCATGGTTTAAAATAGAAATGTGTCTATGTGAAGCTGCACTGAAGGGTTTTTACCCTCTTTGGGTAATACAGCCACTACAGCTTTCTTCCCAAATTCTGATACCCTCTCCTTTTAAAATACTGTTAAGCAAACCCTTCCAGACCTTTATCATTTTCTTCCCACCCAAATTCCATAAGAATGCCATCTGTTTCCGGAGACTTCCCTACTGATTGATTATACAATACTATTTTTGGGCACATCACTTCCTAGCTTAGCTATAAACTGTTGAACCTTATATTCCTCTACCATTAGAATACTTAAGCCTTCCATAAGAATTTCCATTTTTGTATTTGCTTGGTTTCCACATTACTGTTTTCTTTTTCAAATTTTCATATGATTTCCAAAACATTTCTAGTACCTTTATAGGATTGATAGTTACTTTTCTTGTAACACGCAACCTAAGTTTTGTGCCAACCCTTCCTGTGAAATCATTGTACTAAAAGTGTTTGTGCTCTGGAGTTGCTTTCAAACATAGTTGCTTAACAGCAACCTTTCTAAACTCATGCATATTATCCAAATAGCTTTATAGGTTTCATAAGAGATTACTAGGCTAATGGCTTAGGAGCACTTACAAGCTTCGTCAATAGTATCCAAATTTTACCCAGTTTATGATCCCTAGTGGCTAGAGGATGGCTTAGGTTTGTGCCTACACCTTTGAGTGTTTTACAGATTGCCCCTGTCGATAAGGGACACAGGCACTACCTCAGGAGTGAATTCACGATTCCCCATCCATTGATCCAAGCTGCATTTGAAGAGGGGCAGGGAAGGGCTCCTCTTAATGTGATTAGAAAGCCCAGTCCAGAGAAGGTGTAATCTCTGAAACATATATCTGTCTCTCCAGCATGTTTTTTTACAAGTCACAGACTAGGTTTAGATCCCTAGACTAGGTGACCCACATGCTGTTAGTCTTGTGAATGTGCAACAGTTTCATCAGGGCTGGATTTGTGACTGTCTTGTAGGTTAGGCATTGGTCACACCTTAATAGTCAGTAGAGACAGAGTTAATGGATGTGACATTCAGTCTATCCCCACAGGACATGTTGTTTACACCCTGTATTTTCTTTGTGAGGAAACCCTGAAGTCACTACAGCTGTCGTAAGTGCCTAGTCAAGTATATGCAAAAATGTGCATTGTACTCGATTATTCTTCTGATGAGGGCCGAGTATAGTGGGAATATAACTTCCTTGGATCTGCATGCCATCCATACCTTTATTTATAAGTTGAGCCACACAGAAGGACTTCCTCACCACTGTGGACACATGGTAGTCATAGTTCAGGCTGCTGTCTAACTGCGTACCTAGATCTCTCATCTCTGAGTCCACTATTTGGAGTGTGCTATTAATGTTGTAATTTACAGGGGTATTTGTCTTCCCAAAGGGTATGATTATGCATTTTTTGCATTTACTTTAAGACCATGGCCCTGGCACCATTCAACTGTCTGAGCCAGACCCTTCTGAAGGATATCTGCACTGTTGGGGGATTCAGTGATTGCCGCCAGCTTGCAGTTGTCTGCAAACTTTGTCAGCCAAAGGCCTTCTACATTTGCCTTGATTTCACAGAAGTATATTTCAAACAGGAGTGGTCCTAGCACTCACACTCAGCATTCACCCACTTTAACAACGTGTCCTGTCCTTGAAATATTTGGCTATCCATCTGATGATGTAGGGATTTATGCCCAGTTTTGTGAATTTATCTACAGTACCTGACTGGGGAATTGTGTCAAATGCCTTGGCGAGGTGAAAGTAGGCAGTATACAATGTATTTCCCTCATCTGTAACCCTACTGACCTTCTCAAAGAAATCTTTCAGATTTAGTAGGCATGACCTGCCATTAACAAAGCTGAATTGGGTTGGGTCCAGGGTTTGGAGGATTCCTAGGTCATTATTTATCAGATCCATGGTAATTCTTTCCATAGCTTTGTATATAAGACAAACCAAGCTTATGGGTATGCAATTTCCTGGGTCAGTTGATAGTCCTCTTTTATGCAGCTGGATGGCTGTTGCTGTCCTCCACTCCACTAGTACAATGCCAGTCTGGAGGCTATGGTTAAATACAGATTCTAATGGGCTTGATAGGTCCTGTTTCAAGCTACTTAAGAGGCATCCTGTGATATCATTGGGACCCACTGAACCTATTTTTTTAGTTTTAGAGAGCGTGGTGGCAAGCTGTTCTTTGGTGATAACTGGTAGAGGATTGGTGGAGAGTATTTCTTGAGGGGTAACTAGATGTGATGGTGAGGTGAAATTTGAGCTGAATTTATTGGCCAGCGGATTTGCTCTATCTTCAGGGTGATTTTAGGTGATGCTTTCTGCAACTAATTCTGCAGAATGTTGGGTGTTGCCCTTAAGATTGCAGTCATAACTGAACAATCCATTATCGTTGTCCTTAGATTGGGAGGCAATTTTAACCTCAAAATTAATTTGCTTTTGAGGACTTAACAAGTTCCCTAATTTGCTTTAGGCAAATGAGGGACTTTTTTCTCTTTATTATTTTCTCTTTAGCACTCTGCAGCTGATTGTCTTCTTGTTCTGTTAGATTCCTCTTTTTCTACAATACCTTCCTTTCTCCTATCACTTTCATGCATCAGAGAACGGCCTGGGAGCAGTGTTATTACAGATTTTTGAGGGGAAATAATGTCCAGTATGTTTTGTACGTTAAACATTAAGTAGAGCAGAAACCAGGTATTCCACTTTTGAAAGGTAAAAAAAAGCTTAGAACTCAAGTGGGCATTATCTTCAATCAAGTACTACCTTCTTGGTCAAAAAGGTACACTGGACACAGATCATGCCCCACTGTAGTGATAGAACAAACAGTAAGGATAGGAACTTAAAGTTATGTATTTGGGGATGTTCCTTGCAGTCTTTTCTGACTCACTATAATGTAGTAGGCCTATGTAAGAACGAGCCTGCACCACTGCATTTTTAATAATAAATAAATTGCATAATTTATAATATTTGTAGTTTTAGTGCGTTAATATATCATCTATACATATGTTTACTTCTATTTACTTAAATTATGCACATCATTTATTTTGATAATGACCTTTTATTATTATTGTCTCAGAAATATGCTCTTTATTTAAAATAAATAAATATGAAGTCTATGTTTATTTTTTATTATAACAGTTTTAGAATGTTCACTTTTCTTGTTTGCACAGTTTTATGTAACAGTAAGCTCAATATATCACTGTGTGAGTATCTCCTCATGATTTCTTTTAGGCTGAGGCATTCACTCTGGCTGTCTAACCAAGATGGCTTCTCGTGCTTTACTGAGATGCAGTCTTAGTTTTACTATTATAACTTCTTTACATTTCTTATCTACCTATTAAATAAATTAGTCCTAGTTTACTGTGTCCTACTAATGATAGGATATTGCATTATATCTGTGCTAGGCCTGGGCTCCTGAATTTTCTTACTGCATTTGTGGAATGGATTTGTGTTAGGTTCATAGGTTTGATCTAGGATATCGACCACCAGGATCTTTTTAAGCCAAGACATGCAACCCAACACAGTGTTGACATCAAGTACATTGGACACAGAAATGGTGGAGATATGTTAATAAAGAGGTAGCCAAGGCTTGCGTGAAGGGGGTACATTAGTTTGGGATTAGTTAACTTACTGTCAGCTTCTGTCTTTTAGGTTTGTTCATGTAAAAGCACTGTAGGACCTATTATAGCCAATTTTTGGATTTTGTTGCTTTTACCCTGAGTTAACATGCTTGGTGATGCATTTGTGTTTTGATCTTTCCTCATTTGTCATGATATGATCACCTTGGTTTTTGCCCTGGTTCTGCTAAACAGGAAAGATTTATATTTTGTTCAGTGAGTCTCCTTTGAGTTGTGATGCTTGGGATGGAGGACAGGTGTGTACATATTTTAGACTGGGATTATTTTCCTCCAATTTGAATTTGATACATGTGCATTTGACCACTGGATGTTTGCAAGGGATGCAGATTGTACTTCCTGTGGGTTGGTCATTTGTTTTTTATACTCCGGGTCAAGGGTCATGTGTGACTCTTCAGGGTGTTCTAGCATTTTGCTGATTAATTATTTACTATAATGGAAAGGCTGTTGGCCCAGATGACATACCTGTGGAAGCATGGAGGTGTTTAGGTAAAATGGCAGTGGAGTTTTTAACCAGATTGTTTAATGAAATCTTAGAAAGTGAGAGGATGCCTGAGGAATGGAGAAAAAGTGTTTTGGTACCGATTTTTAAGAATAAGGGTAATGTGCAGAGCTGTAGTAACTACAGAGGGATTAAATTGATCAGTCACAGCATGAAGTTATGGGAAAGAGTAGTGGAAGCTAGGTTAAGAAGGGACGTGATGATTAGTGAACAGCAGTATGGTTTCATTCCGGGAAAGAGCACTACAGATGCAATGTTTGCTCTGAGAGTGTTGATGGAGAAGTACAGAGAATGTCAGAAGGAGTTGCATTGTGTTTTTGTAGACTTAGAGAAAGCATATGACAGGGTGCCTAGAGAGGAGTTGTGGTATTGTATGAGGAAGTCAGGAGTGTCAGAGAAGTATGTAAGAGTGGTCCAGGATATGTTACGAGGGTAGTGTGACAGCTGTGAGGTCTGTGGTGGGAGTGACAGATGCGTTTAAGGTGGAGGTGGGGTTACATCAAGGATCAGCTTTGAGCCCTTTCTTATTTTCAATGGTGATGGACAGGTTGACAGACAAGATCAGACAGGAGTCCCCATGGACTATGATGTTTGCAGATGACATTGTGATCTGTAGTGAGAGTAGGGAACAGGTGGAGGAGACCCTGGAGAGATGGAGATATGCTCTAGAGAGAAGAGGAATGAAACTCAGCAGGACTAAGACAGAATATATGTGTATGAATGAGAGGGAGGATAGAAAAATGGTGAGGATGCAAGGAGTAGAGGTGGCGAAGGTGGATGAGTTTAAATACTTGAGGTCAATAGTTCAGAGTAACGGTGAGTGTGGAAAAGAGGTGAAGAAGAGAGTACAGGCAGGATGGAGTGGGTGGAGAAGAGTGTCAGGAGTGATTTGTGAAAGATGAGTACCTGTAAAAGTGAAAGGGAAGGTCTATAAGGGGATAGTGAGACCAGCTATGTTATATGGGTTGGAGACAGTGGCATTGACAAAAAGGCAGGAGTTAGAGCTGGATATGGCAGAGTTAAAGATGTTAAGATTTGCAATGGGTGTGACGAGGGTGGACAGGATTAGGAATAAGTATATTAGAGGGTCAGCCCAGGTTGGAAGGTTTGGAGACAAAGCCAGAGAGGCAAGATTACGTTGGTTTGGACATGTGCTGAGGAAGGTTGCTGAGTATTTTGGGAAAAAGATGCTAAGGATGAAGCTACCAGGTAATAGAAAAAGAGGAAGGCCTAAGATAAGGTTTATGGATGTGGTGAGAGAGGATAGTGGTGGTTGGTGAGACAGAGCAAGATGCAGAGGACAGGAAGAAATGGAAACAGGTGATCCGCGGTGGTGACCCCTAACGGGAACAGCTGAAAGAAGATGATGATGATGGTATGGTAGCGGGAGGAGACATTTGTGTTCCCTGGGAGGGGGGAAGTGAGCTGCTTATTTTTGAAAGAATTTATGCTCAGGGTACACTAGGCTGGGTATCTGTGATCCATTTAGGTGAGTTTGTTACTCTCTTCCTGGCTTCCATGATGTCATGATTTTGTAATGGAAGATTAATGCTGAATATTTTAATAGATTACTAGAAGGTATCAGTAGATAGGGAAAGCCTAACATCCACCTCAAGCAGTGGACAAAGGGTACTTTATGGTAACTATGTTGTCAAGCTCAAACCACTCAAATGCTCTAAATATTCGAAAGCTGTGTATTATCCACATAACAGACTGGGGAGTACTTGGAGCATTATTATGTATGGGTTTGGCCTGGATCATGGCACTCGCGTGAATGATTCTTGTTCAATGTTACATTAATGCTCATTTTGAATAGTGGTAGGTCATCTACAGAAGATGGCTGCTAATTAGGATTCTCTTAGCACTGGACACTCTGTAAATGTTCTCCTCCCAAGGTAACAAGACATTCTAAATAGTATTCACACAACTATTTTTACTAACATCTGTTTATCAGGATGGCTGTTTTCTTAGTGATATCTGACTGCAATCATTCAGAATGCCTGTTAACCATGTTCAATGCGGGCTAGGGCTTTAAGTTATTCTTCTTCTGATTTCTTTAATTGGGGTGCGTAAGCAGTATAAAAATCGAGTTATACTCGTACTACATCTTTGTATGTGAGGTGCTCAAGTCGACAGAGACAAGTATTACTCCTAACTGTATGTTATAAACATACTATAACTGCATGTTTGAGGTTTGTAGAAAGAGCACAAGTTTTGAATAGACAAATACACCAACAATAGGATTTTGTAAATCATTTTCTAGCAGATTGGAGACCAATGACGACTGCACAGAACAGGCAACTCTGAAAATATGTCTTTACTCCTGACTACAAAGTACTTTACTCCCTTTTTCTGAGACATTGATAATGTCTCATCTGTTTTCCTATACTACAGGAGGTTTGAGGTACTACAAAGTAAAAACAGTATTTAGTCTGGGTGTTTCTTGGATTATTTTTTTTACTCAGTGTTTTATCTTTTCAGCCTTTCACCTGGATCTGTTTTGTCTTTAGGAGACCCTGTGGAAGCTCTAACTTCGTCTGTGAGCATACTTACTACAGAAACTTTTGTTTTTTCCCCATGTCTTCAGAACATTTATGTAGTACAGCTGTTATGGTTTCCTTTTTCCCATTTGTCTCATGCTATAATTTACTTCACACATTTTTTCCTATAATTTCTAAAGGTCCAAGTGTGAGGGGCAAGACAAATAAGTTTGTGGTAGCAGGTCTACATGTACCATAGGGAAATCCATGGCCAGTAAGGATATTCCCGCCATGCAACAGAGTTGTTGGAAGGGATTTTGATTTGTCAACACTAATATGTTACTTGGCAATGTATGCTGAGCAATATATTAGCAAGAAGAAGGGGTTGTTGGTCTGCCAAGTGAATAACCATTGTACTGTATGTGACTGCTGTCCCACAGGTTACTCTGTTGGGACCAGTTGGTAGTACTGCAATGGTGCTGTCTTGTTGAACTATGTATGACTGAATGTGGGATGGGGTGATAGTTTGCAAATGTGCTCCATTCACTGAGTATAATGCCTGTACAATGGTCCTAGACCACATCCATGATCACATTCCATTGTGTGCATCCTTCAGAATCACTAAGAGCTTTGGTACATGGGTGTATTACGTACTGGCCATGATGTGCTGTGTATCAATACTTATCTATATTGCAGGCTGCCTGAATTAAAGTACCATTGGCACCTCAGATTTTTCATAGCCACAGAAGTCATCTACAGATCTCTTAAAGTATTCAGCAGTGTCACAGTCTTTATCTGCATTGAAAAGTTTATTCTAACACAGAACTGATCTGTCACACAAGCATTTAATAATATCGTTGCATCAAACGAAGCTCCTTAAAAGTCTATTTCATGTACACATGAAGATTTTAGGCCTAAGTATTCAAAGGGCATGGGATCTTGACAAGTCTTAAAGACCACAACTAAGATTCCACTAAGCCTTTATAGGATACAGTAAATTCATTCAGTATTTCCAGTTTCTTGTAGAAAGGCAAGGTGCAAACCATACTGATCCTTTCAGTAAATCTGCGATGTATCTGTTCTAAAGCTAAAGCCACAGGCATTAGTGTTGAGGTATGGCATACAAATTCCAGTTGTATTCAGATGAGGATACCAAATAACAGAGGAATGTCTTTTTTTTATAACTGTTGATTTAGCCTACAGTTTTTTTTTACTTCAAAGTGAAGGCGTGCTTGCTGTCAATTAATACCCTAAGATCTTTAAAAGTTGTAACATTTCCCAGCTGTTGCCCATGAACTTTTGAAAAAAATGCCATGCATTCAGCTTTGTTAACTTTTATTAAACTATATATTTTTGGCCCAAGTTTGTAATTCATCTAAAGCTCTCTTTAATGTAATGATGTCATTGTGACTTGTAAGAAACTTCCAAATCTTGATGTCATCAGCATAAATTGGGTTTCTTTTTCTCTTGTTCACCTTGTCATTCTTCATACTTAGTGGTCTCTACTCCATTGCCCTCATCCATCACTAGGTCTACCAGTGTCTCAGCCTCTCCTTTCATCTCCTGGGCTAACACCAGTGTTTTTTTCTAGGAAATGCATATTATAGAGGTTCTACGAAACTAGGATTTTAAGACAGGTGTCTCTCCTGGAAGAGAGGGATAAAATCCTGATTATTAACCAGATAATATGAGTTCAATTAGCAACTAAGATACCTACTGGAGCTGGTTGAAGAGGAAGAAGAGTGAAGGAGCTGAATCTGTTTACTTCTGCAGGAGGAAAGATGGGATACATGCTCAGGGCATACCAAAAGTGCACCAATTTTACTGGCAAAGACTTGTGTGCTTATGCTGGCTAGGTGGGGGCAGGGTCAGTGCAGGATTATCCTACCACATGACACCTATTGTGCACTCTTATGGAGAATGCTCACAGAACATGTGCATGGTGTTAGGGCTGTATACAATATGATGCTGTAGGTGACCCAGCCGCACTCTCCTCCCCAACCAAAGTTTCTCCAATCCCCCTCCTAAACTACTAAGGCAGACTTACCCAGGTATAAGTACTGGGTTAAGAGGTGTGCCTCTTACTCTATAGGTTTCACAACCCCTTGCCATCCTGCTGAAGTGGACTCACCCAGGAGTAGTACCGATCAGGGAAAATGAAAATTTGAGGGGGTGAAACTAGTTAGCAAAGGTCAGCTGCAGTGCAGATGCCCAGGAAAAAAGAAAGTTTTTTTAAGATCCTGATTCATGACAATGTCATGGTCTGCAGCTTTATTTACCTTCAGGCATCAAATTATTGCAAATGTACAATGTGCTATAAACTGAATATCAGATGAGGCCATAACCGTAGAGATGAAAGTCGTTGTTTGCATATTTTTACAGTAAATACTCCTTAAATGCTTCTTATGTGTGAAAACAGTTTTCTCTCCACACAGTCAACCATAACGTAATGGGACTGCACTACTATCCTTTGACTTAGCAGACCTTATAAACCTCAAAAATTTATTTGGTCATCAACTAAATTACTTAAAAGTTTTGTTACATGTTCTCTCCTTCTTGTCTGACAGCTGGTTTTACCTTCTTACATAACTTATTATACTTAACCTTACATTCAGCACTTCTCTGTGATCTGAACTTCTTATAAGATTTATTTTTGTTTTGTATTCACAATGCATTTTGGTTCTAGTTGTAAGAACAAACTGTAAGGCAAGGATTCACGAAGCCTCCGTGTAAGAGTTATAACTCTTACACGGAGGCTGCAGTTAAACGGAGTGATGTCAGCATGCTTTGCATATTCATGAGAGCATGCTGAATCACACCTAAGTCTAACACGGTCCGTGTAAGACAGTAGGGGGCGTGTCCATAGGCCGAGCCCTGCAAGCGGACACGCCCCCAGAAGTGTAAAAGTTCCCAAAGTAAACACCCACAACGGAGTCCACGGAAATGTGAATAAACACAACACAACACATGCCCCCACAGACTATGAACATAAAATATATAAGTTATATATTTTTTTTAAATTGTAAAGATGTTTAACCGTGAGTGCGCTTTATGCTGGCGTGCCCGTAGCGCAGCTACAGTTAGCAGTCAGTGGGAAAGCATATAAGAACTAAATATGCAAAATAAGCCAGGAAGCAATAGCGTAGTGGTAGAGATGTTGGCTGAAGAGCAGGCATTCATGGTTCAAGCCCCCACAACACCAATTTTTTTTTTTGCAAAATAAGCAGGAAACAAGTCCCTGACAAATATGTACACATAAAACCACAATTTATGTAAAATGTAATGAAATAGCCAATTTATATTGAAGAAATGTGAGGTAACAAAAGAATAAAAAATGCCAGATGTGCTCATAGCTGAGCTACAGTTTAACAGAGTGAGTGCATCTTCCCGTAGATGAGCAGTGGTTTAACTGGTGCAAAATGAGTGCCCGTAGCTGAGCAGTGGTCTAACACACTAAATCCATGTGACCCTAACTGAGCTGAGCGTAATATGCGTGCCGATAGCCAAATGAGGCTTAAAGCAGCGTACCGCTTATGCCGAGCTGCGCACGCAAACAAGCTAACCGACGGTCAACGTTGAGCAAGCCGTATCAAAACTGCCTTTACACAGACACACCCCTCAGCATGTCTAGACAGTCATGAAAAATGCCAGATTCGAACCCAGGATACCATACACCATAGTCAAGGTACAGAACCACTAAGCCATGACAGCAGTACCTAGAAATGCAATAATAGCTAATATATAGGAATGAATACAAACTGGAGCATGACAATGCAGGTTTACTGAAGTTGATACAATTCCAAAATGGCCAATCACAGATATAAAGGGAAAAATGGACTATATAAGCCCCATAGGCGGGAATACACAGCATAAACGATTGTAGAACTGACCTGCAGGCAGAATGACAGGAGTAGGAGAGGGTAGTTGCTTTCGAGCACAGAGGTGGGGTGTTGAGGAGTCCAGGTACATGGTTTGGCTCCTAGTCCATAATCATGAGGCCCAACTCATGCAGGGCCAGGTCCTCTGGCGAGCATACAGAGCCGAGGCGTGGGACCGGTTGGCTCATGATCTCACCAGTGCCACAGGGATTCCAAGGACTGGTGAGCAGGTCCGTCACCACCATGCGGACCTGAAGAGATGCAAGCAGGACCAACTGAACCTTTGGATCCAGGAGGCCCGCAAACACCCAACGCCCACTACTGAGTAAGTAACATTTAATTATGTATGTAAGAAATTAAACTAGCTGATATTATGGAGATGTGTATTCCAATATTACTTCATTTATATTACAGCTGCAGGTGTCCGTTCTGCGAACCGCAGAGCCTATGGTGATAGGCTGGTGCGGTTGCGCCACCAGGCAGGTCAGTAATCCACTACCAGTAACTGTAAAGAAATATAAAAGTATGACAGTCAGCAAAAGAGTGCAGTGTAGTCAGTAAGGAATAAAATCTGCAAGTAACAGTGTGAAAGTGTATGCAAGTATTGCTTGATTACAAAAGTGTGTTTCAGCCTGTAAGTTAAACGAAAAAATGAAACTGTCTGACATATATTCTGAAATAAAAATGCCCTACCTGTAAGAAAATAGTACACAACCTGCAGCAGGCTGAAAAGTATAGCTGCAGAAGATGATGAAATCATATGTGTGAAATATATCCCTGTGGAAATACTGAAACATGACAGAAGTGAGACTGCTGGAAAGGATTGTAATAACTACAGGTAAAACATGTCAATAAAGCCTAGAAGTAAGTACTATCCTGAATAGCAAAATGAAAGCAAGTGAGAGAGTGTGAGAAAGTGTCATGAATCCAGCAATACAGTAGTAATAACCCCTGAATAAAGTATACTGCAGTCAAGACAGAATGAAATGCATGTGAGATTCAAAACCAAACAGCAAAATCTGTTCAAAGTGTTGCTGCATCTGGAATGTGTATCCCAAAATCTGGATACGTTGCTCTCAGTCTGCAATATGCAGATAGGATGATTGTCTGATATACCAAACATCCACACTTGTCTACAGCTATATAAAGCAAATGTAGCAGGATGATGTAGCTGAACAAAGCTAGATATGAATGTGTATGAAGAACCATAAAATGTATATTGATGTTGCAGTAACAGTCCTATCACCAAGTTGAAATAGTTATCATATAGGAAACTGTAGTCAGAACAGTAGTGTGTATATAACTGTAGCTATTAGAAATGTACAGCATATGTATTGTTATTCGAAGGTGTTAATATTACTTTCTTTACCCCACCCTATAACCACATATAACCCATTCCACATGAAAATGGTATGTGTAATCACAATTAACACCCCTGGACGTTTGTCCTGTTGGGTCATATATATTTGCATGTCCGTTGATGCATCTGCCCTGTTCATACATCCACACCTGATGGCCTGTTGCCATCAATTAACCCTGCATGTTGTTGGACTGTGTATTTCTGTTCAAATTATGCATGTGTTATGCACGCTGTTCAATGGTGTGAATATCTGGGCGTTTGGTTAATGGGAATACTAATGCATGCTGTTACAACTAATTGTGAATGGTATTATATGTCACTAACCCAAACTGTCATGACATAATGCAAAACATAGGACGACAGGGAAGGCGGGTTCCAGCGGACCCACCTCTCCCACCTCAGCTGGCGAGTGCACCTGGCACTAGTGCCAGTCCGGACCCTCCTCCGGTGGCCCTGTGCCACCTGCGGTGGAAGTGCTGCAGGATGGGGCTCGCCTCTGCAAGTGTGGCCGGAGGAGAACCACTACTCACCCTCCATAGCGTCCGGACTGTGGTGCGAGGGAGATTCGGGACTCTGTTCTCGAGCCCCACGCCAGCTCGAGGCACGGGTGGTGCAACTAATAGGCATGCCTGTTGCCCCACTTACACAGCCCCCAGCACAGCCCCGTTCTGGGCAGTGAAGGAACAGTGGCAACTGCCTATGGGTGGGGATATCAGTTCCACTGTTGCCATCTGTGGGCTCATGGGCTCTGGATATCCAAACCTCCGTCCCCGTCAATTGTGTAACCCCCCACACATGTCATACACCGCCCTGTATGCGTCTTGTTTGTCTTGTCTGTTTACCTACCCAACCTACCTCCCCAGCTGTACCGACTTCCTTCACCTGACATACCACTCTCACCTGAAAAAAAAAGGGCACTCTGTACCCGCAAAAAATTACGCCCATACAAAGCTGCCCATTATGCACACATGTCTGCTGGACATGGAACCTATCAATTACAATTGGCTGTACAACAAGTATTATTGTTGTCCTGACACCTCTCTCAGGGGTGGAAGGTTTCAAATGTCACACCAAATTACATACATATGCACAGCTGTTGCTGATGAAGAAATGGGCAGCTATGGGCCTTACCTACATCCCTCCTGCACATCCCAAGCTTGTTTCCCTACTGTCTTACCCTCTTTGTGACCCCTTTTTCACCACTTTCCTGTCTCCCCATTTTCTTTTCTTTCAAAGAAAATAGCGGTGTGCAAGAAGAGTAAGCACGTTTAAGCGGTTGTAAGCGGGTGTGTGCGGAGCTAAACGCCAGTGCGCATGTGTGAGCGCCGCGCAAACCAGTGCTAACCCGGTTACAACTGCTTAAAAGTGCCTTAGTCACTTTGATTGACAGGTCTTGTAGTCAGTTCAGAAGCAAAATAAAATCCCACTGGCAGTCCCAACCCAGGACCTTGGAAACAGTAGTCTGCATGACTTACCACTAAGCCATGAATCTTATACAAGAACATTGTGCTAAAATAAATATATCATGTAATAGTAGGAATTAATGTAAAGGGAATATAGATGTGTAGTACACAAAGCATGCCATTTAGAATTACTATCAAAACTAGTGGATTTCCATAATAGTAGTGTGTGAACAGAAACAGCCATGCTAGTTGGTAGCTAGTAGGTAATAATGTCACTATAGCACCTTGCAAGCCACACACATACTCACAGCAGGATAATCACTGCCCATACCCCGCAACCTCTTACAGGAACACATCTGGACCAAGTAATAAAATATATGGAGCAAAGGCCCAAAACCAGGGACACATTACAAATAATGTTACAACAAATGCAGACAGTTCAGAGAGTAACAGGATCTGCATTTTGTGGGATGTTTGGAAGGGTATGAAGTCTGAAACTTTAATGTTTCACACTATAGTCCGACCTGAGCCCAGAGTGATTTGCCAGAAAAAGCTGTGCATGAGATATTGACCAAAATATGAGGCAGTAATGTGGACAACCTGCAAATAATTGTACACATGAGAGGTCTGACACTACCATATTTTAATAGTTAAGAGCCTAGACATACCAACAGTGAATGACTTACAGGGATGCCCCACAGACTCCATGTGAAATGTACAAACAGTAGGCAGAAAGGTGTAACAACACATGCAATGGTAACTATGGAGTCCTGAAAGTATCCACCACTTGCATGGCAGAATAAATGTAGTAATACATATGCTCATGCTAACCCACAGTCACAACTGCAGTATACCAGACAATTTAATGGGTGTACCCCACTGATATGTACCATTCCATGAGGCAGATAACAGATGAACCCGAGAGTCTCTGGGGCCTGCTCAGCAGCATACTCAAATACCCTAATAGATGTCAAGGCCCACACCATGGCCAGACCACACAGCATGCTGTAACACCTTAGCAGATATAGCAAGCATTCCAAGGTGTGAATGTACATGGAAAATAGGAAAGCTACAGCAGCACACTACAGTCAGGACACCTAGCAGGCATACAAGTAGTGACTATAAAGGGCAAATATTGAAGCCTTAGCAACAAAGTGCAATCAAAAGTGAAAGGAAAGCACACACACACACATTAACAGTAGTAGTAGTTGTAGGTGTCAGTGTACATACACAGTTAGTACAGGAAACTGGAGAAATGTATGGAGGAATGTTAATCTACAACACAGCTGGAAATTTGAGAGAGATACCAACCTTTACACTCACAGAACATTGTCCACAGCATACCAGCTTGGTCCCTGCCCTTAAAATCTGAAAGGGCTACGCCTATTTCACATACCTTTTTATAGCACTGTTCTGAAGTCACAGTGAGAACTGCAATCAGTACACAACTGGCTGCATGCAATTAGCAAATGCTGGCTAACAATTGGTGCAGAGGCCATCACATGGGCATATGCAGATACCTACAAAAGTATGCTGTACTCCCAGTCCACACATGCAATACTTTCATTGCACCCTGAGAAGGATGTGAGAGACAGACAGACAGAGAGAGAGAGAGACAGTGACAGAGAGAGAGAAAATTGCAATTAAGCAGACACAAACAAATTGTTCAGCAACAGCCACCTGAAAGCTGACAACTGGGAAGTGGAGAAGCAGGACAGAGAACCAGACGGCAACACAAGCAGCTGTGACAAACACAGGTAATGTAAAGTAATACTATAAAGGTCTACATACTGTGAACCCTCCATATGTGTCATTGGTCTGTATCCATATGTATATGAAGATGTGTAAAGGGCAGGAACATACAGCAACTATCAGTGAAGGCTGTACATACATTTGTATGTGAGAGCATCTATGTGCACATATCAATGTTGGTTGATTGTAGGTTGTAGTGCCATGTACAAAGTAGGTTTCACAGTTATGTATGTTTAGCAGTATGTTAGTGTGTGTATACAGTATGGTAGACAAACATGTTGATATACCTGTCTATCATATGGATACGTATGTATGTCAACATATGTATGTATATATATATATATATATATATATATATATATATATGACATGCATATATGTATACATACATAGAGAGAGAGATGTAGGAATACATAGACAGATGTAGATAGAATATTGTACAAACATATATATGTAATGCACACATACAGATATAGATATATGTAGATACATATACATAGACAGACTGATCTGACTATCTACAGGTATGACTGTATATGTGACCTTCAACACACCCTGTCCCACCCTCTGTCACTCTCACCCCTCTGTGCCCCCCTCCACATCTATAGCAATATATGTACATCAATATATATATGTGTATATGTATACAGACACACATATATATATATATATATATATATACATATACATATACATATATCTATATACATATATATATATATATATATATAGAGAGAGAGAGAGAGAGAGATGTATATAAATTCTGAGTGAGGCACATGTGTACAGATGTATTGCAACAGGTGCCTGGTGACAAAGGCATGGAGTGAACACCAGTGTCAAAACCGGAGTACCATACCACATTCCAAATCACCTACACTAGTAACCACCAGATATGTGATTGGCTGCCCACCACTGCATGTGTCAGGGGTGAACAGGGTCATAAATGTGTACAATAGTGGCCCCAATGATATTCACAGTGGCACACTATCCCTGGAATACCTGCACATGGTATGTGTCAGCGAACAGCTATGGACATGTAGGTCGGTGTACCCCTCCACACCACATAATGGATGCCATGGTATGGACCTCACATGACAGCTACAGATATGGAGAAGGACACAGTGACATGTACAACACTGTGACAATGCACTCAAACACATTACCAATGCACAGTGACTGACAACACCACAGAGTACACATATACTACCCACATAGAGGTTACCACTCCCAGATTTACATATGTAAGTCACACCCATGACAGATGTCCAACAACCATAGTAACACCTCACACCATCCACAACCTAAATGACTGCTGTGTGTCTTCCGTGCCACTGCAATAGAGTGCACATGTGGAGGTAAAAGTTCCTACCCACAGATAAGACATACCCTGCAATAAACCACACAGTGTTAAGAAGCAAGACTCCCCATGAGTACATGTCACACATACCCTGCTGAATGTTAGTCAGATAGGTAATATGCCATATGAGTCACCCTGTGTAACTGTGTGACAGCAGCAGGTACCATCACACCACATGTGTCACAATGGTCAGGGTAGCAGAACAGTATGCTGCTGTAGTCCCAGGGGCAATAGCATATTGTATAGTATTGTATTGTAATGTAATGTATTGTGTTGTATTGTATTGGTATGGTGAGGTGCCTCCTTCGTGGAGTGGAACCACTGCTACTGTGCGCCAGTGTACAGGTACATATCCTGTAGTCAGGCTAGTGTTACATAGCACTTCTATATGTGTGTTTAGCTCCTGTCAGAATTTATGTAGCATGCAACTGGGGATACCATCAGGTCCCATTCATATTGTGTATTCTGCTGTCCTGAGGGTGGCTCTCACCTGGACATCTGTGATGACAGGGAGGTTACAGTCAGCTGGGATAACTATGTCTTATTTTGGGGGAGAGGGTGGGGTGACACCTGCACTGAACCTGTCTGCCACAATGTTGTCAATATCTGTGGTGTCAGCGAAATATCTGTTGTTGTGTACTAACTATGGGCATAGAGGATGGATCCTGACCAGGTTGCTAACATAACTGAAGAAGGCCTTCTGGTTATCTGTAGTGTCCCTCTTGATTTCCCTCTCAAAGTTGCCCATGGATGTTTGTATGATGGAAAATAGATCCTTACTAGTGCTGCTCAGACATGCCCGCCCTTTATGGAATTATGCTCTGTCTTGCAGTAGCTTCCATCTTCTGTAATACAATCTGTCTATGGCTGAGGTCCACCAGACAGGATGCTGTCCCTTTGTGGGGAGTGTCTTGGTCATATATGGGATTGCATGATCCATGCATTCTCGGAGATGTCTGTAGAAAGCAATTGTGTAGGGATCAGCATTGTGGGTTGTATCTGCCACTGGCCCAGTGGGCTGAAAGGATACCATGTCACTGTTACAAAGTGTAAAGTTTGCATCTGTAATGTTATTCACTATAGTCGTTTGTGCTGGTGGTGGAGGTGGGATATGTATATCCAGGACAATCAGTGTGTGGTCAGCTCACAGTAGTTGATGATGTAGGCCATACAGTACCTAGATACAAACCCCCAGAGTGAGGAGGTGCTCTTGACCTGAATCAGTGTTCTGACTGCTGGGGTTTGGTAGTATGTCGTATGGAGTGTGCCAGGTACTGTTGCACAGTTGCTGGCTGAGCACTGATACCTGGCCATTTACATGTGTATCCACCAATAGACAGACAGATGCTATATATGTGAGATATGTTGTATCATAACAGTCGAGTAGCATGTGTAGTATGTGCCAAATTCTGCTGACATATATTGCTGATATCAGGTTATTTTCTTTCTCAGGTACATGGCCCACCTGCGGAATCCCACTTACTCCACAGCTGAGGATGAGGAGATACAACAGAGCCTGGTGCGGGATTATGCAATACTCTTTTCCTGCACCAGCCAGAATCAGCAGGAGAGGGCTGCACTGTGGCAAGACCTTGTCCGTCGGGTAAATGACATAGGCACGCATAATAGGACATATGACCAGGTACGACATCACTGCAGTGATTTAATCAGACATGTCCGTCAGCGTGTGTCGGATATCCACAGGCAACAGGTCGCCACAAGTGGTGGGGTGGCTACACATCCCCCACTCACCAGACTGGAGGGACTACTCATGAGTGTAGTGGCTCCAGTCCGCCAGCAACAACAATAGCAGCAGACATGCATTATGATGGAGGCTGGAGCCACGCAGCAAGACAGTGAACGTGCAGGTAATATGCCATATGTATAGTTGACTGTTGTGTACACTGGTAGTTAATGCATGTGTGAGGTGTGTCCTTGGTTTGTAGCTGTCACCATAGTATTTAATGTGCAAGTGTGATATCCTCAATATTAGCAGCTGACCTGTGAAAGGCGACTGTTGTACTACTGACCTGTATCATACTCAGTAACAATGGCACAGTTGTGCCCACTGACATTAGTTTCTTCACGTCTGCAGGTCCCTCTGGTATAACAGCAATGCAGCCTATCCATGCTGGTGAGTGTGTATTAACAATTCCTGTAATAGTTTTGATAGTAATAGTACTATCTGGCTCACTTAGTAGTGCTCTTTGTATGCATGTAGGTGTGTCTGTGTCTGTGTGTTGATATCACGCATACTGAGTACTATACAATTGTGTGAAACTGTGTGCATGTGTGCATGTGTGCACATGTGCACGTGTGCATGTGTGCACCTGTGCATGTGTGCACGTGTGCATGTGTGCACATGTGCATGTGTGCATGTGTGCATGTGTGCACGTGTGCATGTGTACATGTGTGCACCTGTGCACGTGTGCACCTGTGCATGTGTTCATGTGTGCACCTGTGCATGTGTACATGTGTGCATGTGTGCATGTGTGCACCTGTGCATGTGTGCATGTGTGCACGTGTGCATGTGCATGTGTGCACCTGTGCATGTGTGCACCTGTGCATGTGTGCATGTGTGCATCACTGGTAATGTGTAGACATTGTAAACTGTGTTTCCTGTTTCCCTCCCACAGGTTCTGGTGCTGCTCTGGTGTCATGTAGCAGGAACCTGAATCAGGTGCCATGGGTACTGATAATGATGACATCTGTGTAATGGCACAGGAAGGTATGCCAGGGTCCACCATTGGTCAGCCGATTGACAGTACACAGCTGTCGACCCCATCAATGCGCACAGTTATCCTGCCAATACACCCTTTGTCACCAATGTCCCTAGGTGATGGACAGCATACAGTGGGCATTGACCAGGGTAATGTGGTATCTGTGGCACATGCCTCCCCACACAGCAGCCATGGGCATGGCCCAGAGATGGTACCACACAGACAGATGTCCAGGGGTTCTCGTGGAGCATCCATGGGCGTACTGCCCCTGTCAGGCGTGCCCACAGAGGTCTTACAACCTCAGCTATGTTTCGGGCTGTCATGCAGGCACAGTCACATATGGAACGGTACACCAGACAGGGTCTGAGGGAGCTGACAGCATGTCGCACAGCCATGACTGACAGTATGCGTGACATTGCGGCTGCCATCCGTGATTTCACCGATGTCATAGACAGACGTTGTGGGGACATATTAGACCGGTTCCACAACTACATGTTCATGAGCCAGGGCGATGGTGGGCGGTTGAGGCGTCGACGTGGCCGTATGCCAGCAACAGCAGCAGCTGGCAGTTGTTGCGGACGACAACAGGGCCGCGGCCGCCCCCGTAGTGCCAGCAGCAGCCTGTGCTGTCATCAGACCGCCCCAGGAGACCACGTGCACGTGGCTCTGGCCAGGCCCGACAGGGATCTGTGTCCAGTCAATGAACACCTGCTTCTGATGACAGTACCCAGTCTGGGTTGGTACTGGATGCGGTCCGTAGCACCCCTGCAAGGCACAGGTACCATGTCCGTGGCCAGAGACACTGATCTGTATGACCTGGCAGGTACAGTCTGTGGCTGTCCACAAACACCAGTATATGGCAGCCATGAGGTGGAATTGTGTGCATCCATACACACATGCAAATTGACAACACCTAGGGCTACCGCATACATGCACACACTGCATCAACATTGCCCCACCTTCTACAGCTGTCCCTCACCAACACACATACACATACATGTCAATCGGTGGTATCGGTGGCAGACTCAGGCATACCAAGTTCACACCCTGTGCATATGATGAAACTGTGCCACCTCCTGCAATCTGTAACAACTGTGCAGGTACAGGTTAACATGTTGCTGATGCACAGGGTGACCACATAGATGTGTAGTAATAGTATCATGTTGTTAACAGTACTGTGTGCTGAATTAATTGTGGGTATATCACAGCATGCCTGATGCAGTAAGTGTGTGATTGTCATGTACTGTTGTCTACACCCATGGTAATTACCATAGTGTATCATCTGCACATGTTGGCATACTGGTGGTAATGATGTCAACAGAAGGCTACATACATAGGTAGCACAGGGGATAAGGTAATGAATGTAGTAATACGCAATGATGGACATGTAAATTGCAAGTGGCAAGTTGCCCACACTGGACTCTGCAATGCAGATGTTTGAGGCTGTTGATATGTGTGCAGTACTACACGACTGGTACAGGACACACAGGAGCACCCTAGCACTGCATGCTCACATCTCATACCATGCTAGGCAGCCCCAACACACAAAACTAACTGTCACAGGAGGGAGAGTCCCCATATATGTCTGGGATACTGTGGTGGCAGGCCAGGTAGCATACATCCTACTAAGTATGGAACCACTGAGTGAAGGCTCAGTGTCTGTTATTTGACATGTGTATTACTGCAGGTATGAGCACATGGGTTTCCATCCAGTTATTGTACATCCTGACAGTACATGGTCTGTACACTTGTGTGCGCTGAGACTGGACCCTAGCCATCTGACCTGTATTTCCATGTACATGTGCATAGTGCCTGCATATTTGCAGTGTTACCTACTGGAAGTGGTACAGCTTGTTTGTTGTACAATGGACTACATGCAGCCCTGTTTACTGTAGCTTTGTTTGCATGCATGTTTGCTTGCAATTACCCTGGAATACTGATCACACCTGCAATGCATAGTTATAGAGCTTCTGTGGACTCCTAGTGCCATCTGCATAGCTTACTATATGTATGTCCATGTCCCACTTGACAGGATGTCACTGTTTGTCCTGTTCACATGTACATTGCCTGTGACACAGTGCATATGACTTACCTGGCATGTGTCCACGTGAGCAGTCATATATGCTACTGCTAACTAATCACAGGCACTACACCTTCATATATTCATCTTCTGTTGAACTACCTGCTTCGCTAGGGATGGCCTGCACCTGTCACCCCTGGGCTTTCAGATATTGGCAAAGGCTCTTGCTACCCCCATAGTGCCTATGTTAGGCAAGGCTCAAATGACAAACCCACCTTCATAGGTATCACAAGGGATAAGAAACTAAGAGTAATGCTACCCAACGCCAGAAGTCTAAACCTCCAGATGCATGCACCCGAAACTCTCCTTGGCATGGTGAACATCGATATCTGTGTAGTAACAGATGCCTGGTTCAGGGCTACTGATGGCACACCAGCGCTACCAGGTTTAACCTGGTTGATTTCTTTGAAACAGTCACCAAGGCCATTGACGAGGGGAAGGTGGTTCACACAGCCTACCTGGACCTCACAAAAGCCTTCACAACAATACCCCACTTGGGCATTCTAGAGAAGCTCACCAGCTTAAATATAAGCCCCTATGTCACTAGATGGATTGCACAGTGGCTCAAGGACAGAACCCACATGGTTAGAATTGCTGGAGCCATGCCAGACTCCAAACCAGTTACGAGTTGTGTCCCACGAGGCTCAGTCCTGGGACCTCTCTTGTTTGGTATATATTTATTGAAGGTACAGGCCAACACGGACGGACTGTGGCTGACCAAATATGCAGATGACTGCAAACTGGCCACCATAATCGACTCTCCAGCTGACACAAGCATCTTCCAAAGGGGCATCATAGAAACAGACAACTTGTGCCAGAGCCATGGCCTTCAGCTGAACAGTGTTTAGAAAGGGAAATGTGCATCCTGTAGTCTGTTCTCCTAGTTGCCAAAAGGGACATTTCCCTCACACACTAACCCCCCTCAGACAAACACACACACTTGCAGGATTCAAACCCCTACTTAACTATGTGATGACACTTGAGACGGATGCATTAGCAGAGCGTGCTATTCACATTACTGGGAGTTTTTTTTTCTCCTGCTATACTTATAGAGTGCTGACATCATCGGTGTTTAGAAAGGGGAATGTGCATCCTGTAGTCTGTTCTCCTAGTTGCCAAAAGGGGCATTTCCCTTACACACAATTGCACACACACTAACCCCCCTCAGACAAACACAGACACTTGCCGGATTCAAACCCCTACCTAACTATGTTATGACACTTGAGACGGACGCATTAGCAGAGCACGCTATTCGCATTATTGGGAGGTTTTCCTTCTCCTGCTTTACTTATAGAGTGCTGACATCATCGGTGTTTAGAAAGGGAAATGTGCATCCTGTAGTCTGTTCACCTAGTTGCCAAAAGGGACATTTTCCTCACACACACTAACTCCCCTCAGCCAAAAACACACACTTGCCATTTACAGGATTCAAACCCCTATCTGACTATGTTATGACACGAGACGGACACATTAGCAGAGTGTGCTATTCGCATTACTGGGAGGTTTCCCTTCTCTTGCTGTACTTATAGGGTGCTGACATCATCAGTGTTTAGAAAGGGAAATGTGCATCCTGTAGTCTGTTCTCCTAGTTGCCAAAAGGGACATTTCCCTCACACACACTAACCCCCCTCAACCAAACACACACGCTTGCAGGATTCAAACCCCTACCTAACTATGTTATGACATTTGAGACAGACGCATTAGCAGAGCGCGCTATTTGCATTACTGGGAGGTTTCCTTTCTCCTGCTATACTTATAGAGTGCTGACATCATCGGTGTTTAGAAAGGGGAATGTGCATCCTGTTGTCTGTTCTCCTAGTTGCCAAAAGGGGCATTTCCCTCACACACAATTGCACACACACAAATCCCCCTCAGACAAGCACACACACACTTGTCATTTGCAGGATTCAAACCCCTATTTAACTATGTTATAACACTTGAGACGGACGCATTAACAGAGTGCGCTATTCACATTACTGGGAGGTTTCCCTTCTCCTGCTATACTTATAGAGTGCTGACATCATTGGTGTTTAGAAAGGGGAATGTGCATCCGGTAGTCTGTTCTCCTAGTTGCCAAAAGGGACATTTCCCTCACACACAATTGCACACACACAAATCCCCCTCAGACAAACACACACACTTGCCATTTGCAGGATTCAAACCCCTACCTAACTATGTTATGACACTTGAGACGGACACATTAGCAGAGCGCGCTATTCGCATTACTGGGAGGTTTTCCTTCTCCTGCTATACTTATAGAGTGCTGACATCATCTGTGTTTAGAAAGGGGAATGTGCATCCTGTAGTGTGTTTTCCCAGTTGCCAAAAGGAACATTTCTCTCCCACAGACTTACACACACACCAACCCCACTCACACTGAGCATTTGCAGGATTCAAACCCTACCTAACTATGTTATGATACTTGTGACGGACGCATTAGCAGAGCACGCTATCCACATTAGTGGGAGGTTTCTTTTCTCCTGCTGTACTTATAGGGTGCTGACATCATCGGTGTTTAGAAAGGGGAATGTGCATCCTGTGGGGAGGCAGATGCCAAGCACACTCTGGCTAAGCTGTCATTCCCTAGGGCAAACAGCCTAGTGTTGACCTCTACACCCATATGTTTAATTGTCAAATGCACATTATTTGTTGCTGATAGACTGTTTGCACATCTTTATTGCCATAGCATTCCCTGTTTGTATGAACAACTTGTGCATCTGTGGAAGATGTTTGCATATGGGAGGGATCCACTATATCACGTATGTCTCTGTAGTCATTTAACTGTGTGCACTGGGCAGATTGCTGTAATGTGGTTGGTTCCTGGAATAACACGTAAAAATACCAGATATGTGTGTCCAACTGCTAAACTGAGATTTGGCCTAAATGTGTGAGCATGCCCAGTTCAGCCTTCCCATGGCATGTTGTCTGACATATGTCTCATTTATCAAAGTGTGTGAGCATGCCCAGTGTGAGCATTCCATATGTTGAACTCTGCAGCCCACCAGATTTGTGGATGAGTGTGAACTTACAAATATCACCCGTTTATGGTTGTGTGTTGTGTGTCATGTTGTGTAGTTACTGTACAACTGCTTTGTGTGTGAACACAACAGGATTATACTGTGCCTGCAGTGTTTGCATGGGATACTTTGCATACAGTTGTCAACATCCTTTCACACTGACCTAACACTGTAGTACTGTATAGTGTACTGGTAGTACTTTGACTGTGGTGGACAGTATCCTGGGCTTTAGTGCTATCACTGCTTTACATTTCGATAGTGAGCACAACAGCCTGGTTAGGGGCCAGTTGTGTACATCTGACCATGTTGCATTCTGTTCAGATATGAACTATTAAACCAGGCTTGTGCAACATTGGTAGTGTATTCCACAACATAAGTGTACATTTGCAAACTCTAGCGATGTGCCCTAGTCCATGTCTAATGCTAGTTGGAGAGTGTGTTTGTCCTTCAACACACATTGTAAGTGGAGTTTGCCATGACATATGTCATGGTTAGTATACTGTGCCTCTGTCTACCTGTGACATGACAGTGATACCAAGGATAAAGCTACCATCTCCCACCCACTCATCAAGATTCCTATTGAGGAAAATTGATAAGTGACTCTATGGGTAGCCTGTACTGGGAGTTCACTCTTGGGTGGGGGTGGCTTCTGTGTTATGGATCATGCAGTACAGCTTGTCCTATGTAAGTCAGTGCTGGGGTTCAGGTCTCTCATGTGCATAGCTCACTGCCATTCAGATTGTACAAGGTGCAGCATGTTTATTGATACCAGCAACACAGGCAACACATGGCATCTGTGCAAGCTCTTTGATACTCCTGGTGAGGTACTGTTGGGGACTTTACGGTTGATGGAGGTGTCTGCTGAGGTACATCCCACAGGGGCTATTGTAGTCAATTGTACCACTGATGGAGGATGACTGCAGAGCCACAATGACCTCCCCTTATCTAGATCTGACAACCTTCATGATTAGGTGGGTATATGGTATGTTTCTGTAAACACTACAGCACATGTTTGTCCAATGCAGGATATCTATCACCTTGTGTCCCCAGGTCTCTCATTACATGTTAACTACATAATGGGTTAACACCTATGTGGTAATTGGTGACTATACACTTTTCTGCAATTAGCTTGCTGACATGGCTATGGCACCAGTTGTCTGTTTCTATGTGGCCCTTTTGTGGGATGCTTGTGTCAGCTGGTGGATCATATATGGTGAGCAGTTTGTAGTCCTCTGCAAACATGTTCAGACACAGTCCATCCATGTTTGCCTGTACCTATGGGACATATATACCAGACGAGGGAGATCCCAGGACCAAGCCTTGTGGGATGCCAGTTATATCTGGTTTGTAGTCTGACATGGCTGCAGCATCTCTGACCATGTCTGTTCTGTCCTTGGTCTGGTTTGCAACCCCTCTACTGACATAGGGGTTTATATTTAAGCTGGTGAGCTTATCTATAATGAACACGTAGGGTATTGTATAGAAGCCTTTGCAAGGTCCAGCTAGGCTGTGTGGACCACATTGCTCTCATCAATGACCTTAATGACTGTTTCAATTGAGTCAAACATGTTTAGGGGTAGGAACTGCACTTAAGAAAGCCACACTGGGTAGGGTCCGGTGTCAGTAGGTCCCCAATATCTTTATGTCTGTGGTACATGCTGATCCTTTCCATAGCTGTGCAGACCGAGCTTCTCAAGATTCTGGGGTAGTAGTTTTCAGTATCCATTCAGGCAAAATCTTTGTTGAGAAGGACCACTGTTGTTGTACACTGCTCTTTGGGTACATATTCTGTGGTAAGGCTGACATTGAGCAGTAGTGTGATTTGGCATTCCATTCATCTTGGAGTCCATGTTGCACTCAGCCCAGGACACCATCGCATACCATTGCTGCTGTGTGTTTTGCTTTGTAGATGCTGGCTGTTACCTCAGCATCTGCAATGTCAGGGGGCCAGCAGTCTGCTGGGATAGATATTCTGCATTCTGGGGGGGGGGGTTGCACTGCACCTGTCAGGATGTATGTTGGCAATATGTGTGTGTGTTTGTGATATTTGTGTGATTCAGATCATATCTGTGAATTCCCAACACGGTTCCTACCATCAGTTGTGAAAGCCTTGGGATTATCCTTAGTGTCCTTTACAATTTGTATCCTCACAGGTTCATAGGTTCATACTAGGCTATCCACCCTAGGGCATTTGTTAGCCTAGCCAGAGTGTGTGTGGCTTTTGCCACCCCTTGCTATGTGAATATTATGGCCATTTATGATTTGCTTTGCTGTGCCTCTGTCTGGACATGACACAGTGAAGACCCCCAGTGTAACTCTACAATCATCCATCCACTTGGCAAGATTCCTGTTGAAGAGTGTCAGTGAGGGGCTCTGCCTAACATGGAGTGGGATTCTGGTCCAGGGTGTGGGGAGCCTCTGGATTATGTATCTGTCCCCCCAGCACATCCTATTTCATTATTTGTTGAGGTTGACATCTCTCACTCTCACAGCTCCGATGGCTTTGAGTTTTCTGGGGTGGAGCATGTCCATTACTCTTGTGTTGGGCATGGCCTTCTACAACAGGCATGCAATGCCTCTGTGTAGGCAGTATGTGACTGCATTCAGCTGGGGTGTCTACAGCCAGGCAGCATATGACATGTATTTGAGACCCTTTATCCTCTTGGTGAGGTACCTTTGAGGTCTTTCTAACTGCTGCAGGTGTCAGGTAAGGTACATCCCATATGAGGCATTGTACTAGATTATGGGTGTGATAAGAGAACAGTATAGGGGCACAATGACCTCTGTTGACGTAGATGTGAATCCTTTCCTGATACGGTGTCAAATGTAGACAGTCTTCCTAGCCACATTGGCAATGTGAGTGTCACATAACAGGTTACTGTCCACTTGTGTCCCTAGGTCCCTGATTACTCCTTCCATACATAATGGTTTACCACCTATGTGGTAATTTGTGGTACCTTGTTTGGTATTTGGTGGGACATTCACACTGTCCAGTGTCTTCAGGACGGCTGGGTGGGGTTCCTGTGTGTGAGAGTGTGGTCTGTAGCATGCTACAGACTGTACAGCAGTCTTGCCTACAGTTAGTTGCACATGGGTGGACTCCAATGCCTTGTGCATTGTCAGTTACCTGGACATATGGGTGTCTGTGCTGAATATGGATACTCACCCTCCTTTTATGTTTTGTTCCAGGTTTTGGGGCCATGACACATGATATGTGGTATAACCTGGTAGTGCTGGTGTGCTGTCAGGAGGCTTGCAGCAGGTTTCTGTCACTGCACAGACATCGATGTTCTCCATACTGGGGATGGCCTTGGGAGCATGCATATTGGGGTTTACACATCTGGCATTGGTCAGCATTACCCTTATGTTTCTTTCCACTTATGTTTTCTAGGCTGGTGGGTTAGTCTTTTCAGCCTTGCCTACAAAAGGCTCTATGGAGGTGGCAAAGGCCTTATCCAATATCCAGACGCCCAGGGGTAACAGATGCAAGCCATCCCAAGAACAGCTGCGTGGCTTGTCAAGCATGACATCCCAAGCAGACAGACATTGGATCCCCTTGGAATGACACCAGTAAGTGTGCCACTTGCTATGACTGATCATTCCGTGTTTGTACTGTGGCATTATTCTTGGTAAGGGTAGGATGCTGCAAACGGTGAGTGTCATATTGGCCTGGACTACATAATCAGAGAGTTCATCTATGTCTCTTTTCATGTAGTCTAGGGAGGTACATCTCAGGTCATTCACACCAGCATGGACTATGACTGCATCATATTTCTACTTGCTTTGGAGTGACCTGCATATTTCTGTTATGTGGCGTATTGTGGCAGCCTACAGGCAGCTTACTGTACCCTTTCCCTTGTTCAGTCTGGTGTCTGGGGACAGCAGTGTGTCTGACTATAGAGTCACCTATTACAACTGTATCAGGCATGTTGTTTCTCCTTCTGGCCTGTGACTGTTTGGCACACCAACTTTGTGTACTATGTGTTGCATGTGCTATGTTTGGAGGTTGTTTGATTGGGTGTCTGCTTTAGAGGCCTCTGTTGGTGTGCTGTGTTTGTAATTTGTGCCTCCGGGAATGTTTTTCTGTGTTTATGTGTTTGGTTTGCAGTTGTGATAGGTCTATGTGGGACTGTGTTTGTAGTGTGTGTGGTTACCTTCTCCTCCTGACTAGTTTTGGGAGTACTGGGTTGAGAGAGCTGAGCCTCCAGTTTGGATAGATGGTTGCATCTCTCACATATATTTGTATTTCTTGGGTGGAGTTGGGGATTGTCTGTGTACTTGGGGCAGGTGTAACATTGCCTCAGGATTCACAGATTCAACTTGTTGTGGCTGGCCTTAGTGGATTGTATGTGTGGATATATTTTATTGCCATACTACTGATCAGTGATTACTTCATTGTTTATGTTTGCTCTATCATGTAGTAGCTTCCTCATTCTCTTGCATGGTTTGGTTATGGCTGGTGTCCACCATGCCAGATGCCTGCCTGTATGGCATTGTGTCTTGTTTTAATTTAGGATTGCATAATCCAAGCATTCCTGGCAGTGTTCATGGAATGGCTGTATTACAGGTTCTGAGGTGTGGCCCATATTTTGCACCTGCACAGGACCTTTAATGGATTCCACATCAGTTTGGAGGAGTGCAAATATTGCTTTACACATGTTTTCCACTGTGGTTTTCTGGCCAGGGACTGTGGTCAGGATTTGTATATCCAGTGTGATTACTCTATTGTCTGGTTTTACCAGTGAGCAATACACTTCTCATCTTGCCATCCAGTACCCATGTTGCTGATTATCACATCCAGTATGCTTACCCCTCTTGTGGGAGTGGTATGTTGTTCCTGGGCCTTTTGGTTTAAGGATTCTATGAACTTTTGTCCTACACTGTTGGAGCTAGTATAATGCTCCCAGTCTATGTCTGGGTATTTTCAGTCACCCAATATAATATGGTTTGGAGGACTTGATATATTCATGTATTCCAGCATAGGCCAGGTGCAGTTCCTGGTGTTGGGATAGTAGTCTGTTGCAGGCTATAAACTGGGGGGCAGTTTTAGCCACTGTTACTTGACCATGGCTAGTCCATGCTGCTTCTTGTTGTGGTACCAACATGGGGGTGTGGTTATCCTTGACAATTCTTGCTAGTCACCCTCCTTTTGTAGCTTGTCCCATGTTTTGAGTCTGTACAGCACAGTATGAGGTGTAACCTGGTAGTGTTAGGGTGCTGTTGTGAGCCTTGACTCAGTTTTCTGTTACAGCACAGATATCAACATTCTCCATACTGGGTGAGTTTAGACTGCATGCATCTTGCTGTTTCGACTTATCCCTTATCTTATTCTTATCCCTTCTGATACCTATGGAGATAGGTTTGTGTTTTGAGCCTTACCTATTCAGGGCACACTGTGGGTAACAACAGCCTTTGCCAGTATCCATACGGCCTGCACTGATAGGTGCACGCCAGTCCTAGCAGGTGGAGCATCATGTCATGCTCAGCATGTCATCCCAGACTGGCACACATTGGATCCCCTTTGACTAACTGCAATACTTCAGCCAATTATTGCACTTGATCATCTCATTGTCATATTGTGGCATGATGCTTGGTGAGGGTAGGATGTTAGTCAGGGTCCTCAGGTGTGCATATAGTACATGGTGTTACATTACTTAACACATGGCATTCATGCCTCAGGTGGTGCTGCAGGGCTGCCTCTGTCAGATGCGCATATTACACTTCCCTGTACATGTTTGTGAGCAGGTCATGTCATTGTAGGCATCCATGTTATTATTTGAGTGAGTCAGAGGGGATATCATTCCCAGGGTTCCTACTGAGCCAGTGTATGTGCTATGCGTTGCCTCTTTGCCAAGGCCAGGGCATACTGGGCACGCCTCCTTCTGCCTATTGGGGCAGGCTCAGGTTGTTCCTCCTCCGAGTCACGTCCTGCCAGTGTTGGCTTTGGCAATGGTGGGGTCTGTTTGGCCCGGCCCTATGCTGGTCCTGCTGCAGCTGTTTTCACAAGATCATATTATGTAGCATAGCACATACCATGACAATTTGGGTACATGTAGTTGGTGTGTACTGCAAGGCTCCACCAGATGTGTCCAGACACCGGAACCGTGACTTGAGCAGCCCAAACACACGCTCTATTACATTACGCGTTTGTGCGTGTGCCTCATTATGGCGTTCCTGTTCAGGTGTGTGTGCGTTTCTGATGGGTGTCATCAGCCACGGCTCCAGTGCATAAACTGCATCCCCCACTAGGTGTCCGTGCGGGATGTCCCCATTGGCAAATGTCTGGTACAGCTGTGTCAAATGCCAGATGTGGGAATCATGGTAGCTCCCAGGACAGCCAGCACACACATTCATTATTATGCCCTGGGCATCACACACGACCTGGCAGTTGATGGAGGGGAAGCCCTTGTGGTTGATGTATGCCCTACCCCGCTCACCGGTTGGTGCTTTGATGTGTATGTGCGTGCAGTCTATTGCACCCACTACCTCAGGGTATTCCGCTATTTGCTGGAAGGGATGCATATTGCTGGCCAATACCTCATGGGCATTGGGGAAATATACTTGATCACTGACATGTGCTGACATGGCATCCAGGAATTGGTGCAGTACCCTGGAGGCTGATGCCTGTGATATCCCCATCATATCACCAGTTGGTCTCTGGACGGTACCTGTTGCTAGTATTCTTAGACAAACACATACCTTGGTTTCCACTGGGATGGGTTCCCCTCTGTTGGTTCTGTGTGTGAGGCGTGGCCTGCACAGCTCCACTATTTGCTGCAGGAGGTCTCTGTCCACTCTATAGCGCTCTACTATCTCCAGCTCATGTAACCCGTGGTAGGTGACCCTGGGCCTGTACACTCTTCTCCGTCTCCTCACTGTGGGTTGTCTGGCACCATCTGCATTGTCACCACCCTCAGCAAGTCGCCTGTGTCTCATTATGACAGCTATGACAGCCCCTAACATTTCTGTTCTGAGTTTAGCTTTTTCAGTTTTCACTTCTAATAGCTTACTCCTGTCTTGCAGTGTCTCTTGAGAGAAACATCCTGCACTGCTGTTTGCAGAGTTTTAAGTGCTGGGCTGGGCTACTATTCTGCCTGTGTAATTGCCTGCTTCTAATTGTTTTCACCTGCTAGCTCCAGCAGTATTCCCTGCTAGCTTCCTACTAAATCTGTTGCTTCCTTTTTCCTTTCTGTTTCCTCAGGGAGGAGCCGTGTGCAAACCAGCAGAAACACGCTCACAGTGGCTTACACGCTCGCACACATGCTTACACGGTTCAGAATCTGCTTATTCAGATTAAAACGCTGCACACCCGCAAACAGTGTTAAACATCTCCCAACACGCTCCCACATGCTCAGTCTGCCTTATGCACGCGCACACTGCCTTACTCGCGCTTCATGGCGCAAGCTGCGCATGCAAGATGCACACCCAGCAAGAAACTTCGGTGTAGGCAACAGTGTACACCTTCCATTTCTTGACTTTCTCATGCTTATCTAGTGGCACACCTCTTCCCATGATATCTGTCTGACATCTGTCATGTAACTCTGACCTCCAATGAACTGCATTTCTTTCTACCATTCCCCCCTGTGATGTCACCTATCTCCTACTCTGTTCCTCCCCCTTCTGTAACTCTTACACTACTCAGACTGTGCTCATTTGCTATGTGACAGTGGAATTCAGTATCCTAACACTCATTTGCATCAGATTGCCTACTAATTCTTAGTTACATGTCTTAGACTCAGCTTCCCCCCTTAGCAACCACTACACGGTGGCCATGTTGGTTTTGGTGTGCTTGTCCCTGCTTTGACATTCCATGTATTGCATAAAACCCACATTTGTGGGTTTATAACCTTCGTTTTTATGTTTTATACAGCGCAGCCCGTTTGCGCGGGGCTGCGCTGGGTTTAAACATCTGCAATCGCCGAAAAAAAATTATATTTTTAATATATTTGCATCAGGTTACTTTGCCAATGGCCACATATTTGGCCATTGGCATGCTGCCTGACACATATGCACCCTTTATTTGGAGCTGACATGGCTCCATTGCAGTTTTTGCAGAAACGTACTCAGTTGTCAACTGAGTACATTTCTGCAGCTAAAACGGCTCTTACACGGGCTGTTCTGGGCTTCCTGGATCGCTAATCATCCTCATTTGCATGGCTGAACTCTCTGAGTATGTGTCCCGGCAGGTATATCCCTAGCCTTGAGCAGGATGCTGCCCTCACCTAGAATGATGCCACAGTATAAACAAAAAATGATTTATTTCAATAATTGGTTCAGTTTTTGGTGTCATTCAAAGGGGATTCAGTTCTTGTCAGCCTGGGAAGCCGTGGTTAACAAACATTGCTGCTTTGCCAGAGATGGTTTGCACCTGGCACCTCTAAACTTTCAGCTGCTGGCAAAGGCTCTTGCCTCACTTGTAGTGCCTATGTTAGGCAAGGTCTCAAAAACAACATTACCAAACTAAAATGAACCATTCAGAACAAAATAAGAGTCATGTTGCTAAATGCTAGGAGCCTAAGCCAAATACTCCACTTCCAGGAAGCACTTATATCACTAGAAAATGTAGATGTCTGTGCAGTCACAGCAACCTTGTTCAAGACCTCAGACAGTTCCCTACTGCAATGCCTTCCACACCTTTAGACCGCAAAATGAACATGTGAAAACCAAATGAGGCAGTGTTTCAATCTATTCGGCTGCAAGTGAGGTGATTAGCTTATTCACGCCCACTCCGTGTAAGAGACGTTTTAGCTTGTCTCTTACACGGACTTTGGGCTGTTCCTGGATCGCGAAGGCTGCATGGAGTCTTACACTACTCTTAGACTCCGTGCAAGCCTTCGTGAATCCGGCCCTAAGTCTTTACAGTTTTCCTAACATCCTTTTAAAACAGTGGTAAACTTTGCTTTATAGGCTGTCAGACTTCAGTAGTTCTAAGTTCTTGCAACTGACTGTGCCAGTCCCAAGTTTTAAATAATTTCATGACTATAACCTAGCCAGATTTGGCAAAGACCTCTACACTCAAAGGTTTACTGTTTTTTTTTTCAGACAAAGCAGGTAAATCTGGTCCTCAGTTTCAAAACGTATTACGACATGATCACTTCCTTATAGAAGGGGGAGCATGACATACACAGAATCATAATAATGTTTGTTTAGACATATAATACTGTTTAAAAATCATTACTAATAATAGGAGGCAAATCAATAATCTGTGTAAGATTTTGGTGTTATAAATAAGAGAGTTGTATAGCTCTTGTAAATGACATCAATATTCCATTGAAATTTAGGCAGATATGAATCATCCACAACAAGTGCACTGTGCATCCTATTTGATGTAGACAATCTTATTAGCTTTTACATCTCATTACAACTGCTGTTTAAAAGCCTGTAAGTATATATTAGGTGTACCATAGTTTGTTTCATTTTAATTCCAAGTCCCAAGCAGTCAGTTGTTTTATCGAGATCAACAAAAACATTTGCTCAATTACACAAAGAGAATTTTTGATGAAAGCAGAATTTTCCCCTCTCCTGTTGTTGTTATTGGTCCTATAGCTTGACAATGATTATAACTATATTTGTGACCAGCACACCTCTCACTTTAGTACAAGAAATCTATTCAAAGCCATAATCAAAGGAGGGATAAAGGTCCAAAAATAGGGACAAATTTTAAATATTGTGCTTATAAAGTTAGAAAGTTGATAGAATAACACGATTTGCATTAGTGTGGATTTTTTATTATTTTTTTATTAAGATTTAAAGAAATTAAAATATAATAACACAATCTGAATAATTAGCATGGATTTCTTGAAGGTTATAAAGTCTAAATCTTAAATGTCTGTTATTATTTTCTGACTTCAATCTTCAAATATTTGCCAGAAAAAACAGAAATTTTATGAGAAAGTGTCCCAAAATATAAGGCAAAAATCTAAACATTCTGTGAAAATATGTTCTGTTAAGGGGTTTTGATCACATCAGTCTTCAGATTTAAGCCAAGCTCCTGATATCATACCAGTATCATAATTAGCCTCAAATATTCCATTCTTCCAAATCATCATCATCATCATCCCCTTTTTCCCATTTTCTACATGGGGACAGGGAATCATTTTAACTGTCGACATCTCTTTCGATTCAATGCCACTCTCCTGCTTTATTGGACATTCATGCCTGACTGTTGCAGATCTTCTTTCACAAAATCCATCCACCTCTTTGCTGGACATCTTCATTTCCTCTTACCTTCTTCCTGTCTGTCCCAAATCTTCTTCGCCAGATTGTCTTCTGCTTTCCTGCACGTGTCCAAACCACTGTAATCTATTGTGTTTGATCTTTTCTGCAACTGGAGCTACTTTGGCTTCTGCTCTTATGTCCTCATTCCTTCGTCTGTCCCATAGAGTACATCATATGACCCTTCTCAGGCACTTCATTTCAGTCACCTCTAGCTTCTTCATCTGCTCTGCATTTACTGCCCAGATTTCTGTACCATACAGTAGCATTGGTCATACCACTGTCTTGTACACCTTACTTTTCAGCTTCTTTGGCATTCTTCTGTCATATACTATACCTGACACTCTAAGCCAGTTGGCTGCAGCCCCTCTGATTCGATCTTTGACCTCGTTTCAGACTTCCCTTCTCCTCAACCACCCCTCCTAGACACTTGAAACTATTTACCTGTTCCACTATCTTCCTTTCTATCTCATTTCTCAGCTTCATCTGATGTCCCCAGTTTGCTGCCATTACCACTGTCTTGTCTGTATTTAGTTTCATCCCATGTGCCTTCAGTTTTGCATTCCATTCTCCTATCCTTTGCTGAAGGTCTTGCTCAGAGTCTGGTTGTAATGCCACATAATCTGCATACAGTGACTTTGTTGATCTGTCCCCTCCAACCTGTTTGCTAATGTAGTCCATCACCAGTATGAATAGCAGTGGGCTCAGATCTGAACTCTACTGTACACCCACTCCCAATGGGAACCCCTGTGTGAGGCCAAATACTGTTTGTACGTGAATCATTGGGTACATAATCTGCACTAATTTTAGCAATTTTCTGTGACTTCGAACCACTGCAGTACTGCCCAGATCATCTTTCTTTGGACCTTGTCATATGCTTTCTCCAAGTCTAGGAATGCCCAGTTGGACTCTTTCCTCATCTTTAGAGTCTTCTCAACTATTTGTCTCACTGGAAACATAAGGTCAGTTGTACTGCATCCTGATCTGAATCCGAACTGCTCATCTCCCATCTTACATTCTACTACTCTGTGTATACGTTTATCAATCACCCTCTCCAGAACTTTCATGCAATATGATAGGAGTTTGATGCCTTTGTACTGCCCACAGTTGTAGATGTATCCATTGATCTTGTACACTGGCACAAGTATGTTTATTCTCCAGTCATCTGGGATATGCTTTTCTCTCCACACTGCTATGAGTACCCTCAGGAACCATTTCTCCCCTATCTCACTCAACATCTTTATCATGTCTGCTATGACCTCACCTGAGGCTGCTGCTTTCCCTGAACTAATTTTCCTTACTGCTGTTCTTACTTCTTCTAGGGTGGGCTCTTCTTCTTTGCTCATTGTAGGCAGTGTCTGGGGCCATAAAGTGTCTGTGGGGTTTTCTACATTCAGAAGCTCCTGGAAGTACTCCTTCCATCTGTTTTGATATCCTGTGGACTGGTGAGCAGGTTGTTGCTGGCATCCCTTATGAAGGGTGTCTATCTTCATTACCTTTGTCTTTACCTTGCAGCCTGATATAGTTTCTTTGTGCCACCTACTGATTCACTTCCCAGAAGCTGGTAGAGTGCCTCTGATGCCCTATTCTTTACTATTGCAACTTCTTTCTTAGCCAACCAGTATTCCTTCCTAGCCAGGTCCTACTTTTCTATCTTCCACTTTTTCCTGCACTCCTTCTTTCTATTGATGACTTCCTGGACTTCTGCATTCCACCACCAGCTTTCCTCATGTATCTTATTTTCATACCTGGCTCGGCCACATACCTGTTCTGTAGTTCTCACACATGCTGTTTTCAGGCGCTGACATTCTTCTTGAACTCCATCTATTTCCTCCATTTCTTGAGGTGGTAGAGCCCTGAGTACTTCCTTGAACTGTTGTATTTTCTCTCCAGTCAACGTCCAGGTATTCAGCTTGGCCTCTGCTGGTCTTAAAGCCTTTTCTGATCACTGCTTGTAGCTGATTGTGGCAACCTGTGGTTTATGCTGTGGGCTGACTGTTTCATGGGAGAAGACTTTGCAATTACTGATTCTACTCCAGTGCTTTTTCCTTACTAGGAGGAAGTCTACCTGAGTTGCATGTTGACCACTCTTGTATGTGCTCTTGTGAATGTTTTTCTTTTTGATCAATGAGTTGGCTACTATGAAGCCATTTGCCACACAGAAGTCTAGAATGGGCTCTCTTTCTTTATCCCTGTTGCCCCGCCCATGTGGGCCCAGGCAGTCCTCAATGATTTGCATATTAGATTTCTGGTAGTTGTATAGAAAAATAATAACAGTACCTTTAATTAATAAATAGTTTCAAGGTAGTATAAAAACTTGTGCAGATTTGGCTTCAATAAGTACATTTAAATGTAAAAGAAAGATGTAACTAAGAATTTGCAACCAACTTAATAAAGCCTTGGCCGCTCCATGACCAGAGCAGTCCTATTTGCATCTATAAGATCATGTTCTAGAGAAATCCAAATATGTGGCTAAACATTTGGGACACGCAATTTGAGTTGTTATTTGTGAGGAATTTCTTAGTGAAATGGCTGTGGGCAATAAAATTTATTCCATTTTACTGAATGCACTTCTACAGAATCAGAATATTCTGAGTTGAGTTTAAGGTTGGAATTGGAGGTTAATTATTAGACATTTTGGATAAAGAGTTTATGAATGAGTCTCAGGTCAGGTGTATAACTGTACTGTCTATAATCCAGCAAAAAATGAATTTGCATATTGTACGGATGTAACTGACAAAAATGGACTACACAAGTCTGCACAAGGTGCAAGTGGGGATACAAGCTGCTTTTTTTTTTTTTTTGGAATAATGTGCAAGTCAAGAATGCGAGGCTCTGAGTTTATATGGATTTTCCTGAAAATGAAGAATGCACTGACTGCATGTCCTTTTTACCAGAACTATTCCAATGTTTTTAAAGTCATCCACATGCTTTGCTAGAGAAGGTTAATAGATCCCATGCTCCAAAACCATAAAACTCTAAAAGCACATAGTGTTATGAAATTTCTGTAAAACAGAAAAAATGTTGGTGGTTCACACTGTGAAACAGCACTCCTGTGATGTTAAAGGAATACATACTAAAACAACCTTGTGATACCAAGAAAGGAGTTGTGGCTTTTAAATATTTACAATAAAACAAATTAGACTATTTGAGGAAAAAAACTTAGAGTCACTAACTTCATTGCTAATGTTTTACACTGATCTAGTAAAGATAATCTTAGATCTACTATAACATTTAAAAAATTCCCTCAGAAATAAAAGAATAGATATCAGGTTATGTTAAAAGACTGACACAAAACAACAGGAGGTGAAGTATATTCTGAGAAGAAAAGCAAAGGAAATGGCAGATAATGACATTAATAACTAATCCTACTGTCAATAATATCTGTAACAGAAGACAAAAGGAGGGAATGAAGGAGAAAACATAATAATGAAGAAAGTAGACAAATAAAAAGAACATTGTAGGCTGTTTAAACATGACAACTTTTTTACATTCTTTTTGGTTGCTCAACACTCATTTGGCTGTACCTTTATGGACATTTGTCTTGCTTTGACATATTTAATTAGGCTATCAAAATGTTTTAAATCAGTCATGTGATATCATGTGTAATAGTTTGTTTTCTTATTTTTTATATGTTCCATCTCCTTTCAAAACACTTAAAGGTTTGAATGCTGCTCTCAGGAGACATACTTAAAGAACTGACTGTTCTGCAGAAAGTAAAAGGGTTGGCACTTATATTAAGATTAAATGCATCAGCTTAATGTTTCTTTTTATTTACAGTTTATGGAAATCATACTATGCTTTCTTCCCTATGAAGAAATGCAGTTGTCTTTCTAATGTTGCATTTCATTCAAATGTTCTTCAGTTGATCACTAATGACTTTATCTCTAGCTATAATATCTCTCCTTCTCTGTGTGTGTGTATATATATATATATATATATATATATATATATATATATATATATATATAGAGAGAGAGAGAGAGAGAGATATGGATATAGATATGATTGCGTCGTGAAATATCTAATACTCAAAATACTGAACTTCAAATAACAAAAAAATATAAAAGACTGAATGCACAAAGCACTGAAACACCACTAAGAGCAAATCACACAACACAGAATACTTCTCTCCCACAAGCACTATATCAGTAAACCCCAGTTCCAAATCTAAGATCAAATATCATCTTGGTAGAGATACTGCTGGGGAAAGGTAATTTAATCATACGGGTTAGGGTTCTGTGTGTATGTTAACCCTAACCATACCTCTAACCCTAACCCTACACATTACTTTACTAAAAACCCTTTCCGCTAACAGTACCACTACTAATGGCAAAAAGACACAGAACATACACAACACCAACATGCCAAATAGTAAATCCATCCCCTTACCTAACCACTACTCTAACCTTAACCCACAAATCTTCACACATTCACACCAGCTATAGCTATTATAGCTATTTTGCTATAATAAAATTACTGAGTTTGTAACCAACGCTCATTATTCATCACATCATTAAAATCAGTAAACTGGCTAGAACTCCCTTGTTATTTTACATACTTACAACTAACTACCGCACATAAATTTATATTCACGACATTAAATTGCCCTGCCCTCTCCTATCTTCTTACTATTTACCATCCAAACAGACCACTTTGATCCTAAAATCAAGTACTTCTGAATGTAGTAATGCCCATCCTTTCAGCAGGTCAGGTATTCTAGTCCTTTACCATTGCTAAACTATAGAACACTCTCCCTCCATCATGCACGGTTTTGCACGTCCGGGCAGCGCTGGTTAGCAAGGGCTAACTTTATCCCAGCTCCATCAAGTCCCCTCTACAGTTTTTCCCTTGAAAGTAGTCTAACTCTCAACCTAAGCACTTAAAAAGCATCCTACAGTCCAGCACTTGCTCAGACCTAATAACAAGCACTAACATACCTCGACACTTCATTGCCCAGCAGGACAAGGCTCATTATTCACTCCTCACCAACCAAGTGACTAAGCAGCTCACCCTACTATTCAGACATGACCAAAGGGCAATTTCAGGTATACTCTCCAATCCAGCTGATGAACCTGGGTATCCTGAGGCAATGTTACAACTGCCTCATGTACACAGACATCCCTCTCCTCCTACCACAAAACATTAACATATGTGAGAGATGCAATTATATAGCTAAATTGGAGGCTAAGCTCTCTCCACCCAAGACTGGAACAAGCTGTCATGAGGTGAAGGTTAACACTTGCACCACACATCCAGCCTCACATAGACATATTAAACCAGCACTGGCAAAAAATACACATAAATACATGAAATCATACTCGGAGGTTCTAAATAAAAACATGCAAAAGCATCACAGACCTCCAAAGCAGACACCCAAAAAACCTGCACCTCCTGTCACAAACCAGACAACACATAAAACACAAAATCAGTGTGCCGCACAATCACAGCCCTTAAGGTGAAATAACATACCTAACACACTAGTAATAGGTGACTCTATAGTCAGGCACACTGATGTCCCACTCACTAGGCTGGACAAGGAGAAGGTTACTGTTAGCTGCCTGTCAGGAGCCAGAATCCGCCACATAACACAAGCACTCAGGTCACTCCAGAACAAGTACAAATATGACTCTGTCATTGTTCATGTTGGTGTGAATGACCTGACACGTACCTCCCTGGGCTACATGAAAAGAGACATGGAAGAGCTCTCTGATCATGTAGCCCAGGTGGGTATGACCCTGACCCTGAGTAGCATCCTGCCCTCACCAAGAATGATACCGCAGTATAAAGAAAAAAATGATCAATTTCAACAATTGGCTAAGCTTCTGGTGTCATTCAAAGGGGATCCAGTGTCTGTCAGCCTGGGACGAAATGCTCGACAGGCCTCGTTGCTTCGCAAGAGATGGCTTGCACCTGTCACCCTTAGGCTTTCAAATACTGGGCAAGACTCTTGCTGCCCCCATAGTGCCTTTTTTAGGCAAGGCTCAAAAGTCAAACCCACCTCCGTAAACAGCACAAATAAAAAAGTGAGGATTATGCTACTCAATGCCAGGAGTTTAAAATCTCAAAATGCATGCACTCGAAGCACTCTTCAGTATGGAGAACGTCGACATCTGTGCAGTAACTGAAACGTGGTTCAAGGCTCCACAGAGCACTCCAGCACTACCGGGCTACAACTCATACCACACATTTTGGCCACAGAACATGGACCGAAACACAAAAGGAGGGGGTGTATCCATATTCATCAAGGATACCTACACCTCAAGGTTAGTGGTGCAGCATGATACCTACGAGTTCATCCATGTGCAACTAACATCAGGCAAATCTGCAGTGCAAATTGTGGCCTGCTACAGATCACCCTCCATGACCCAGGACCACCACTCCGCCTTTCTGGAAACACTGGCAAACATGAAGGTCCTACCGAACACCCTGATATTGGGTGATTTCAATTACCCTACCGTTAACTGGGAAAGCTACTCAAGTACAAACTCCCAGGTCCAGCGCTTCCTGGAATTTATCAACTCAAATGCCCTGGATCAGCTGGTAAACTCCACTACCAGAGGTGAAAATATATTGGACCTGGTCATCACCAACATGAGTGACAGATGTTCCACACCAGAGGTCAACCCATCACTGGTTAGATCAGACCATAAACTAATCACTGTGGATGTCCACACCCCAGCACCACCCCTAACTAAGGAAACCACAGTAAATAACTTTTCTAAAGCAAACTTCACCTTACTTAAGACAGAGGTGGTAAGTTTCACAGCCCCCACGCTAAAGAATAATGCTGCCCAAGATGCAGAAACCTTTACAAATGCAATCTATGAGCTCCTACAAGGATGCATGTAGCAAAACCAAGACTCACTTCCCTAAGAGAAGAAAACCAGTCTGGTAGACCCTTGCCATAAACAGGCTATACAATAGAAGGAGGAAACTAGTTCAGAAAAAAAGCAAATCCCAAGAAGGAAAGACATCCCTGATCAGTATCAGTAAGAAACTAAGGTCCCTCATAAAATCCTCCAAGGCTAACTTCAAAAGAAAAATAGCCAAGGATTCGAAAGATAACCACAAAGCCTTCTTTAGCTATGTCAAGAATCTAAGAGGCAACTCGCAGATGTGCTCTGAGCTAGTGCAAAATAGCACAAAATATACTGAACCCACTGATATTGCCAACATCCTGGCAGATGGATTCAGTGCAAACTTCACCCCCCTTTCACCCCCAAAAGGGCCCACAACAATACCAGAAAAGTGTAGTGTCCCGGAAATCACAGACGCACAGGTGAAAACAGCCCTTTCAAAAGCCAAAAGCACAAATGGGACCAGATGGTGTCCCAGGCTGCGTCTTGCATGAACTACAGAACAAACTAACCCCCCACCTAAACACAATGTTCAACCTCAGCCTCTCCACTGGCTACGTGCCCATAGAATGGCGCACAACAATGGTTATTCTGCTCCACAAAGTAGGGGCCACAACTGACCCTGGTAACTATCGCCCCATAAGCTTGACTAGCCTGGTCTGCAAGGCTGTGGAGTGCATCATCATGGAACTCATTAACAAAGACATTGGGAACCTCCAAACACTTGACCCGACCCAGTTCGGCTTTGTTAAGGGCAGATCATGCCTACTAAACCTGGTTGACTTCTTTGAGACAGTCATCAAGGCCATAGATGAGGGGAAGGTAGTTCACACAGCCTACCTTGACCTCGCCAAGGTTTTTGACACCATTCCCCACTCGGGAATTATAGAAAAACTCACCAGCCTGAACATAAACCCCTATGTCACAAGATGGTTTGCCAAATGGCTTACAGACAGAACTCACACGGTAAGAATAGCGGGCTCCAGGTCCGACTCTAAACCAGTCACAAGTGGTGTTTCACAAGGCTCGGTCCTGGGACCCCTACTGTTCGGCATATACTTCTCAGAAGTACAGGCAAACACAGGAGGACTATGGCTAACCAAGTTTGCCGATGACTGTAAACTGGGAGCCATAATTGACTCTCTGGCTGACACAGACATTCTCCAAAAGGGCCTTACTGAGACGGACACCTGGTGTCAAAGTCATGGTCTCAAGCTAAATGCCAAAAAATGCATAGTCATCCCATTTGGGAAAAACAAAACACACATGAATTACCACATAGGTGGCAGCCCCCTTAATACATAAGAAGTAATAAGAGATCTGGGGACCCAGGTAGACAGTAATTTCTCCTTTGACAATCATATTGCCAAAGTAGTTAGGAAATCCTTCTATGTAGCCCATCTAATTACTAAAGGGTTCGCATCTAGAAATAAAGAGGTTATAGTGCCACTCTACTCGTCACTCGTCAGACCCATCACAGAGTACAATGCCCCGTTTGGGATGTACCTCACAAGACACTTCCAACAGCTGGAATGACCACAAAAGTACCTCACCAAGAGGATTACTGGTCTCAAACATATGTCCTATGCAGCCCAACTGGAAAAACTCCAGCTGTACTCAGTGGCATATCACTTACTCAGAGGTGATCTCTGCCTGACTTACAAAGCCATGTCCAACTCAGACTTGATAGACATGCTCCACCTAAAGAAATCCAAGTCACTGCGAGCCACTCGCTCTAGTGAGCTAAACCTCGCCACAACAATAAATAGAACACACTGGAGGGATAGATTCAGGACAGAGGCTCCCCATGCTTTGGAACAAAATTCCTAACTACATTAGCCAGAGCCCCTCACTAACACTCTTCAAGAGAAACCTTGACGAGTGGATGGGTAACAGAAAATACACCCTCGGGATCACTTCATTGGCTCTTCTTGACAGAGGCTTAGTTAATTAATCAATGGGGCGGCGAAAGCTGACACACTCTGGCTAGGCTTATAAATACCTTCGGGAGATAGCCAAGTACCTACCTATGAACCTATGAACCTAAGAGCTACCAGCAAAGTTACTCTCTTCAAAAAAAACCTAAGACAACACCTTTCCTTCCTATGGCAATTCACATGCACCAGAACTTCACTTCCCAAAACCTAACACTTTTTCACTAGCCTCCACTATCTTCTACTCTAACTCCTTTCTTGATTATTTTTCTCATTTCTACAGAACTAATACCTATCACTATACCTGCTTATTTACCGTTAATCTGAGGACTTGATTAACTGTCTAGCACTCACACTTTGTTGCAACATGGGCAACCTGGCTATCTTAAATGGAGGTGATAATGACTGTTTAAGGTCAGTAAGGGTACAAAGGATATCTGCATACAGATACCATCTGTTCAGACACAGACCACTACAACAGTGTCTGAATACTGACATTAGGCCATTGAAATCTGAAACAAATATGAACTGAAACAGTGGGTCTATATTAGAACACCGAACATTTAAAGTGTTGAGTGTTCTAATATCGACCCATTTTCAGCGAACGCTGAAAATATCGAAGAAACAGAAAACCAAATTTTTTCCTAGGGAAAGAATTTGGTTGTCCGTTTCTGTTGCTTTGGTATTTTCAGCACTCTGGTGGAAAGTTACGGGTCGGGTTCAGGTAAGTGTGCGATTGGGTGGACCTGAGGGTTAGGGCGGGTTAGGGCGCGGGTCAGGTAAGTGTGCAATTGTGTGGATGTGAGGGTTAAGGTGGGGTAGGTGAGTTAGGGTTAGGGCATGGGTGAGGTGACTGTGCAATACTGATGGACCTTAGGGTTAGGGTTTGGGTTAAGGTAAGTGGATAGTTAGTGGTGTATGTATAGTTTAGTGTAGGGTTAGGTGTAAGAGTTTAGGTGTATGTGTGTGGATTGCTGTTTGTTGGGTGTGCTTGTGTTGTGTGGATGTGTTTTGGAACAGCAAATGTTTTCCCTTGGAAAAATTCGCTGTTCCGAATGTTCAATGTTTTGAATTTTCGATTGCTAGGTTTCGATATTAGAACATTTTTAATGTTCGATGTTCTAATATAGACTCTGAAACACTTGTATTTCTACATATTTTGCTCAAAAATATCTCTTTGGCCATGATTATAAGTGTTTATGGCTATAATAGATAAAAAACAAAGGCATTACCACAATTGATACATATAGATCAATGTGGTTTTGTAAAGAGGAGGCAAACATTTGACAATATTAACAGAAAAATGATGATCCAGAGGGAAGAAGGATTTTAGAAAAATACTGCTGTTGTTTGGGGAAACTATTTAACAGAATAAAAAGGGATTTTATGAATAGGGCAATGGAAGCACTTGTATTCCCTGATACAATTATAAGGTTAATTAGGAGGATATATAAGGGATCTAAGGCAAAAAGTAAAGTGTGAAGGTTTCTTTCTGATTCGTTCTATCTGAATAGAGCAACCAGGCAGGAATCTCCTCTTCCCCTTTGCTATTTGCATTATATTTAGAGCCATTGACAAAGAAAATAAGGGACTCAGACATTCAAGGATATAATCAGTACGGTAATCAAGAAACATTGGCTTTATTTGCAGACAATATTATTGTGTATCTCATAAAACCAGAAAAAGGACATCTCGGTGCTGTGGAAATTCTGAAACAGTTTCATTTTTTTTTCAGGATATAAAATTATTGCAGACAAAACAAAGGCTGCAGCTGTAAACTAAGTACCCACACAACAGCCAATAATACAAAAACTGAGGAAACTGGAAGTCCTTGCTTATGGATATGGATAGCAGGATCCAAGCAATGAAAATGTTTTGAATCCCCTTAGTTTTATATACAAATTAGGCATGTTCTATAAACAAAGATGAGAAGTTGTGAACAGTAATTAACACAGAGTTGAAGGATTTTATCTGGGAGGGGAAGAGGTCAAGGGTCAGGTGGGATAAACTGATCTTTCCAATAGAATAAGGTGATTTAGGATGACCTGATTTGAAGGGATAATTTAGAGTTACACAGTTAAGGCTCATATATATAACACAAGCAGAAAACTATAATTCAAAGTGCAAAGGGATTATGATAAAGCAAGGGATAAATTCAAGAAATAAGGAGAGAATGGGATTTTGGATTCAAATCCTTAAGGAGAATCACAACAGTCATACAGAATATTAATTAATGACTGTTGTGATACAGAATATTAATATTATATTTAAAAAGTAGCAGAAAGTATTCTAACAGGTAAGCCAATGTGAGAATGGAGAAAGGAGATTCTGCTGATAAAGACGACTGCTATTAGGGTTGCAGAGAATATGCAAGAGGGTGTTGAAATTTACTGGAGAAAACTGGCAAAGGAACCAAGGTATTGGTTGCAAATAAAGAGAGAGGGAAAGGTAATAAAATGGGAAGAGGCCAAGAAGACATTTGGACCACAGGCTAGAGTCTACCCTCCCTCACTATCGGGGACTGATATTAAACTAAAGGCAAACAGAAAGGGATAGCGAATCCTAAATGAAAGGCCTGTTCTGGTAGACTGAATCTAGAAAAGAAGCTGTTGTTAAAAATGGATAATAAGTAGGACATATAAAATACTGCACAGTAACTATAGGAATTGATAAGTAGGACATATAAAATATTGCACAGTAACTATAGGAATTGATAAGTGGGACATATAAAATATTGCACAGTTAACTATAGGAATTGATAAGTAGGACATATAAAATACTGCACAGTAACTATAGGAATTGATAAGTGGGACATATAAAATATTGCACAGTTAACTATAGGAATTGATAAGTAGGACATATAAAATACTGCACAGTAACTATTGGAATTGATAAGTAGGACATATAAAATATTGCACAGTAACTATAGGAATTGATAAGTAGGACATATAAAATACTGCACAGTAACTATAGGAATTGATAAGTAGGACATATAAAATACTGCACAGTAACTATAGGAATTGATAAGTAGGACATATAAAATATTGCACAGTAACTATAGGAATTGATAAGTAGGACACATAAAATATTGCACAGTAACTATAGGAATTGATAAGTAGGACATATAAAATATTGTACAGTAACTATAGGAATTGATAAGTAGGACATATAAAATATTGCACAGTAACTATAGGAATTGATAAGTAGGACATATAAAATATTGCACAGTAACTATAGGAATTGATAAGTAGGACATATAAAATATTGCACAGTAACTATAGGAATTGATAAGTAGGACATATAAAATACTGCACAGTAACTATAGGAATTGATAAGTAGGACATATAAAATATTGCACAGTAACTATAGGAATTGATAAGTAGGACATATAAAATATTGCACAGTAACTATAGGAATTGATAAGTAGGACATATAAAATACTGCACAGTAACTATAGGAATTGATAAGTAGGACATATAAAATATTGCACAATAACTATAGGAATTGATAAGTAGGACATAAAAAATACTGCACAGTAACTATAGGAATTGATAAGTAGGACATATTAAATATTGCACAGTAACTATAGGAATTGATAAGTAGGACATATAAAATATTGCACAGTAACTATAGGAATTGATAAGTAGGACATATAAAATATTGCACAGTAACTATAGGAATTGATAAGTAGGACATATAAAATATTGCACAATAACTATAGGAATTGATAAGTAGGACATATAAAATATTGCACAGTAACTATAGGAATTGATACGTAGGACATATAAAATATTGTGCAGTAACTATAGGAATTAATAAGTAGGGCATATAAAATATTGCACAATAACTATAGGAATTGATAAGTAGGACATATAAAATATTGCACAGTAACTATAGGAATTGATATTTTGGACATATAAAATATTGCACAATAACTATAGGAACTGATAAGTAGGACATATAAAATATTGCACAGTAACTATAGGAATTGATAAGTAGGATATATAAAATATTGCACAATAACTATAGGAATTAATAAGTAGGACATATAAAATATTGCACAGTAACTATAGGAATTAATAAGTAGGACATATAAAATAACGCACAGTAACTATAGGAATTAATAAGTAGGACATATAAAATATTGCACAGTAACTATAGGAATTAATAAGTAGGACATATAAAATATTGCACAGTAACTATAGGAATTGCTAAGTAGGACATATAAAATATTGCGCAGTAACTATAGGAATTGATAAGTAGGACATATAAAATACTGCACAGTAACTATAGGAATTGATAAGTAGGACATATAAAATACTGCACAGTAACTATAGGAATTAATAAGTAGGACATATAAAATATTGCACAGTAACTATAGGAATTAATAAGTAGGACATATAAAATACTGCACAGTAACTATAGGAATTGATAAGTAGGACATATAAAATATTGCACAGTAACTATAGGAATTGATAAGTAGGACATATAAAATATTGCACAGTAACTATAGGAATTGATAAGTAGGACATATAAAATATTGTACAGTAACTATAGGAATTGATAAGTAGGACATATAAAATACTGCACAGTAACTATAGGAATTAATAAGTAGGACATACAAAATATTGCACAGTAACTATAGGAATTAATAAGTAGGACATATAAAATACTGCACAGTAACCATAGAAATTAATAAGTAGGGCATATAAAATACTGCACAGTAACTATAGGAATTGATAAGTAGGACATATAAAATACTGCACAGTAACTATAGGAATTAATAAGTAGGACATATAAAATATTGCACAGTAACTATAAGAATTAATAAGTAGGACATATAAAATACTGCACAGTAACTATAGGAATTAATAAGTAGGACATATAAAATAATGCACAGTAACTATAGGAATCAATCAGAGGAGGCTAGAAAAGATTGGGAAGAGAGACTGGATACATAATTCACAAGGAAACATTCGGCGGACCTATGTATGGCTCTCAAATATGCAACAATGTCTAGAAGATTTGGGATTTTTGTTTGTAAGTGTTTGCATAGATATTTTATACTCTAAGCAGACTCCAAAAAATGTTTCCTCAGGTGGGTGCAATGTGTAAGAAAGAGGTAAATGGGACATTTGATCTGGTAGTGTAATGAGCTGGCAGACTTTAAAAATTCCATATAGAGTACTCTGTCAGAAATATCAGGTGATCAAATGGGTGTAACTAAGGAAATTATTTTTTGAGCTGGGGTACAGAATTTGAATTGCTTTGACATACTAAGGCCTTGTTAAGCTTAATTATTGTGGCTACCATAAAAGAAATTACTAGATAATGGAATAAATGGAAATCAAAGTCTTAACTAACTGTGCGTGAATAGCGGATATTGTAACAGAATAAAAGAACTTGGAGTGGGATCTTTAGAAAAGGGTAAAGCAAACTAAACAGAAAGAAATGGAAAGTGAGGGAACAATACATGTGGAATAATGTTTTGGAAGAGAATTGAGGTTAATGGAATGCAGGAATTGATCAATTGATTTAATGTTGGACTGATGCTAATTATATAAAAGCATGTATGTGATGTATAGTTTAGTGTTTGTGAACATGTTACCATTGTTTGTTTTATTTTATATAAATGCACATCTATGTCTTAAGTGAAAATTCAATAAAGATGTTAAACGAAGACAAAAAAGTATCCCTTTGTGCATTTGGATTAAGGCAGACCTTCTCCTTGGTCTTTGATTTTTACTTCTCTCTTCGGATTCCCCTTTTCTGTGGAGTGGATGTATTCATTCTATAATTCATCTTAACCTGCTGTCTTTGGAATGCTTTGGATCTGTTTCATCTGTTGCTCCACTACATCAAAAATATGTCCTACTTCCTTCCTCTAATATTATCTTTTATCTCTAAATGAGATGTATTATACTTATTGATTATCTCATGAACCCCTATGTGGTGTGGAATGTCACACCAAAATACACAGATCCTTGCATTTCAGAATATTTTCTAAAACTCAATTTAAAAAAGCATAATATAAACACATGTAAATATTTTACGAGCAATAAAAGCTATTAAAACTGTAGAAATAACATTATCAGGAAGTACTCTTTACAGTAACAATAGTCAGTGCATTCATAGTTAATCAATAAATACTGTAATATATTATATTGTACACAAACAGAATTGTATTGTTTGCTAAAATTTCACACTGTTATACCTTGGAAACTATACAACCCAGACATATATTGTTAGAACATTTTTGCTAACAAGACATAAGCTTTCACATGCCAGCAAGGAATTTATTTCTGAACACATGTTTATTGAGATATTTAATCAAATGTTATTTAATCAAATTTATAATTGTGAATCTATTTTTTTGTTTGGTTACGACCACCTGTAATTATCTGTCATTTTAATTTTTTTTTTGAGCTTTTCTCCTCGGGTCTCCACTGAAAAAGGACTGCTGCCTAGTCAGACTAATACAGTTAACAAATGTCAAATAAGTAAATAAAATAAATACATATTTAAAGAAATATGAAAACATGGTATTAATTATATAATTAGCAATATTAGTAATGATGAGTGTTGTGTTGTGTCTTTCGGCTTTTCCCGGTTAGGGGTCGCCACAGCAGAACTCCGGTCCGCTAATGATTGGCAGTAGATTTTTACGTGCCGAGTTGCCAGCCCTGACGCACAACCTTCAATGAAGGTACGCCCATTCACGCATGTCTCCAGACAGAAGACGCTCTAGCTGAGCATCAAACGGGACAACATCTTACTGTGAGGCAACAGCGCTACCGCAGCACCACCACCGCAGTCAATATTAGTAATTGATGAATATCTTTCAAATATCGTTGCTAGTTTTTCTTCAACAAAATCTGAAGTTTCACCTGATGCCAGGCAATAGTTTTTAAGTCACTTGTCTTTTAAACTATTATGTACATATGGAAGTATTGCTTACTTTCTAAACAAAAGGTTGGCATAATGGTTAAGGTCTTAACCTTGCAGATACAAGGTATAGGGCTTCATTCTGGCCTCTAATTACTGAGGTTTTTCATAGTGTGTAGACTGATAGCCTAGTATTCACCTATGAACCTAATAATTATTAACAAACTAGCAATATCTATAGTATAGTGTGCTATAAACAGACATTGGCAATTAATTTTACTGTCTCCTACCATGTAATTTCACACCATATCTCTCAATAGCATACAGATCTCTCAATTATGAAAATACGAACATAAATATGAAAATGTGAATAATAAGTTACAGTGATTAATTTATATACTACAGGAGCCCCCATATTAACTCCTTGCCATTTTTAATAGTGCTTATTATTTGCTAGTAAGGCACTTAGTTAAAGAAGCCAGACCCAAAAGGTCTGTAAGCCATAAGGAGTTATGGGCATTAACTGGAAGTATACAACAAAAGTTCTACAGACTTTAATGAATTAACAGCAATTGTAGCAAGGTAAAACTTCCAGAGTAATCTGATGACCAGTGAACAAATGTTTCCAGGTCAGTCATACAATATGAATTAGAATGCTGTAAGATTATTAAAGACTAACAAAAATTTAAATGCTATTAATACTCTTATTTGATCTTTATCACAAAACCTTTCAGTTCACCATATACTGTTTGCTCTACTCAACTCTGCATTACAAGGGGTCTTTAATGCTTTAAAGGAAAAATGTCCTCACTTCAATAATAATAAAGTGCAAGAATACTTCATATCATGCTTTTCATACAAGACTGACTGTATTGTTAAATTTTGACTACAAATTACGTTAAATAAATGCAACAGGCAGATAAAATAACCTAAAAGAGTAAGAGAACTTCATTTTCTAGGCATGCCACAAAGTAAAAAAATACAGCTCACTACTGAATGAAAGCTCTGTTTACTTAATATAAAATTAAATCTGCTTGTAGAGTCAGTCTTCATTAACCCTTTAGACTCAAGGCACTTGACTCTGCACAGTGGAAAACACTTCCCATAATACTTTTACACTTCTTACTATTAATGGTATCTTGTGCTTCCCTCTCTAGGTCTCTTTCATTTTCTCCTCCATTTCCAGTTTCTGACCAAGCTAAATGTACTACATAAGAGTCTGTGAATGGAGGGTGGCATGGTTAATGAAGACTGACTTCTCCAAGCAGATCTAATGTTAAAGGTAAGTACACGACTTCTCTGCTTGCTAAGAAAGCATGAGGAGATTCAATCTTTGTGAAACCTTCAGTAATAACTGCAAGAAAGACTCAGACAAGCTTTACATTAAACCTTCTGCAGTGGAGGCCCATGGGATATATGCAAAAGACCCATTAAGGACATAGCAGTGTTTCAGCTACAAGGCCATGATGTTTTACTTTTTAAGCCTTTATGGTGATGCAGGGGTTTATTCCCAGTTTATATATTTTTTCATCTATGCCTGATGTGTATACATGATATGTGCCACTTTACCTTCATCCATTGCTTTGGTGACCTTTTCAAAATAATCCGGTTGAGTAAACACGGCCTGTCCTTGATGAATCCAAACTGAGACAGCTCCATTGTTTGGAGGTTCCATAGGTCCTTATTGATTTGAACATGATAAGCCATTCCATTGCTTTGAATATGAGGTTAGTTAGACTTATTGGTCTGTGGAAGGTCCTCCCTTATGCAGGGTACTGACTTTAGCTGTTCTCCATTTACTTGGTACAAAACATGTATATAAGCTGAGGTTGAACAGTGTTGTTGGGAGGTGGATGGCTAAATTGAGCTTCATGCTACTTAGGATGCATCCATGGATATTGTCAGCACCCATAGCTGCAGCACTTCTAGCGTTTGAATGCACTTTTAGGACTTGATCTAGTGTAACAGCTGCATGCGAGTCAGCTTCAGGTTAAACTCATGGGAAAGAAGGAGGGGAGACATGGTAAAGTCTGAACTGAATTCACTGCCCAGTAGGTTGCTATATCTTTATCCTAGTGTAGGTAACATTGTTCACAATTAGCTCAGTGCATTGTGCTTCTGAGATTACAGACATAACTAAAACAGCCCTTTTGATTGTATTTTGCTTAGATGACTATTTTTGCTTCAAACTTGGCTGTGGTGGATTTTTTTTAAGCTCCTTAACTAATGAATTATTTCATTGATGAATGCTGCACCATTCTGGGAATTACTCTTCTTAATTTTGATCAAAATTCTCTTCTTTTTCTTATAAAGCTTGTTGGTATTACAGTCCTACCACCGGGGAATGTTTTCCTATAGGTTGCAGCTGTTTCCATATTGGTATAGTAGAGTGATACAGTTTTACTCACATTCAGAGGAGTTAACTGGGTTAGGGGGCGGGATCTGAAGCTTGCCAGTGTATCACTTAGGAGTAGGTAGTTTGTCTTAGTGAAAATTCTAAAGGAAGCGGTCTCTGATTTCAGTTTTATTTGGAAGGAAATGGCTTTATGTTCAGACCTAAGATGTGACGAAGACACACATGCCCCCATATTAGTAATGTCAAGATCGAAGATGTTGTTCTCCCTTGTTCCAAGGTGTTTCTATTGACAAAGTCCAGGAATCTCTGTGTTTGTGCACTAGTAGTGGTGTAGGTTTCCCAGTCTATAGCTGGATAGTTTAGATCACATAGGAAATGGTATTCAGTCTAATGCTGAGTGACTCCAGTTCCTGTAGATAGGAGCTGTGGCTTTCTTGGTTACAGATGAAGTTCTTTAGCTAGCTAATATATGACACAGGTTCATAGGTTCCTAGGTAGGTACTAGGCTATTGGCCCTAGGGCCTATACAAGCCTAGCCAAAAATGTACCCTGGCTTTCGCCACCCAAGAAAATTATTTTCCTGTGCCCCTGTCAAGCAGAACCACAGAAGTGATCCCCGGGATGAATTTCCTATTACCCATCCAATCATCAAGATTTTTCTTGAAGAGTGCTAATGAGGAGCTCTTTTTGACATAGATAGGTAGTCTGTTCCAGAGTATGGGAAGTCTCTGGGACAGGAATCTATCCCTCCAGTATGTTCTGTTTATTGTGGTGACAAGGTTTAGGTCCCTAGAGCGTGTAGCTCGGAGGGATTGGGATTTCTTTAAGTGGAGCATGTCCAACAGCTCTAGGTTTGACATAGCTTTATATGTTAGGCAGAGATCGCCTCTGAGTAGGTGATATGCGACGGAGTAAAGCTGGAGTTTTTTGAGACGGTCTGCGTGAAGGCATCTGTTTGAGGCCAGTAATCCTCTTTGTGAGGTATTTTTGCGGCCTTTCCAGTTGTTGTAGATGTCTTGTGAGGTACATACCAAAAGGGGTGTTGTACTCTATAATGGGTCTAATGAGTGATGAGTAGAGGGGAACAATGACCTCTTTTTTTCTGGATGAGAAACCTTTTGTGATGAGGTGTGCCATGTAGAAGGATTTCCTGACCACTTTGGCGTTGTGATTATCAAAGGAGAGACTACTGTCCACCTGTGTCCCAAGGTCTCTTATCACACTTTTGGTGTTAAGTAGACTACCGCCTATGTGGTAGTTCATGGGTACAGAATTTTTACCAAAGGGGATGACAATGCACTTTTTGGCATTGAGCTTGAGACCATGTCTTTGACACCAGGCATCTGTCTCAGTGATGCCCTTTTGTAGGATGTCCACATCGTTAGGAGGTTCAATTATGGCTCCTAGTTTGCAGTCATCTGTGAATTTAGTTAGCCAAAGACCTTCTGTGTTAGACTGTACTTCAGAGAAGTAGATACCAAACAGGAGAGGACCCAGGACTGAACCATGTGGTACTCCACTTGTCACTGGTCTGAAGTCTGATTTGGAGTCTGCTACTTTCACAGTGTGGGTTCTTTCAGTAAGCCAGTTGGCAACCCATCTTGTGACATAGGGATTTATACCTAGTTTAGTGAGTTTATCTATAATACCAGAGTGGGGGATGGTGTCGAACACCTTGGCGAGATCTAGAAAGGCTGTGTGAACCACCTCCTTGGTGACTACTTCAAAGAAGTCTATCAGGTTTAGGAGACATGATCTGCCTTTTACAAACCCAAACTGTGTGGGGTCCAGAGTTTGGAGATCCCCAATGTCTTTGTTTATGAGTTCCATGATGATACGTTCCATGGCCTTGCAGACAAGGCTCGTCAGGCTAATGGGGCGGTAGTTCCCGGGGTCTGTTGTGGCCCCCCCTTTGTGGAGTGGGATAACTGTCACTGTGCGCCATTCAATGGGCACAAAGCCTGAGGTGAGGCTATGATTGAACATGGTACTTAGGTGGGGTGCCAGTTCATTCTGTAGTTTATGTAGAAGGCAGCCTGGGATGTTGTCAGGTCCCATGGATGCTGTGTTCTTGGCTTTGGAGCGTGAAGTTTTTACCTGTGCAGCCGTGATTACAGGAACTTTGCATTCTTCTGGTATAAAGATGGGCCGTTTAGGGGGTGAGGGGGGGGTAAAGTTAGCACTGAACCTATCTGCCAGGATGTTGGTAATATCAGTTGGTTCTGTATATTTAGTGTCATTGTGCTGTAACTCAGAGCAGATCTGAGTGTTGCCATTGATATTTTTAATAGCTATAGAATGCTTTGTGGTTGTCTTTAGAATCAGTGGCAATTTTGTTTTCATAACTAGCTTTGGAGGATTTTATGAGGGATCTCAGCTTCTTACTGAGGCTGACCAGGGAGTTCCTCCAATCGTGGGATTTTACTCTTTTGCAACAGTTTCTTTCTTCTGTTGTAGAGTTTGTTTATGGCAGAAGACCACCAGATTGGTTTCCTTTTTTTGGAGGATAGCATCTTGGTTCTGTTAGGGATAGCACGATCCATGCACTCGTGTAAGTGCTTATAAAGTGCATTTGTGTAGGATTCAGCAGTCGTACCTCTATTGTCCATCTGCATGGGTGTCATGAAGTTTGCCACTTCTGTCTTAAGAAGCGTGAAGTTGGCTTTGGAGAAATTTTTTACGGTTGTTTTCCTAATGGAGGGTGGGAGCGAGATGTGGATGTCTAGGGTGATTAGCTTGTGGTCGGATCTGACCAACGAGGAGCTGACCTTTGGAGTGGACACCGGTCACCCATGTTGGTGATGACCAGGTCTGGGATATTGCTGCCTCTGGTGGGGGTGTGGATAAGTTGATCCAAAGCATTGGAATCGATGATTTCCAGAAAACGTTGAGCAAAAGAGTTGGTACATGAGTAGTTTTCCCAGTTAATGGTAGGGTAGTTGAAATCACCCATTATTAGAGTGTTGGGTTGTACCTTAATATTTTCCAGTGTATCAAGAAAAGAGGAGTGGGAATCCTGGGGCATGGTGGGGGGTCTGTAGCAAGCTACAATCTGGATTGCGGTTTTGCCCAGAGTTAGTTAAACTTGGATAATCTCGGATGCATTATGCTGAGCAACTAGCTTGGAGGTGTGGATATCCTTAATGAATATGGACACGCCTGTACCTTTAGTGTTTCGGTCCGGGTTTGGTGGCCGAAAGGTGTGGTATGAATTATAGCCTGGTAATGCAGGGGTGCTCTCTGGAGCTTTGAACCAGGTCTCTGTCACTGCACAGATGTCAATGTTCTCTATTTTAAGGAGTGCCTCGAGTGAGTGCATTTTGAGGTTTAGACTTCTAGCATTGAGTAGCATTACCCTCAGATTTTGCTTGCTTGTACCTGTTACGGTGGTGAATTTGTCATTTGTACCTTGCCTAAAAAAGGCACTATAGGGGTGGCAAGAGCCTTTGCCAGTATCCAGAATCCCAAGGGCGACAGGTGCAGGCCATCTCTGGCAAAGCAGCGTGGTTTGTCGATCATGTCATCCCAGGCAGACAGATACTGGATTCCCTTAGAATGACACCAGAAGCTTAGCCAATTGTTAAAGTCAATCATTTTGTCCTTGTACTGTGGTGTCATTCTGTGTGATGGCAGAATGCTACTCAGGCCTAGGGCCATACCGGCCTGGGCTACAAGATCAGAGAGCTCCTCCATGTCTCTTTTCATGTAGTCCAGGGAGGTACATTTCAGGTCATTCACACCAACATGGACAATGACAGAGTCATATTTGTACTTGTTGTGGAGTGACCTGAGTGCATGCATTATGTGGCGGATCCTGGCATCTGTCAGGCAGCTGACAGTAACTTTTTCCTTGTTTAGCCTGGTGAGTGGAACATCAGTGTGCCTGACTATAGAGTCACCTATGACTAGAGTGTTGGGTATGTTATGCCTTATGGGCTGTAGTTGAGTGGCACACTGAGTATGTGGACTATGTGTCATTTGGGTTGTGTTGGGGGGTGGAGGCTGCTTGCATTTCTGCTTTGGAGGTCTCTGTTGTTTGGGCAGATTAGTACAGAGAGCCTCCACGAATGTAGGTGTGTGTTTTGTGGTTCTGTGTGTGTGTTTTGGTGGTGTAGGTTTTGAGGGACAATGTGAAGAGTGTGGTGTGGTGCAAGTGTTTACCTTCTCCTCTTGACTGTCTAGGCCTGTCTTTGGTAAAGAGAGCTTTGCTTCCAGTTTGGCTATATAAGTGCATCTCTCACAGGTCATAGTGTTGGGTGGTAGGAGGAGAGGGTTGTCTGTGTACATGAGGCAATTGCTGCATTGTCTCAAGATGCCCAGATTCATCAGGTAGACAGGAGAAAACACAGAGAGCTGACCTTTAGACATGCCTGAATAGGTGCTTATTTATTAAGTACTAAAAACTGTTTTCCTCTAGACAAGTGAGGAAAGTTGAGTGCTGTAGTAAATTGTAACTTATTTAGTGCTTACAATGAGTTCTGAACAAGTGCTGAGATCAAAGAAACAGATGAGTGCTAAAACTAAAAAGCTGGCTAGTTGCAAGTGAAATTTTGAAAAACAGATTTATGGCGCCAGGAATAGTTTAACCCCAGTTAAGTGGGGGGGGGGGGGGGGGGCTTAGGTTCATAGGTTCATAGGTTCATAGGTTCATACTAGGCTATCTGCCCGAGGGCATTTATAAGCCTAGCCCATTGTTTTGTGGCTTACGCCACCCCTTTAGTATGGGGAACTATACCCATTATTTTGCTGTGCCTCTGTCGAGCAGTGACACTGAGGTAATTCCTGGGGTATATCTGCGATCTCCCATCCATAGGTCAAGATTTCTCTTGAACAAGGCCAGCGAGGTGCTCTGCCTCACATGTACCGGGATTTTGTTCCACAGCATAGGGAGTCTTTGGGTGATGAATCTATCTCTCCAGCACGTCCTATTAATAGCCGTGTCGAGGTTTAAGTCTCCGCCCTTGTGGCTCTGATGGATCTAGATTTTTGAGGTGAAGCATATTCATCAAATCTGGGTTTGACATGGCCTTGTATGATAGGCAAAGGTCACCTCTGTGCAAGCTGAAGGCCACTGAATAGAGCTGTAGTTCTTTCGGTCGGGCAGCATAGGACAGATTTTGAGACCCTTTATCCTTTTGGTGAGGAACTTTTGTGGCCTCTCCAGCTGCTGCAAGTGTCGGGTCAGATACATTCGAATGGGGCATTGTACTCAATCATTGGTCTGATGAGTGATGAGTAAAGGGAGACTATGACCTCCCTTGATCTAGATGAGAATCCCTTCATGATAAGGTGGGCAATGTAGAAGGACTTCCTAACTACTTTAGCTACATGGGTGTCGAATGACAGACTACTATCAACCTGGGTCCCCAGGTCCCTGATAATTTCTTCTGTGCTCAGTGGATTGCCACCTATTTGGTAGCTAGGGGTAACCTTGTTTTTCCCGAAGGGTATGACTATGCATTTTTGGCATTTAACTTTAGGCCGTGGCTCTGGCACCAGTTATCCATTTCTGTGAGACCCTTCTGAAGGATATCTGTGTCAGATGTGTTTTCTACTATGGCCCAGTTTGCAGTCATCTGCAAACTTTGTCAGCCATAACCCTCCTGTGTTTGCTTGTACTTGAAAAGTAGATGCCAAACAAGAGTGGGCCCAGGACTGAGCCCTGTGGGACACCACTTGTGACAGGCTTTGAGTCTGACATGGCGCCAGCAACTCTGACCCTGTGGGTTCTGTCACTCAGCCAGTTTGCAACCCATCTTGTGATGTATGGGTTAACATTTAAGCTGATGAGTTTTTCAATGATACCCGAGTGGGGTATTGTATCAAAGGCCTTAGCCAGATCGAGGTAGGCTGTATGGACTGCCTTTCCCTCATCAATGGCTTTGGTGACTGTTTCAAAAAGTCAACCAAGTTTAAAAGGCATGATCTGCCTTTGACAAAGCCAAACTGGGTTGGATCCAAAGTCTGCAAATTCCCTATGTCTTTATTTATGAGGTCCATTATGATCCTCTCCATGGCTTTGCAGATAAGGCTTGTCAAGCTAATGGGCGGTAATTTCCAGGGTCTGTGGAGGCACCGCCTTTGTGAAGTGGGACCACAGTTGCAGTGCACCACTCCTGGAGTGCGTATCCAGAGGTAAGACTTTGATTAAACAGCTGTCCTAGCTGTGGGTTTAATTCCTCATTGAGTTTGTGGAGCACACAGCCGGGGACACCATCGGGTCCCATGGATGCTGTGTTTTTGCTTTGGAGAGAGCAGTTCTCACTTGGGCGCTGGAGATGTTTGGGGGCTGCACTCATTTGGTATAGATATCTCTCCTTTTGGGGAGGGGAGAAGTTTGCACTGAACCTGTCAGCCAGTATGTTGGCAATGTCTGTAGGATCAGTAATCTTCACATCATTTTGAACTAGTTCTGAGCATATCTGGGAGTTTCCTCCTAGGTTTCTAACATAGCTAAAGAAGGCCTTATGATTGTCTTTTGAGTCTTTAGCTATTTTTCTCTCGAAATTTGCTTTGGATGATTTTATGAGAGCTCTTAGTTTTTACTTATAGTGATCAAGGGTGTCTTACCTTTTAAGGATTTTGCTCTATCTTGTAGTAGCTTCCTCCTTTTGTTGTAGAGTTTGTTTATGGCTGGGGTCCACCAGACTGGACGCTTGCCTTTGGTACAAAGAGTCTTTGTTTTGCTTGGGATTGCCTTATCCATGCAGTCCTGCAGGTGCTGGTAGAAGGCGTTTGTAAGTGATTCAGCGGCTTGAGTATTGTTTTCCATGGCTCGGGGCGTGAAAGGAGACCACACTACTCTTTAGAAGTGTGAAGTCGGCTTTTGAGAAGTTCTTTACTGTGGTCTTTTTATTTCAGGTGGGGTGGGATGAGGACCTCCAGCGAGATTAGTTTGTGATCTGATCTCACCAGTGAGGGGTATACTTCCGGTGTTGAACATTGTGCTCCCATGTTCGTGATGATGAGATCAAGTATGTTATCTCCTCTTGTGGGGATGGTGACTAGTTGTTCCATGGCATTTGAGTTTATGAATTCCAGGAACTTTTGGGCTAGGGTGTTTGGGCTTGAGTAGTGTTCCCAGTCTATATTAGGGTAATTGAAGTCACCTAGTATGATGGTGTTTGGTGATACATTTATCCCCTCTAGTGTTTTCAGGAAGGCCATGTGAGTTTCCTGAGTTTGTGAGGGTGGCCTGTAACATGCTACAATTTGCAGAGCAGTCTTGCCTATGGTTAATTGCACCTGGATGGTCTCCGATGCATCGTGCGTTGCCACCAGTCTTGAGGTGTGGGTGTCCTTGATGAATATGGATACCCCCTCCTTTCTTGGTATTGTCCGGATTTTGGGGCGGAACGCATGATATGAGGTAAAACCTGATAGCTGGGGTGCTCTCAGGAGCCTTGAACCAGGTTTCTGTCACAGCACAGACATCGATGTTCTCCATACTGAGAAGGGCCTCGAGTGCGTGCATTTTGAGATTTAGACTTCTGGCATTGAGCAGCATTACCCTTAGTTTTTTCCTTTTTGTGTTCTAGGGTGGTAGGTTTAGAATTTGAGCCTTGCCTAAAAAGGCACTATGGGGTGGCAAGAGCCTTTGCCAATATCCGGAATCCCAGGGTGACAGGTGCAAGCCGTCCCTTGCGAAGCAGCGTGGCTTGTCCAGCATGTCATCCCAGGCAGACAGATACTGGATCCCCTTTGAATGACACCAGTGTTTAAGCCAATTGTTAAAGCTGATCATCTTATCTCTGTATTGTGGCATCATTCTTGGTGAAGGTAGGATACTGCTCAAGGTTAGGGTCATACCTGCCTGGGCTACATAATCAGAGAGCTCCTCAATGTCTCTTTTCATGTAGTCCAAGGAGGTGCGTCTCAGGTCGTTTACACCAGCGTGGACAATGACTGAGTCATATTTGTACCTGCTGTTGAGAGACCTGAGTGCTTGCGTTATGTGGCGGATTCTAGCGCCCGACAGGCAGCTTACTGTGACCTTCTCCTTACTCAGTCTGGTGAGCGGGACATCAGTGTGTCTGACTATGGAGTCACCAATGACTAGTGTGTCTGGCATTGTGTTTGGCCTTAAGGGCTGTGACTGTTTGACACTCTGACTGTGAGGTCTATGTGTTGCGGTGTTGTGTTCTGAGGTGGTGGTTGTTTGGGAGTCTGCTTTGGTGGCCTCTGCTGTTTTGGTAGATTTTGATCAGAGCCTCGAGTATGTCTTTGTGTGTTTATGTGTATGATTTGAGGTTGTAATGGTACTATGTGAGACTGGGTCTATAGTGTGTGTGGTAACCTTCTCCTCCTGACTGGTCTTGCCAGTCCTATGTTGAGAGAGCTCAGCCTCCAGTTTGGCCGTATAGTTGCATCTCTCGCATGTATTTGTGTTTTGTGGGAGGAGGAAAGGGTTGTCTGTGTACATGAGGCAATTGAAACATTGCCTCAATATTCCCAGGTTCACCAGCTGAGCAGGAGAGGACACTAGCAACTGATCCCTCGACATGCTAGAAGGGTAGACGAAAAACTTTAAAAAGATTCTCGGGGAGGTGGGTGACCGAGAAGTGGGGAGTTGCCTTTTTGGGGTACTATCTATGACAAGAGTGCCGTATCAAGGTAATAAGTACTGTAGGAGCAAGTGCTAGGTTTAATAGATAGAGAATAGTCTACTTGGAGTCAAGTAGAGTTGATCTTTTAGTTATAGGATACGCTGATTTGATCAGTAGTATAGTTCGAGGAAGGTAGTTTTAAGGGAAAATTTGAAGAGTGGACTTTAGGTAGCCGAATAGTTTAAACCTGCTTAACCGGCACTGCCCTAGTGTGCAACAGTGGCAGCTCAGCTAAATCGCTCTAAATCAGCTTAACGCGTTTAAGCTGCTTTTATACCAGGGGCTGGAAAAAGCTAGAAACTGGCCCAAAGCGACCAATAAACTACTAGTTACTGGCTGAAACCTCACAAAACTGGACAAAAGGCAGCTCAATGCTTCCCACTCCCACTGGTAAGCAAGGTAGCTTCCCTTCCCCCAAATAAGGCAAGGAAACAGTACACAGGAACTACAACCAAAGCCCAGGAATCAGCAACTCTGAAACTGGACTAAACTAGTAAAGCAGGAAAGCAAGGTAGCTTCCCTTCCCCCAAATAAGGCAAGGAAACAGTACACAGGAACTACAACCAAAGCCCAGGAATCAGCAACTCTGAAACTGGACTAAACTAGTAAAGCAGGAAAACAAGAGATATTTTTTTCTTTTTTTTCTTTTTTTTCACAAAACAGGCAGAAACAGGTACAGCAAACACTTATAAATGCTATGATTCAGCTACTACAGCTTACACAGAAGAATTTGCTACAAATACAGTCAAATAGTAACAAACAAGGATTCCAAGAGCTCACAAACAGTCCTGGACACAGCAAATCTGTATCTGACCTGCCACAGGAAAGAGGGGAAGCAAGCTTAGAATTTTTTTTTTCCAGTAAAGTGGAAATGGAGAAAGCTGGAACAGAAGTTAATTCAACGTTAAGAATCTGAGTGGGTTGGCCTTCACAAATGTTCTGAGTGAACTAATGACACTAGATTGGGAGGAGTGTCACAGATCAAATATACAGTATGGGCGGGCAACTGCAAAGCCACCAAGTATAAAAACACACAACACTAGAGAGGGTGGGTGGGGAAAAATGGAGGGTAGGTGGAGAAAAATTACAGTTCCTAGCTGTAGCCACTAAATGAAAGTTTTAAACAGATCAAGGAGCAGACTAGTGAATGCTTTTAACAGACAAAATGCACATAAAGGTTCGGATAGAGCAATCACAAACAGAAAATACAACTCTCAGTATGAAAAAGCAGTTTACAGTTAAGTAATGTTAAAACAGTTTAAAACAGTACATAAATGCAGTGAAACAATAAAAAAGCTTTATAACAGTGCAAAAATATAGTAGATCAACTGTATAGCACAATTATAAGCGTTTCAGAAGTGCAATTCAGTGAAATAAGTGTAAGAAATAACTTAGCCTACTCTTGGAATCTTAAGGAATTTCCACTTATGCAATGTAATCCAGAGCCTGACAATACAAGCAGAGCCTTTATAAGACACAGGGTTTATATAGCAGTAAGAATGGAAGAGTTGGGAAGATCAGATTACTCCTCAGCCCCTGCTATTACCCAATCACTAGTACTACAGAAGGTCAGGAGGCGTTACTCTCAATAATGAAGACAATCAGCAGAAAATGGCACATTAAGAAGCTCTAGTACATCATGCTGCTTTACTAGCCTTGATGCAAGTCTGCTCTGAATGAAGACTGAAACACTGCCATCTTTTTTCTCCTCCTCCGCAGAAGCTTGTCTAAACATGTAGAAAATGCTATAGCCCTGCCACAGTTGGAGTGTTCTCCACAACTTTAAACTGTATCTCAGTTACTACACAGACGTCTATGCCCTCCAGGGTAGGGTGAGAAGGTCTTGTTGGAAGTGGATTTTTTTCAGGCTCCAAGCATTGATCAGTAACACATTCATATTTTCCTTTTGCTTGTTTTGCTATGTTGGTAGGTTTATCAGGTTGGCATTGGCACTATGTGGGTAGTCAATGTCTTTGCCAATAATCAGTACCCTAGAGTGAAAAGATACAGGTCCTCTCTTGTGAAGCAAGGAGATATGTCTATCATAGACTCATAGTCTGACAAATGACACCAAAAACTAAGCCAATTATTGAAGTTAAACATGTTTGTGTTTATATTGTGGCATTATCCTTGGAGAAGGTAGAATGCTGCTCAATGCTGGGCTCATACATGTCTCAGATACATAGTCTGAGAGCTCCCTAATGTCTCACTTCATATAAGTACAAGGAGGTGCATTTTAAATCATCGACACTCACACCCACATGTACTTCTAAAAAGGAAAGGGAAGCAGGAGACTCCGAACTTATACCTTGTGTAATGTGAATGCAAAAATATACCTAAGGATGCCAACAGCAAGATGAGAAAAAAGGGTTTAAAGCCATAATCCAGTGACCGAGTAAGACTCAAGATAAGCTTTATGCAGTAGACCAGTACAAAAGGTGGAGCGGGCAGACATAATCCTAATGGGCATTCAGAAAAATTGATACTGTAATTGGAAATTGATCTTGAGCACAATACAATTAGTAGGACATCCCTGGGTGCAAAGAATTAAGAGCCCTGTTTGGCTCACCATTTATTTGTGCACTGTTTAATGATAATTTTTAGAAAATGCCAACACAACAAACTCTGAGATAAGTTTACTTGGAGGGCTAAAAAATATAGGATAAGCAGCAACAGACTTTCACCTGACAAAAGATAAGCGGGAAGTGGTATGCTAGGCTTTCAGCAGTATGCATTAGAAATAATATTATAGGTTCATAGGTTCATAGGTTCATACTAGGCTATCTGCCCAAGGGCATTTATAAGCCTAGCCCATAGTTATGTGGCTTTCGCCACCCCTTTAGTTTGAATAAAAACTATGCCTATCATTTTTCTGTGCCTCTGTCAAGCAGTGACACTGAAGTAATGACTGGGGTATATCTGCGATCTCCCATCCATTGGTCAAGATTCCTCTTGAACAAGGCCAGCGAGGTGCTCTGCCTCACATGTACCGGGATTTTGTTCCACAGCATAGGGAGTCTCTGGGTGATGAATCTGTCCCTCCAGCACGTTCTATTTATAACCGTGTCAAGGTTTAAGTCTCCCGCCCTTGTGGTTCTGAGGGATCTAGATTTTTTGAGGTGAAGCATATTCATCAAATCTGGGTTTGACATGGCCTTATATGTCAGGCACAGGTCACCTCTGAGCAAGCGGTATGAGACTGAATAAAGCTGGAGTTCTTTCAGTCGGGCAGCATAAGACATATTTTGAGACCCTTTATCCTTTTGGTGAGGAACTTTTGGGGCCTTTCAAGCTGCATCAGGTGTCTGGTCAGATACATTCGAGCGGGCATTGTACTCAATCATAGGTCTAATGAGTGATGAGTACAGGGGACGATGACCTCCCTTGATCTAGATGTGAATCCCTTCATGATCAGGTGGGCGATATAGAAGGTTTTCCTAACTACTTTAGCAACATGAGTGTCAAGCGAAGACTACTGTCAACTTGGGTCCCCAGATCCCTGATGACTTTTCTGTGCTCAGTGGATTGTCACCTATATGGTAGCTAGGGGTAACCTTGTTTTTCCCGAAGGGTATGACTATGCATTTTTGGCGTTTAACTTCAGGCCATGGCTCTGGCACCAGTTATCCGTTTCTGTGAGGCCCTTCTGGAGGATATCTGTGTCAGATGTGTTTTCGACTATGGCCCAGTTTGCAGTCATCTGCAAACTTTGTCAGCCATAACCCTCCTGTGTTTGCTTGTACTTCAGAAAAGTAGATGCCGAACAAGAGTGGACCCAGGACTGAGCCCTGTGGGACACCACTTGTGACAGGCTTTGAGTCTGACATGGCTCCAGCAACTCTGACCCTGTGGGTTCTGTCGCTTAGCCAGTTTGCAACCCATCTTGTGATGTATGGGTTTACATTCAAGCTGATGAGTTTTTCGATGATACCTGAGTGGGGTATTGTGTGAAGGCCTTTGCCAGGTCGAGGTAGGCTGTATGGACTGCCTTTCCCTCATCAATGGCCTTGGTGACTGTCTCGAAAAAGTCAACCAAGTTTAAGAGGCAGGATCTGCCTTTGACAAAGCCAAACTGGGTTGGATCCAAAGTCTGCAAGTTCCTATGTCTTTATTTATGAGTTCCATTATGATCCTCTCCATGGCTTTGCAGATAAGGCTTGTCAAGCTAATGGGGCGGTAATTTCCAGGGTCTGTGGAGGCACCGCCCTTATGAAGTGGGACCACAGTCGCCATGCGCCACTCCTTGAGTCGTATCCTGAGGTGAGGCTAAGATTAAACAGCTGTCCTAACTGTGGGTTTAATTCCTCATTGAGTTCATGAAGCACACAGCCGGGGACACCATCCGGTCCCATGGATGCTGTGTTTTTGCCTTAGTGAGGGCAGTTCTCACCTGGGCGTTGGAGATGTTTGGGGGCTACAATCCTCTGGAATAGATATCTCTCCTTTTGGGGGAGGGAGAAGTTTGCACTGAACCTGTCAGCCAGTATGTTAGCAATGTGTGTAGGTTCAGTAATTTTCACATCATTTTGAACTAATTCTGAGCATATCTGGGAGTTTCCTCCTAGGTTTCTAACATAGCTAAAGAAGGCCTTATGATTGTCTTTAGAGTCCTTGGCGATTTTTCTCTCAAAATTTGCCTTGGATGATTTTATGAGAGCTCTTAGTTTTTACTTATAATGATCAAAGGTGTCTTACCTTTCAAGGATTTTGCTCTATCTTGTAGTAGCTTCCTCCTTTTGTTGTAGAGCTTGTTTATGGCTGGGGTCCACCAGACTGGACGCTTGCCTTTGGTACAGAGAGTCTTAGTTTTGTTTGGGATTGCCTGATCCATGCAGTCCTGTAGGTGCTGGTAGAAGGCATTTGTAAGTGATTCAGCGGTTTGAGTAATGTTTACCACTGGCTCAGGGGCCTTAAAGGAGACCACACTAGTTTTTAGAAGTGTGAAATCGGCTTTTGAGAAGATTTTCACTGTGGTCTTTTTTGTTTCAGGTGGGGGCGGGATGAGGACCTCCAGCGAGATTAGTTTATGATCTGATCTCACCAGTGAGGGGTATACTTCCGGTGTTGAACATTTTGATCCCATGTTCGTGATGATGAGATCAAGTATGTTTTCACCTCTTGTGGGGATGGTGACTAGTTGTAGCAAATGAAATAAGAGGAATTCAAAACCACAACCTAAAATGGGTGAAGAAGGAAGCCGGAAAAGCAGAAAAACTGGTTCTAGGACAGATGAATGTGCACTTTACATAATCAGGAAAGGATAAACTATTGAAAAACTATCTAGCAGATAATATAATATGGAAGTGATAGAAAGAAACGGTTGGAAGAATTATGGGATGGAGTTACAGAAGAAGTAATTGGGAGTAAATGAAGATAGTGGAGAGGGATAAAGGACTGAAAAGATTATAAGACCTGATGAGAGGCTGGATAGGCTATTTAGCAGTTTTTATGACCAATTTAAAAAGAGAAGTCAAAAATACGGGTGCTGAAAAGGAAATGAAGAGATAAATTGGGGAAGAAGGTGGGGAATGCCTGCAAAAAAAAAAAAGAGATAGAGACAGACAGAGAAGGAGAACAAAATGTTTAGTTAAAAAGATTTGAAGATAAAAAAGGATGGGAATGCAGCATTTGTGAGACAGAGGAATAAATGAGGATGCAGTGAGCTAGGAAGCTAAGCTAGAGGAAAACGGGTGGAAGGTGGCATGACAGCTGAAAAGGGAGGGATGGAGATACGTTATAATGGTTCTGCACACACTCATTAAATAGTAGAGTTGTATAGAGCATGAATTTTACTGGAGATGTGGAGAAAAGGGTGCAGAAAAATTACACATGAGATAGTACTATATAAAGAAATACAGCCTTTGTGGATGCAGTCAAGGAAAATTTAACTCACATTGTATGATAAGCAACCAAAAAATATTATCTTTGTTGTACATTTTGTATGGAGAAAAAAATCATTATAGTACAAGTCTAATGAAAAGGTAAAATACAAATTATACCAGGCTGAGTACAACAAAGTCTTGGAGACAGAAAGAATGAGCTGTCATAAACAGAATCCACACACAAAGCACGCACGCACTAAGACACACACACACACACACACACACACACACACACACACACACACACACACACACACACACACACACACACTGTCATGATGTGATGGATTGCCAGCTATGCCAGGAGAAGTAGGGCAGTGGATGTGTAACATATGCCAGCCAGCTAGCTGGAATTTTGTAAAGAATTATATGTCATTTGTATATCAAACAGATTTATACAGATGCTTGTGCTGAAAATGTATTTGTAAAGTTGCTTGTGTTAAAAATGTATCAACAGCGTGCCCTGCTGGACAGAGGAAGAAATGTACATGTACTATTGTAACTCTTGAAATGTATGCATTATAAAGCAACAAACAAAACAGGACGAAGAGAACCAAATGCCGTACATGGTAAACAAATGATCCAATAACGAATATAACAACCACAATGGCCACCACGCTGAAGAACATCCACCAAGTGCTGTGATAAAATCAGCTTTAATAGCAAATTTAAAATGACTTTGTACATAAAATATAATAAAATACGGACTAGTGCTTTCGGAAAAAATCCTTCATCAGATCCTATTGTTAAAAACTGATTAATCATATTTAAATTGTAAATGGCCAACCACAATGACTATGCAAATCCACTTTCACCAAAGAGAGCCAATCATAACAACCTATCCGGGCTACACTATTCGTCGGTTCAGCATTATACAGATCAATAAAAGTTGCACATTGCAATCCTCTTTACATATATCTAACATCCAATCAGAATTGCAGTATATAAACATCTTATGGTAGATTCAATAGAATACATATATAATGCGAGCAATACGTTCTGCTGCGATACGCATTATAAATGTTCATATCTTTAACATATTAAATAAACTACGAGTATACATTTTCAAACAGATCTTATGCTTGGTGTTCTCTAAAAAGCTATCTTAAATATTTCAATAGCAATCATGCATGCTACATAAAAGAAACATTGCACTGACTTCTATTAAAAGTCACCTACAAAGGCAGCCATGCTGCATCAACACACACATTTATCAATCCGTAAACCAGCATATCATATACAGGCATAAAAATATAATATATTATTCAAGATAAACAAATCAGCATGTCAATCTACTTTAAAGATAGATGAAAGAATAAATTGAACTATCTCCGATCTCTTTCATATATTCATGCTAGCTACTGTTAAAAATCACATGCAAAGACAGCCATACTGCATCAGCACATGCATTTACCCACATATAAACAGATCGAAATATCAAGCAGAGCTTCCTCCAGAGCACTGAGGGTCACATGAACTGCAGCTAGCTCTATGCTGATGTGTATCCTCTTCTCTAATGGGGAACACTACAGTTGTACCACAGAAGAGTCAATACAATCTCCCCACAATGCCAATGAGACATCCTTCAGCAAAGCTTGCAACTAGTTCAGATGCAAGAAGAACAGATGCAAATATGGGAAATCATGGAGTAATGATTCTTGCAAGGCTTCAGCCACCATAACCAAAACTACATATATATACACATACACATACATATACACACACACATATATATATATATATATATATATACATATACATATAAAGGTGCTGCTATTACCATGTAGTATTGGTATAATTCTCCCATTTACCGTACTGGTGGATGCTCATGCACACTCGTGCCTACACCTGCTAACACTTTTATACTTTACTAATTTACTTCATCCACTGTTTTCTGTATTTTTTGTGTGTTTTTTCTACTAGTTTTCATTGTATAAACATGTTTTGGGGCTGTAAATATGAAAACAGTCATCACATTTTTTTTTTTTTTGCAAAGCATAACATTTTTTTCTGAGCTGTTTGTAACTTAATTTTTTATACACACTAACATACATAGATGGATATTTACTAGATATTATTATACAGATGTATTTTTATATTTGTAATGTTTTAGTTTGATTATGTTTATGGATAGATAGCTATGTGTTTTTTTTATTTTAGTTCTTGTCACAGACCTGATGAAAGCGTTATTCCATTTTGCCAAAAGCAATTTTAGTTAAAAGTCTTTTTATATATATCTTTTTATGTATATGTTATACTTTTCTTAATATTTGATCTTGCAATGTGTGTTGCAAATAGATAGGTAATGTTTTCCTTAACTAGGATTTTTTTTCCAACAAACATCTTTACTAAATTTTCACATATGACAAGGCAATCTTACATTTATATGAATGAAAAACAAACAAAATGACACCACTTTAGTCGCAAACAGTATGCATCATAGACACCACTGAAACAACTGTAGTTGCAAACATTATACATCACTTATAATACATCCAGTCATTGTCAGTTAAGCATTATATGGCTCATTCAAATCATGCCCACAATACCCATTTTTTCCTATGTAGTTTGCACATTCCCTTTTCTAAAGATCCCAATTCCAGTTGTTTTATCTCTGTTACTATATTCACTACTTTTAGTAAAGTTGGTCTAGTCTTTGACTTCCATTTTCTAGTAATTGCATTTTTGGCAGCCACCATAATTAGACTCAGCAAGGCTTTGCTATGTCTAGACAAATTTGATTCTATATCATAACTAAAAAAAAAATCATCTCTCCAGTCAGTTCAATCTGCTCGCCCAGCATCTTAAACAGAGTGGTCTGCAGGGAATCCCTAAAGTCTGCTAGCTCATTGCACTCCCAGAAAATAGTTTCCCAGCCACCTCTTTCTTGCCCATCACACCTCCAACATTTGCTATCCACCTGAGGAAAAATTCTTTGGAGTCTACTTGGGGTATAAAAATACTTATGTAAACCCTTCCAGGCAAAGATCCTAAATATTCTAGACTTTGTTGCATACTTGGGAGATGTATATATATCTCCCCATTGCATCTTTTTGAATTGCTTATCCCAATCTCTCTTACCAATCCTTTCTAAGCTCCACTGATTGATTCTTAGAATTATCATGCAATATTTTATATGCTTTACTAATTATTCCTTTTTTAATGGCAGTTTCTGTTCAAGATTATATTAAAAACTCTATCAGTGCTGTTCTTTCATTCAAGAGCTCCCGATTTCTTTCTGTTTGTGTATACTCTGATATCAAGCATTGATAGGGAAGGCAGTTTCTAGCCTGCAGTCCAAATAAATTCTTGGTCTGTTCCAATTCTATTGCCTTTCCCTTTCTAGTTATTTGCTCCCAGTACCTTGGTTCCTTTGCTAGTTTTCTCCAATAAATTCCAGCCCCCTCTTGTGCATTATCTGTATCCCTGACCACAGTCATCCCTATCCGCAAAATCTCCTTTCTCCATTCTCATGCTGGTTTGGTTCTTAGAATACTCCCTGCTATTTTATGAATATAATACACTGTATGATTTGTTTTCCTTGAGAGTCTGCATCTAAAACTCCAATCTCTCCTTATATCTTCAACTACCTTCCTTTATCAGCATCATTCCTTTCCACATTGAATTATAGTTTTCTGCTTGTGCTATGTATAAGAGCCTTAACTGTGTTGTTCTAAAATACCCCCTCAAATATGGGTAATCCTAGTCTGCCTTGTTCTATTGCAAGAATCACTTTAACTCACTTGACCCTTGCTGTCTTCCCTTCCTAGATAAAATCCTCTAACTCTTTTTTTAATTGCTATCCACAGCTTCTCCTCTGGTTAATAAAAATATGCCTGACCTGTGTATAAAACTAAAGGGACTAAAAACATTTTAATAGCTTGTATCTTATTATCCATATCCATATAACAAGGCTTCCAGTTTCTCAATTTTGTATTATCTTCTGTTTATTCTCTTCACACATATCCTCAGCTGCCACAACAGAGTAATTTCTAATCCATACTCCTAAATACTTCATTTTATCATCCCCCCATAAATATAGATATTGTTGGACCAATTTGTGTGCAAGTACATAATTCACTACTATTGCTTTTATTTTAGCTTCATTAATTTTGTATCCCAAGAAGATTTGAAACTGTCTTAAAATATTCCACAACACTGTAATGTCCCTTTCTGGTTTTGTCATGTATAAAATAGTATCATCTGCAAATAGAACCAACTTTTCCTGACTACCATACCAATTATATCATTTAATTTCCGAGTCCCTTACTTTCTTTGCCAATGGTTCTAAATATAATGCAAACAACAAAAGTGAAAGAGGACAACCCTGCCTAGTTCTTCTACTCAAGCAGAAATTATCAGAGAGGACCCTACCCACTTTAATTTGTGCCTCCCATCCCTCATATATTCTTCTAATCAACCTTATAATTGTATCGAAGAAAGTAAATTGCTTCCATTTCTCTGCTCATGAAGTCCCAGTCTACTCTGTCAAATGCTTTTTCTGCATCAAGACCCACTTTTATTTTCTTACATTCTGCTTCCCTCTGGATCATCAATCAATGGTCTGTTAATATTGTCAAATGTTTGCCTCCTCTCCACAATACTGCACTGATCCATATCTATCAATTTTGGTATCACATTTGCCATTCTTTTAGCCATTATAGACATAAACATTTTATAATCATGGTTTAGTATTGAAATGGGCCTGTATGAAGCTGTATCCAATGGATCTTTACCCTATTTAGGTATTACCATTACCACCACCTTCTTCCAGGATGCTGGTACTTCTCCTCCTCTTAAAATACTATTAAACAAAACTTTTCAGATCTTTATCTGTCCCCCCCCAACTTCCACACTTTTACAAGAATACCATCTCTTCCTGGTGGCTTTCCTGTTAATTGGTTATACATAGCCGATTGTATCTCATCCCTTCCTATCCTATTAGTAATTGAGCCTCATCTACCTCTATCTTTGGCATATTTAATTCATCCATAAACATTTCCATATGTACCTTTTCTTGACTTTCATATTTTTCTGCTTTATACAAACTTTCATAAAATTTCTGAAATATTTCTAATACTTCTACAGGTTTCTTTTTATCTTCCTTGTTACAGGCTCCCTAAGCTTGGTGACAGCCCTTTCCATTTTCTGTTGCCTGAGTTGTTGTGCTAAACGTTTTTGTGCTCTAGAATTATTATCAAAAATCAGTTGCTTAACAGCAATTTTTCTAAACAAATGCATATTATAAAGGTAATCCCTTATTCTCTGTTTAACATTCTGTAGTTGCTCATTTTCTTGTTCTGAGAGATTCCCTCTATTTTGCCATACTTTAACATTTGCCAATCACTCTAAATACTTCATGTTACTGTTTAACCATATCTCCCTTTCTTTTATTTCCACCCTAGTATTAAACTCTGCTTTAATTTTATCCCACTCCCTAGCTATATTTTCAGAAGAATATTCATTCTTCTCTAGTAGCTCTTGAATTAATTCTGAAACCAATTCCTTAAATTCCTCTCTTCAAAAAATAGGTGGGAACACACCAGTGGCTCATTTTTATTTTATTACCTTGCATTTTTATTTTAGTTATTATCATCACATGATTTGAAACAGTTACTGGGTGAGTTTCAAGACCTTCAATTAAATGCACATGTTCCTGTGAGATATAAAATCTATTTAGCCTAGCCCAGTTTTTGTATCTCAGCGAGTAATGTGTAAATTCACTCCGAACTCCTAGTACTGAACTCAAACTTCCATGCCAAACATTTTCATGAATTTCTTCAAAAATCTACCCTCCTTTGCTATATTTTCCCTTTTAAGCCCCCCAGACACATCTTCATTGTTGCAAAACCAAATTCCAGTCTCCACCTGTAAGTAATATTCCTTTCTGAAAGCTGATTATTTCTCACACAATTTTCTTAAGCTCCATTGTAGCAGTTTTAGGAAGGATGTAAATGCATGCCAGTGTAATCCTCCTCCCTAGCCAGTAGCCCCTGAGTACTATGTATCTTTCATTATTATTTTTTTCCTCTTCTATCACTATTGGAGCTCCTCTTGCAGTTAATATAAGTACTCCTCTTTTCCTTTGTCCCAGATATTCCATTGAATAACCATCCTGAAAACCTTTCTTTATTAAATTCACATATTCAGTTCTTTTGAGGTGTGTCTCCTGTAACATAGTTATTTGCACTCTACATTTTTAATATAGTTCACTATTCTTTCTTTTTTATATTTATCTGTAAGACCATTCAGATTGAAAGACATTACAGAAAGCATAATTTTCTTATATAATTATTATTACCACCTTTTATGTACAACTGCTGTTTTGTTAAATGTCTAGTTTCAACTTTTATGTTACATGTATATACTGTTCATCAGGTTGGCATTTTATGCAGTTGTTTCTTGTCATATCCATTTGCATCTATGGCACATCTTACATAACTTTTTTTTGAAAACCCTCAAAAAGAACCCCCCCCAAATAAATTCCTAAAACCTATAAACAGTAGTAACACACAAAATATGTACATCTTCAAGTATTGACATTTTTGATTCCTAACAAGAACATAAGTTCTAAGTTGGTAGCTACAAAGACAGGCTAAAGTTAATCAAAAATAAAGGTTAGTCCTGCTTAGATGCATGGTACAGTCTGTGCTATTAAGTGGCATTTGATTTTGTATATCTTTATAGCTCTCCCAGTTGAGAAAACACTTGCATGCTTTCAGTAAGCACTTTCTCCAAGCCATTTCTCTATCAAATTGTCTTCTAGTGACATGCAAACCAGGCACAAAACTGCTAAGAGTACCTTGTTTGTCAGAAAAAAAACTTACAATATTCAATATTCATTTTCATTTACATGCTTTGTAATAAACGTATTACTGGATAATGGCTAGGGTTTTAACCTATTCATTTCCCTATGCAAGCATGGGGAAAAGCACACTGATTTTTCTTTTGTCATACTCTCTTAACCAGACCCTTCTGTTCACCTCCATCTCCTTCCCTCCTCTTGTTTTTCCATCACAGTGCCTACATTTCTTAAAACTGAGCAAAGAAAAAGAGAGAAGGGTAAAAAAGAAAAAAAAAACACTTGTTTATATTAGTATCCCCACTGCATTAAAAAACTGAGAAAATGTATTTCAAGTCTAATTGGTTTTCTATTATCTTTAAAACTGTCACACCTGGGAAAATCCCTTATTGTTTTCAGAGAACATTTTGTCCTAGCCAATTTCTCTGTTTTTTTCTTTTGCTTCAGCCAATCCCCTTCCACCAGACTGTCTCCAGTTTCTCTTTATCAGATTGTCTTTATGGAGACATAAAGACAAGCTGCATAAATGCTACTTAGTATACATACATGCAATTGCTAGGAAAAAAATCCTTATAATATTCAATATTTTTTTCATTTATTTGCTCTCTCTCTCTTAAAACAAAGATCCTTACTCAGTCACTTCCCCATGCAAGAATTAAAGCACATTAATTTGAACTTTGTCATATGTTTTTAACCAGGCCACCCTTTTTTATGATTACATTGCCTATATTTCTTAAAACTGTACAAGAAGAAAAAGAGAAGAGGGAGACAAAAACACCTGTTTACAATCCCCATTACACTTAAAATAGCATGCAGAGAAAAGCACGCACCACACATACAGGGCTATTAAGAAAAGAAAGTGTTTTCTTTACTTACAGTTAGCATTCTCCTCCCCTCTTCCCCTCCCCAAAGCATTTTTTCTGAACATTAATGACATGAAATAGGGCATGTACTTTAGAGGCCCCCACACAGCAGACAAATTTTGAAAAAGTCCAAATGTCTAGATTTTCTTGTTCTGTCATATTTCACAAAAATAATTATTGCATTTTAATCCCACATTAAGTTACTGATTTTATTACTGTTCTTCTCCATCACCCAAATCTTGTCTCTGATTCATTTCCAATATACTTTCGATCTTTCTAGTCAACTCTTGTGCTCCCTTCCTTCTCTCCAACATTTTTCCATTGAAATAATGGAAAAGGTTTCACAGATGCAGTCTCTCTGGGGTCTTTATTACCAGAGGAACAAGAAGCAGGATCTCCTTCTGTTTCACAACTCAGTTTTTGTTGGACAAACCTTTGTATTTCCTCCTTACTTGCACTTCATCAAAAAATGATTTTGTCCCTCCAGGGAAAAATACATTGAAGACAGCTGAATACAGAATCAGACACCTGGGTCTTGACATTCTCTGAATAGTGGAATGAATTTATTTCTCTTTTGCTTGGTGTACAATGAGTAATCATTCTCCACAAATACTCTGCTGTCTCCCACTTTTAGTATTTTGTCAGAATCAACTCCTTCTACTGGTAGGATTGCATCCTTACTATTAAAGGTCTAGGTTGCTTTCTTATAGCTAGGTTTGGAGCATACACACAATGTGCCCTTTCAACTAACAATTCCTGCTGTGGAAAACCATTCCAGTGCCAGACTTGTTTTTCAGCAGGCGATATCTGTACATTACTACTTTGCTGAAGAGTGTTCATTCCCCAAAGGTTATTGATACCTGTACATTAATACCTCACTGGGAAATATTCATTCTCCAAACAGGTGTTGAGGTAGCATTCACCTGTTATGTAAAATGCTACATACAGTGTACATGATATGGTGCTCCCTTGTTAAGTTATATAGTCCTGAGTGTTGTATAATACATTTTCACTATTATCTCTTGCAAGTGTATGAAATGTAGCGCCTCCACTGAAAAGGAGTTTTGACCCATCAGACTTTCCCAGTAATCAAGGGCAAATAAATGGATATTTAAATAACTTGTTTTCAATGCAATCTGTAGCCAAGAAAGCAGTTTATCAAAGTGCTAGTTATTTAGCTAATACTTTAAACAATTGCTTGAAGTCCATGGCCTTAGCCCCAGGATATGACACAGACAGAAACAGCAAACTCTCTGCGGCTTGGGTCATTCAGCTGTCTTACACTGAAGGAGAGACTGAAGAGATGAGCACATCATCCCAAGTGCAAACACTGAGTTATGGCCAGGAGAATCAAGGGATCGCTTTCCCAAATCAAGCCAGTTGTAGGCATATTTAGGCAATAAACCTAAGGAAAAGTGTTGCTTAAACCCTGAGATGCATCACAGTCAGGGAGTGATATGTGAGTGTACATTCTCCATGATTTTCCTCATCTGCAGAAGTGGAATATGGATACAATTTCAAATTCCTTTTGTTGGGAGACAGGCTGCAGCACATTGGGTATAGAGAGTCATTTCTGAAAATATTTTCCCGCTAGGAGTGTGGCACCATCCGCTGACATCTATTTATTTGGCATTTTGATAAAGCACAAGCAAGCAAAGACCTAGGGTGGCACACTAGTCAATCCACTGATACTCTTTCTGGGCATTTTCAGCTTCCAGTGTTCTGTTGGCTCTGTGGCACTTGTATGTTGAAGAGGAATAAAGCCCCAACTATGACCCAGATGACCTATGATCACATTAGCCAAGTAATAAAAGACAGTGAAAGTGTAGATCTTGGCTGATTTTAAGTACTGAGAATTTTTTCAGCATGTAAGTCAGTGTTTAGATCTGAACTGTGCCATCAGCTGAAAATATACAGTGTGCTCACCAGCCAAATGTTGTCTTCTAGTATGGCACCCAAGTCTGACAACCAGTGTCGCCTCAGAGTTTAAGCACCCATAACCTTGGGAGCTTCACAGAAAAAAAAATGCCATACTGGAGAGGAAAACAGGATGAGCCCAAATGTAAACCTACCTAGAGAAACCTCCCATGTTAGATCAAACCATTATGATTACAACAATATAGATGCCCAGATAAACAAAGGTAATGAAAAAGAATCTGATATTGTTTCAGTAAGATGTAGTAAGTGAGATCTAAGGGTCCAAATTTAAGCAGTGAACAAATAATTATTTTATTTAATCTCTTGATTATGTTCTTCTAAGTCAGAGAGTATTTTTACAGATGAGACGCAGCAAGAAAGGTTTAACTGAACAGATAATAGCCTTCACAACACAAATCTATATAACAGTCTTACTAGCATGGCAAATCAGCCTAAACAGCATATCTTTGTAATATGCAACAAACCAAAGTATCTAGGGAAAACCCATACATAAACACAGAGAACACAAAAACAACACTAACAGCATCAGGAGACCAGGAATGAACTCCATACCCTAAAACTAAAATGAAACAGTGCTAAGACTACAGAAAAGATAAATAAAGCAAATGCAAAATATGCACTGCTCTGGGGGCAAGAAAGAAACATAACATGCATATTACCTCAGCAAAGGGTAAGAAGACTTTAAACAAAGAAAGCTGCTAAAACAGCATGCACTGGACTAGGGGCATACTTTATAAGCACTGAAAAAGAAACAGAAAACTTGAACTAAACTAACCTAATATGTCAGTCTACACCAAAATATACCTTGGAGAATGCTGTCTACACATGAAAAAGGCAATGTTTCAAGGACATAGACAAAAAGAGTAACTAACAAAAGTTTCATTTCATTTTCTCAAGGAATCATTGTTTAAGCAGCTGCTTTAAAGGCAAATAAAATGTAAGCAAGGCACCAGACCCAGACATGTTAAACCAAAAATACTGAAAGGCCTTTGGGAGGAAGTTGGACAGCTGTTAGACGTTTACAACACCAATGCAAACAGGAGAGATACTTGAAACAAACCACATGATCTAACTGTTGAGAAAGTTATGGGCTTGTTAGGCTGACTTCAGCTTTAAGGAATGTATTATATACCTAATGTTAGGAAGGCTTCACTGGTATACTTAGCAAAGCAAGATAAGCATATGCACATTTGTTTAGGATGAGAGAAGACAATATAAACCAAAATACAAAAGTGCTAAGCCTATGACACAAGTAGTAAGACATTAAATGCATTTAAATGTTAGTAGACTTGTGAGAGACTAAAAACTGTCATGTGAAAAGTGTAAGATGGAGGAAAACAGAACATTTACTTGCTTGAGTAGTAGATTTTTAATACACTGTTGTATGTTGTGCCATTTCTCTGAAACTATAACTATTACAGGTCTCCCAAGGAAGACCTGCAGTGTAATTGTTTATCTTGGTGAAAGTAAGGCAGGTGCACTATAACCTCCCACTGAAAGCTATTTACAAGGTATCTGGAAACCGGTCTACCACAAGAAGAGAGACATAACAAGTCTGGACAGGTAAAATGAATAAGGCCTATATCTGTACTTCTAAACCACACAGGATAAACTATGCCAATACATGCACTGAAAGAAGGAAATATATGGAAGCACTATTTAAAAGGCTATTTCAAACAGGCGACACATTCCCTTCTGAGGTATAGATGATACTTGTGGAAATATTCCTCAGGAATGCAAGGTATCTAGGAAAAAGATAAAAAAAGATAGCGGCATTCTTTGAAAGACTATAATAGTCAGAACAGTGGAATGTTTTCTCTGTCAAATGCATTTGATTGTAATGTTAGCCTCAAGCAATACAATGCACCAAGGAACTACAGCATTTGCTATTTAAAACAAGCATGCACTGTGCACCACAGAAAAAAAAACCTAAGATGTAACGAATTAAACCTTTCGTTGTATGACTCGTAATTACCAGCACTGTTCATTCATTGTAAAGTCACACTGGTCATTAAATTTGCAAACACTAAAAAATGGCCTGTTAATAAGTAGTTTACTCCTCCATTTTAAAGAATGAGCTCCCAAACTGCACTACAGGGATTAATTTACTTATGTGGTAATCAAGGGAGTGGCCTAAGATACATTTATGAGCAAGACAAATTGGAATAGTCAGATGGAAAAGTTCCATGTGGGTACTGAGAAGAATCCTCTTCTATAATTCATAAAAATGGAGAAATGTTTTATCAAAAATGGAGAAATCTTTTCAAAGCTGGCAAAGCATTGTAAAGTCTGCATCAAAAGTCATATAAAGAGAGAAAGAATTTAAAACTTGTTATTACCAAGTATACGTGGGAGTCCTGACATTAAGCAAAACTCCGTAAAGTTGACCACTGTTTTGCTGACATACTAGTTGAGAAAAGAAATGGACAACAAGTATACAAGATCAGCAATCCTCCAGCTCAGAAATATGCCCTTTCCCAATGGACTGTGCAATCTCCAAGTTAGTATATATATATAAATATATCAATATATGTATGTGTATATATATATATATATATATATATATATATATATATATATATATATATACACACACACACACACACACACACACATATAAAGCAAGAGGTGGGGGTGCAGAGTAGGCATGCCTTCCTGCAAAAGACATGTTTTAAAATTTGCTTGCACCGAGGTCATTCTTTGCAGCGTACGCAAAGCATGTCAGTGTTTTTTGTTGACATTAATGTGTCAACATTAGTGACACTGACTTTTGATCAGTTTGACTATTTAACATAAAGTCTAACAAAGCAGGAACATTAAGAAAAAGAGATGTATAAGTACAAGTGAAAACAATGAGAAAAATGTGGACAGAGAGCTCAGAAGACATCGAAGGAAGTATTTTATTCAGTTAAAGGATGATGGCTGTGCAGTGTTCTTGCAGAGGTTATGGAATTAAAAATGTTGAAGGATTTTTGGAATATTCCTGTGTTACCAAAGGTAATTCTCCCTTTATCGCCTTCTTTTACAACTAGTTACAAAAAAAGCCAGTGCAAGTTTTGATTTTGTTCCTAATAATGTTAGTGGATCTGCCTGACAATAATAATCAGATTCCTTGTCCAGTATGATGGCTTGACTGCACTGTAATATTTTACTGTTCTTCTTCTTTAGCTATGGAAGGGCACAATTTAGAAGAATACCGGCAAGGAGTCTTTGTCTCTTTATAGTGGGCCATATTAGTACACTATTTTCTGTCTTGATCTAAAAGACAACATATCGAGGATATCAACTGTGTTGGCATTCTTAGGGGGTCTTGGAATTTTCTTATCTTTCCAAATATGAAAATGAGTGATGGAGCTTTATTAGCAGTCTCACACCTCCGGGCTTAAAAAAATTAGGGCAATTTTCTATCTGGTCTGATCTTATAGCACATTTGCCCTTGAACTGTTTGATGGTACATTTTTTTTTCCATCAGCAATAGTGGATTTAGAAAGAAGTCTTCTTATAAAATGTAGAGGGAAAGGTTAATGATTAACATTGTTAGCTGTAACAAAGGTCTCACTCTTTGAGTGCTACAGACAGTTCCTACAACTAACCTGAATGATTTCATTTCCCTGTTAAAAGTGTGACTTCAGCCATGCTGAGATCAAAAAGGAATAGAACCAGGGTGGATTGGATCTTAAATGGTATTTGTTAACTAGACAATACACAAAATGTCACAATTGAAAGTACTGTGTAAAATCACACTGGTCTTTTCTTGACATTATTTTTGATGCTAATATGATAAATTCTTTTTTTAAGCGCCTGCTCTGAGCTGTTAGTGTATTACTTTGCTCAAATTCATTTAAGTACAGGAGATGTAATTCTGCCAAGGGTCCTAATGAAAAAAGCAACTCTAAAGAAATAACAAATTAAAGTAATGCAATAATTTACTGAGTAAACATGACTTATCTCTGTAACGGCCTGTTGTCTGTGACCCACGAGTCATTATCGGGGGTGCAGCCGTGCACTCCCTATTTAAGGGAGTGCTGTTGTTCCTGCCTGTAGAATCCATCAGCAGGCATGTCGTCATCGTGGTGGAGCCAGCTGGCAACAACCAGGTTGAAGGCCATGGTAAGGGGCTTCCCGGTTGTACGGCAGCTGTTTAGTCATCTGTACAGGGCCGGTATGCCATAGGATTTCTTGTTTAAATAAGTTAAAAAAAAAGAGAGAGAATCATATGGTTGTTCCACGAGTTGTGCTGGTTTTGATTAAAAAAAAAAAAATATATATATATATATATATATATATATATATATATATATATATATATATATATATATATATATATATATATATATATATATCACCAAACCAAGCCCAAAAGACAGGAAAATTAATGGCAACAACAGTCCCAAAGGATAGAAGACCACAAACTCAGTCCAAGGCAGCGTTACAAAAATGCTAATCACACTGTTCAAAACAACGTGATAAAAATACAGCAGAGCAACGTATCAAGAAAACGCTATTAATGCTGTCAAATCAGCGTTTCAATGAATGCTGTTCACACTTTCCAACACAGCGTAGCATAAGATTTCATAAGGCAGCATGGCAAAAAAACGCTACTCACACTGTCCAAAACAACGTAGCGAAATGCTGCAGATATCCCACTGGTTGATAAAACAAATGCCAGGAACTGTTCAAATAAAATAGCCACAAATTTATTGAGACACAAAACGTAAGCGCTTTCACAAAGAAAAACTTTGCTTCATCAGACGTTGTAATTCAAAAAACAGTCACTCACTATATATAACAGACATCATATCCTGTAAAAACATCATATCCTGTTACCACTTTGGGTTTGAAACATCATATCCTGTAATGACATCATATCCGGTTACCACTTTCTGTTATAAACATCATATCCTATAGGAGTTTTCTTGATACGTTGCTCTGCTGTATTTTTATCACGTTGTTTTGAACAGCGTGATTAGCATTTTTGTAACGCTGCCTTGGACTGAGTTTGTGGTCTTCCATCCTTTGGGACTGTTGTTGCCATATATATATATATATATATATATATATATATATATAGATATATATATATATATATATATATATATATATATATATATCCCAAGAAGGAAAGACATCCCTGATCAGTATCAGTAAGAAACTGAGGTCCCTCATGAAATCATCCAAGGCTAACTTAAAAAAAAATATCCAAGGATTCAAAAGATAACCACAAAGCCTTCTTTAGCTATGTTAAGAATCTAAGTGGCAACTCGCAGATATGAACTGAACTAGTGCAAAATAGCACAAAATATACTGAACCTACTGATATTGCTAACATCCTGGCAGATAGATTCAGTGCAAACTTCACCCCCCTCTCACCTCCAAAATGGCCCACAACAATACCGGAAAAGTGTAGTGTCCCAAAAATCACAGACACACAGGTGAAAACAGCCCTTTCAAAAGCCAAAAACACAGTGTCAATGGGACCAGATGGTGTCCCAGGCTGTGTCGTGCATGAACTACAGAACAAAATAACCCCCCACCTAAACACCCTGTTCAACCTCAGCCTATCCACAGGCTATGTGCCCATAGAATGGCACACAGCAATGGTTTTCCTCTCCACAAAGGAGGGGCCACAACTGACCCTGGTAACTATCACCCCATAAGCCTGACTAGCCTGGTCTGCAAGGCTATGGAGCACATTGTCATGGAACTCATTAACAAAGACATTGGGAACCTCCATACACTTGACCCAACCCAGTTCGGCTTTGTTAAGGGCAGATCATGCCTACTAAACCTGGTTGACTTCTTCAAGACAGTCACCAAGGCCATAGACGAGGGAAAGGTGGTTCACACAGCCTACCTTGACCTCGCCAAGGCTTTCAACACCATTCCCTACTCAGGTATTATAGAAAAACTCACCAGCCTGAACATAAACCCCTACATCATGAGATGGGATGCCAACTGGCTTACAGACAGAACTCACACGGTAAGAATAGCGGGCTCCAGGTCCGACTGTAAACCAGTCACAAGTGGTGTCCCACAAGGCTCGATTCTGGGACCCCTACTGTTCGGCATATACTTCTCAGAAGTACAGGCAAACACAGGAGGACTATGGCTAACCAAGTTCGCCAATGACTGCAAACTGGGAGCCATAATTGACTCTCCGGCTGGCACAGACATCCTCCAAAAGGGCCTTACTGTGACAGACATCTGGTGTCAAAGTCATGGCCTCAATCTAAATGCCAAAAAATCCATAGTCATCCTATTTGGGAAAAACAAAACACCCACGAATTACCACATAGGTGGCAGCCCCCTTAATACAGAAGATGTAATAAGAGATCTGGAGACCCAGGTAGATAGTAATCTTTCCTTTGACAATCATATTGCCAAAGTAGTTAGGAAATCCTTCTATGTGGCCCATCTAATTACTAAAGGGTTCGCATCCAGAAATAAAGACGTTATAGTGCCCCTCTACTCATCACTCATTAGACCCATCATAGAGTACAATGCCCCATTTGGGATGTACCTCACAAGACACTTCCAACAGCTGGAAAGACCACAAAAGTACCTCATCAAGAGGATTACTGGTCTCAAACATATGTCCTATGCAGCCCGACTGAAAAAACTCTGGCTGTACTCAGTGGCATATCGCTTACTCAGAGGTGATCTCTGCCTGACTTACAAAGCCATGTCCAACTCAGAATTGATGGACATGCTCCACCTAAAGAAATCCAAATCACTGTGAGCCACGCGCTCTAGTGAGCTAAACCTCGCCACAACAATAAATAGAACATGCTGGAGGGATAGATGCCTGTCACAGAGACTCCCCATGCTTTGGAACAAAATTCCAAATTACATCAGGCAGAGCCCCTCACTAACACTCTTCAAGAGAAACCTTGACAAGTGGATGGGTAACAGAAAATACACTCCTGGAATCACTTCATTGGCTCTGCTTGACAGAGGATCAGTTAACTAATCAATGGGGTGGCGAAAGCCGACACACTCTGGCTAGGCTTATAAATACCCTCGGGCAGATAGCCTAGTACCTACCTATGAACCTATAAAAAAAAAAAAAAAGCTGGTATACGGTATGCTATTGGAAGTAGTAAGAAACACACACACACACACACACACACACACACACACACACATATATATATATATATATATATATATATATATATATCAATCCCCCGCAGCAGCTCTACTGGTTTTAGTCACACTGGCATTGTTAAGGAAGGAGAAGCAGGGAAACATCCCGAGAGCTACATATTCTAGAATCCCGCAGCAGCACAGCATCCAAGCTTCCAATCTTTTAATTTTAGCTGTGACTTTGTATGGTTCTTAGTTATTATATTTTCCTTTCCCCTTATCCACCTCCACCTCCTCAAAAATGGAAAGTTGTTATAACAAAATTTCTAAATTCACCACCAAAGCCAAACACTCCTCCCATCATTGCTCTGCCCTCCAGTCACTAAACTGGCTAGAACTCCCCAACCTTCTAGACTACCTCCAACTAACCACTGCCCACAGGCTATTATTTAGCCCCTCTAAATGTCCTGCACTATCCAACATCCTTCAACCATATACCCCTAATAGGCCACTTCGTTCAGCCCACCTAAACCTACTCAATGTCCACAAACCAAAACGACCTCCCGGGCAGCACCTCCTTTCTTTTTCCTTAGCCAAAAAGTGGAACTCTCTCTCCTTCTTTAAGATTGATAGAAAATCCTAATAATTTCAAAAATTACTCCATTCCTACCTGTTTTCTAAGTGGAAGTGCAACTGCACTTTCCCCACCTAGCCGCCTCACTGTACATATTAACAGTAATGCTATTCAATTTCTTACTACTATCAACCTTGTTCATATCTACTTATTGCTACTGTTGTCCTGTGTATATATGTAAATACTGTAAATAGTTTGCTCTCCCTTTATTCCCTCCTAAAACCTATGCTTGCTCTACCACTCTGCCATTACTAGAATCAGACTCTTTGTAATCTTTTAATCATCCATTTCAAGATATAAATAATATGTTATGTAAACACCATTCCTTTTATTACCTCTGTATCAAAAATTACCAGCATTCATACCATGTAGACTGACGGTTGCATCCTTATGTATCTGTACCTTGAATCTTATGTTTATTTTTATCTTTTGTATTTTGTATTTTGTTTTATCTTTGTATTTTGTAATGTGGAGCTTTTCTCCCCGGGCCTCCACTGAAAATGGGCTCCTGAGCCCAGTGGACCTCCCCGGTCATCAAACTGAAATAAATAAATAAATAAATAAATAAAATTGTATTCTTTCCTATTCTAATGCTTTTTTTTTTCTTTCAGGTTCAGCCTTTACTAATACATGATTTCCTCTCTCTCAGGAAGTGCAACGCTTGCTAATTGATTTAGAAAAGGATGGGACAGATGAGCAGAACCTGAATTCCAGGAGGAGACCTTTGCTGAATTTGGAAGAGGGTGCAGCTGTAGGTCCAGCTCCAGCTAAGTAGACTCAGAAAAAGACAGTTAGAAATACTTCTGGCCAAAAGGTCATCCCTTCTTTTTTGTCTGACATATCTAGAGAAACACAAGGTAATGCCTCTGTTGGGTCTACAGGGCTTAATATTAATTTTAGGGGGCAATCTGCTGATAATTGTTTGGATGACTTTATACATGTTTTGCTGGAAGAGAAGACAGTTAGACTGTTTGACTTAGCCTTAGAGAGAAACATTGCTGCCTCCACAGCTTTGAGTCCGGGAGTGGGAGCAGACAGTAATGTTGACTAGTCTGTGCAGTTGTCTTTACCCAACTCGCATTGGGGGGGGGGGTCATTGGAGGTCATGGATTCAGAGAGGGAGGTCACACCACATACAGATGAGCATAACCCCCAGTTTTTGTCCCCTATGGCTACCCTCAGATTAACATATTCCAAATCACCTGGCTCCCATATCACAGCACATGTTCCCACCAAGGTCAAATATAAGATTATAAAAGGGGAGTTTGTAGAAATCTTCGACCTAGTGCACAATGAGTGAATAAAGTGCATACTGGATGCTGATAACACAGGTAACAAGGACTTGATGGCAGCCTTAGTTGCCATTGGGAGGAAGGTGACCGCCAGGACAATGGTCAGGAACTGGGATACTTGGTCTCTGGGTTTTGTGGTATTCATGGGCATAGTCCCTGAGAAGGATCCCATCTAACCACAGCCTTTATTAGCTATTTTGTAGCCATAAGGTAAGCTCACCGTGTGAAGGGGAGTTTGGGATGGTTGAATTAATGATCGGTGCTTCAGGAAGTGGAAAGCCCGTGATAGTTCTCTCAGGTGGTAGTCAAGGCACTCTGACATATGGTTGAGTACCATGATGGACAAGGATGTGCCTATGGGTATTAAAGGAGGGGCTGTTAATACAAAAGATACAAGGTTCTGCTGGGCATTCAATCAGGGCAGATGTGGCTAGCCTGCCTGTAAATATAACCACTTGTGTTCAGGATATGGGAAGGGTCATACTGCTTCCAGGTGTTGGGGCTTGTTGCCCAGGGACAAATTGTCTTTTGCTACATCTCAGACAGACAGAAAGATTGATAAGGGGTGCAACACTTCCTTTCTTGCCAAGCCACCTTTTCATGGACATGGTGGGGGGGGCTTTGGCAGGAGACTCAAACACACCAAACCAGGTTTATTTCCCCATTTGTCAGATAAACTATCCTGTTTACTGTCAGATTACCCAGATCAAAGGGCAGCAGCCACCCTTATTAAAGATTTTCCACAGGCTTTCCTATCTACTCCATAGCCCCATTAGATTCCAAGTTAGTTAACAATTTTTCATTTATCAAAGGACATGAACACATTGCTGCCAGGCTAATAAAGAAACAGCGATGAGGTGGCAGGACAACTGGCCCCTTTTCACCCCTCCATGGGTTTTATTTAAAGTTTCCCCTATTTGGCCTGGTTCCTAAGAAACAGGAGGGTGAGTTCAGGTTGATTTGTCACTGGTCTCACCCAGTGGGGGGTTCAGTCAATGACTTTATTGACACCAACCTAACCAAAGTACACTACTCTTCTTTGGATCAGGCAGCAGAGGCCATCAATGGCTATTCTGACTCCTGGCTGTGTAAGATGGATATCCAGTCTGCTTTCCATCTTCTCATGAGACAAGAAGACTGGCCATACTTAGGGTTTCAGTTCAATGGGAAGATATTTTTTGACATTGCAATGCCAATGGGTTGTGCTGTGGCTTGTGCAACATTCAAACAATTTAGCCCATTTTACATTAGTGCTGGTAAAAACGGGCCCCCTGTTAGTCAGCACTAGAATACATAGATCATTTTTTGACAGTGGGGGAGGGTCAGGATAGTGCTTTGGAAGTTTTAGAACATACCTGTCAACTGTCCTTGAATTTTTCCTTACATTTCTTCCCTGCCCTATGTAAATTTTTGATTTTCTTGTTTACCGTTGTGGGTCACAGTCAGTCAATAATTCCAATCATCTGACTTTCATACTTACTGATCAGAAGATGCATGTTGATACAAATTAAAAGTGAACATTTGGGGCTTTGTCCTTTCATTATTTTAGCTTTATCCCTGATTCTTGAGGAGAAGTTGAGCAGTATATGTCTAAATGATGGCTTCTCCCAGTCAACTATCACCCCAGTGATTAGGAATGAATGGAACAATTGACTGGGAGGAGGATGATGATCGACAGGTAACATGGTTGTCTTTTTATGCACAAAGTACCAAGAGAGTTTTTGCTATATAAAATCACATATTTAGGAAAATATCACAAAATAACTATTTAGGTTTATAAGGCCACTACTTCATATGATTGGTGAAGATATATCAACATATTAAATAATTAAAAAAAAGAAATGTCATAAGGCAAAAATATGAAAATGTATAAAGTAACATTCATCTGATGTTACCAGACCTGTAAATTAAATATTCAACATATTCCTTAAAAAAACTTTCAAATCCTCATAAAACAGAGAAAGTAAAAGCTGACATGTTTTCCAATCCAAGTCTAGTTATTTTTTTAATATGACCTGAACTTTTTCACTATTATTTATTTATTAATTTATTTTATTTCTAGTTTGATTACCGGAGAGGTCCACTCGGCCCAGATAGCCCGTTTTCAGTGGAGGAGAAAAGCTCCATGAAACAGATTACAGTAAAGATAGCAGTCCAAGAAAAATACAAGTACAAATACGTATCAAATAATACAAAGCATGAGCAATATTGCTCATAGTGGAAAAATATTGTGCAGATACATTTTAACAAATTCACACAGTTAAAGTCAAAAGCTGTTTACAGAGTGTGAGAGATCATATGGGAATGAGCTATAGAATGTTATAGCCAGCTATAAGTTGCTTAGGAACTCAGGAGGGTACTCTCCCAGGGGCTTTTGTTAAAAAGTTCTAGGTAGGTAGAATTCAGTTACATTTCCATTTGGAGGAGAGGTAGGTGTAAAGCTGAGTTTTGAAGTTGTTTGTGTTTAACATTGTCCTTAGTGTGGAAGGGAGAGACTTCCATTTCTTACCTAAGGAGAAGGAGAGGAGAAGTTGTCCAGCAGGACATTTAGGTTTGTGGACAGTAATTAAGTTTTGGTGTTCAGATCTGAGAGTTCTATTTGGGGTGTATGGGGGAAGGATGTTAGTTAGAGTGGGGCATTTGGTTGGATTAAATATTAGTCTATGTGCTGTAGTGAGTTGGAGGAAGTCCAGATAATTTGTGAATTCTAACCATTTGAGGGATTGGAGGGTAACACAGTGATGAGTGGAATGCTTGACTTTGTTGGCAAATTTAGAAATCTTGTTATAACAGCTTTCAAGTTTGGAAGTGATGGAAGAGGATAGGTTAGTTAGTAGTGGGGTGCTGTACAGAAGGGAGGGAAGGAGGTAAGAGGAGGCCAGAGAATGCCGGGTAGAAGTAGAGAGGAAGTGGTTGTTCCTGTATAGCATACCTAGTTTTTGGTGGGGTTTCTTTATAATTTGCTGAATATGGGTGTTTGTCTATAGTTACACCGAGCAGTTTGGCAAAGGGAACAACTTCAATTGGAGAGTTGCTTTGGCTAAGGACTTAGAAGGATTTTTTATCAAAACAAAAAGATTTTGAGGGTGTGAATAGTAGTATTTTAAATTTGTTAGCATTGTGAGAAAGGTGATTTTGGTGTATCCAAATCTCAGTAGTTGAAAAGGCAGTCTGAGTCTTAGATAGGAGTTCAGGGAGGTTAGAGGCAGAGCAGACAAGTGTAGAGTAATTTGCATATTGGATTACTTTGGCATTAGGAATAGGAGAGTGAAAGTTATTGATAAAGATATTAAACAGCATTGTTCCAAGATTGTACCCCTGTGGTACCCCGGTAGGGGTGGATAAGAAAGGTGAGGTGCCTTTTTTTCCATTTTGCAGCCTGAAATATATCTGATACATAGCTTGAGAACCAGGAAAGAGTGTTTTGGGAGAGATTTAGGTTTCAGAGGTGACTTAGAAAGTGCTTATGGGAAACGGTATTGAATGCTTTAGAGAGATTTAGGAGCACTGTGGATACTAATTTCCCAGAATCTCAGGCTTGATTGACAGTTTCTAAGAATGAGAGTAGAGCTGTTATGGTGCTATGTCCTGGTTGGAAGCCATGTTGGGTAGCGATAAGAAGTTGTTTTTTTAGTCAGAAAAGGCATAAGTTGGAGGTGGATGCATTTTTCTAGGATTTTGGAGACTGGAGAGAGAAGAGATATAGGGCGGAAGTTTGAAATGTTAGTATTTTTGCCTCCCTTGTGGAGAGGAAGAATAAAGGTGGAATGCCAGAGTTTAGGAACATAGGATTTCTTAAAGATCTATTAATTAGGATACTAATTGGGAGAGATATACCATCGGCAGCAGACTTGAGCAGGGTTTAAGTTTGTAAAGAAGTCTTTTTATGTAGATAGTGGAGACAGGTTTAAGCTCAACCATAGAGGGGAAATTATTTGGATAATGTGGGAGAGATGGGTTGTTGTTGGGAAAAGTTTTCGTTAGATCGGATATTGACTCTATAAAGAAAGAGTTGAATAATGAGGCTAATTCGAGATCAGATTTACTTGGGTCTGGACAGGGGTTATTTTTGGAGCCTGCGTTGAGGAGCAAGTTTGTGGAGTTCCAAAAAAGCCTATGGTTTTGGGAATGGTTGGACTGGAGCTTAGTGCAGTAGGATTTTTTTGTCTTTGAAGATTTGTGTTTTTGCAAAGTTTCAGAGCAGTGTATATTGGAGAAGGGTTTTGGAAAGTTTATTCTTTTGGTAAAGTTTCCAGGATTTGTCTCTGATGCATACTTTGCTTTGTTTTGTTGGTTAGCCAAGGGACAGTTATCGTTTTTACTCTTTTTTTCCTTGGTGGAGCTGGGGAATTTGGAGCATCTAGGAAAGTAGAATTAAAGTGGTGTATGGCTTTATTGAGTGGAAGGGTTTTTAGAATGTTCCAGTTCATTTGTTTGAGATAGAGAAGGTTTTGGGATCAAATTTACTAAGGTTGCGGGTCTGAATATATTGATGTTGGTGTGGATGCAAGGTGATTCCACAGTAAATGAAAGATGGGAGGTGGTCACTAATAGAGACAGGGATGGTGCCAGAGTTGGTAATTTTATTTGGATGAGTGACTAAGATCCAGTCAAGAGAGGATCCTGGAGGATTTGTTTTATTGGGTCTGGTGATGGAATGGGTTACTTGAGTAAAGTTAAAGAGGTTAATGGACAGGAAGGGTATGGGACTGTTGATTTTATTCCAATCGATGTTTACATTGCCTAGTATTTAAGTTTCAAGGTTAATTTCAGCTAAGGCCCATTGGAGTATGTCTTCAAGGGTTGAGATGTTATTTCCAGGTGGGATATAAAGGGCGATGATACAGAGGATTTTGTGATTATTCATTTTTAATAGACTGACTGTTACTTCTGCATTGGCAAATTTAGGAATAGGGCTTGGTAGGGGAATTACAGTAAGCAGATTGGAGTAAATTAATGCAACACCTCCACCTTTTTTCTTTGGGCAGTCACATCTAAGTTTGTGAAATCCAGAGGGTAGGATTTCAGAGTCAGAGATTTGGGGTTTGAACCAAGTTTTAGAGATGGCTACAATGTCAGGTTGGTTATGACTTAGCCATGCTTGAAACTGATGTGCTTTGTTGTTGAGACTCTGGGCATTGAGTGTGAAAATTGTAAAGTATTGTGGGGGGATGAAAGGTTAGAGGAAGGGGGAGGGTAATTGTTATTTGTGGATGGGTTAGGTCCAGGGTTGAGGTGAATGTCTCCAGCTAAGACAAGGTTATTGAAGGAAGATATTTTAGTGTGTTTTGGTTTGGATTTAGGGTATTCTGGATGGCCTAGTATTTGTTTAAGAGTAAGTGTCTTAGCAGTAGGGGAAATAATTTTAAGATTAAAAAAGTGCATAGGGTTGAGCTGAAACAGAGGGGAGGAGATGGAAAAGAAATGATTTGTGTGAGGGAGGAGATGGTTTTGTGTGGGAGTATGGTAAGGGGTAGAAGCTGATTGGAGGTATAGGAGCTGGCATGGTATAAAGTTGTTAGGAGTAGTAGGAGAGAGATGGGGATTCAGAGTGTTAGGAACAGTAAGGAAAGCATGGTTAGAAAAAGGTAGTTTAATATGGGCAGATTTGTAGTTGGAGAGAAGAGCTGTGGGCTGAGATGGGTATTGAAAGAGTGATGTCTTTAATTAGTGATGTATTTAGCTACTGTGGGTGAAAGGAGGTGGGGTAAAGAGGGGAAGGCTTTGATTGGATGATTGTCTAGAGTGGGTGAGGAGTGTTTGAAACAAAAGTAGGAATAGTGGGGGGGTGTGGGAATTGGGGGCATGGCAGGGGAGCGGAGTGAGCCCACAGGGCAAACGGATCAGGTAGAGCCAAGGAGTAGGAAGAAAGCCAGCTCAGTGAAGCTGAGAACTAGCTCAAAGGCAAGGAGGCACTGGCATAAGGCACTGTGCGGGTGAAATTAGAAGGACGCAGAGAGTTGAGAGGGGATAGGAGCTGAAAACAGGGCAGTAGCAGTTTAGTAGAATATAGTAAGTATTAATAGGGCTAAACAGGGCAGTGGTAAATTAATAGAACAGTTACAGTACTTTTGGCTTGTATTAAAAGATAGGTAGTGGTTGAACAATGCCACCTGGTGGCCTAACTGAGTAAGTATAATGGTAAGCTACAAGCACTCAGATGAAGGAAAAAGAGAGTAGGAGAGTAAAGGGAGATAAAATCCACGGTAGACTCCTAGCGAATGCACGTAGGGTTAATATACAACAGTGGTAGGTATAGGATATAGTTTTATTTTACAATAGGGTACCTACACATTTAAAGTTAGTTTTTGGGGAGGCAGAGTGGTTACAGAAGCACTGCATGATCCCCTTAGGATGAAATTTACAAAAACAGCAATAAGAATCACAAACAAAAACAATACCAGGTAGTACTTAAATGCGAGCACACTACTGGGAATTCCTATGAAGCAAGGCAGAAAAGCTAAGTCAAATGATGGTGCCTTTCTACATCAGGTTTGTGATACCTCTGTAATTAAGCAGGAGTGGGAGGGAGTTGTGCAGGTTCAGGGAGGGGAGGGGCTAGACACATAGTAATACAAGGTTGTGTACTCTAGTACTGCATCACACTTTAAACAGTGCAAGTAAGTATGCACTCCTGCAAACATCTCACACAATTTGGTGGCAGCAGTCTCAGATATTGCCATGGCAGAAAAAACATTCAGACTGTTCAATAGTCGCTTTCTCCAAATTATGTTTATATATATATTAATCTATCATGCTTTTGCATTGCCATGTCATTTTATGTATGCACAACTAAAATATAAATTTACATTTTGTAACAGTCCTCTTTAGCATCTCCTTCCTTTCTATGTTATTGCAGAAAACAAAGAACTTAACTTCTTTAGCCTCTCTGACTGATAAATAGCTGAGTTGCTAGAAGGGTATGGATGCAGAAAAAATAAAAATGGATATGAAAAGGCCATCATTTGCTGTTCTGTATGACTGCATAATGTCCTGTACTTTAGTATAGATTCTCTGTTCCAATCCATTACCCACAAGTAAATTCTTACTAAGACATTTCCAGTGGCTACAAGACTTCAGTATGATGTTTAAGTCCTTATACGCAACTTGTGGCTGTTCTCAGAGGGAGTTATTGCTCCAATAAAGGAGACCATAGAACTGCTAAGGATTTACCATAACCCAGGTTACTTGAAAAGTACAGGCCATACCAGGAGAACCACATGCGTAAATGTCAAAATCTGTACTTGATTACAAAAAAAAAAAATCATACTGCTTCAAGGGACACTGCAGGAGTAAATTCACCCCTCAATCTCTATTTACATTGATGGCAGGATATCAGCTGATACAACAGGCAGAATGAAGTCTCCAAACAGGCCACTATGGACAAAGGCAAAAGCTAGCCCCACTCACAAGTTAATAGTACTCAGCAAGCTAAATCCTGAACTATATTCCAGATCACTACACAACAACACAAGTAAATTTACTTTTATTAAAATAAAAGCTAACTATTTAAACAGTGCATGCAGAGCCACACTGTTTCATGCCTTCGTAAAGGAGTTATGTTGCACTGACCATTGGAAGATGGAATCCTTTGGAGAATGTTGTTAATTACCGACTTCTTCTCACAGACAGCTGCACTAAGCAATTCACAGTCAAGGAGCTCCAGGAACTGTCGCAGCTCAACAATCAGTTCTTGAACAGCTAAAATAACAGAGAGAGAGAGAGAGAGAGAGATAGAGACAGTGTATCTATTTAGAAATGCTCATGAAAATACAGGAACATTGTTCAGATTTGAATAATGCAATCCTTTTTGCAAGATAAAGATATTTTGACAATTTCACAACCAATTAGAAAAGTGCAGATGTGTGTGTGTGTGTGTGTGTGTGTGTGTGTGTGTGTGTGTGTGTGTGTGTGTGTGTGTGTGTGTGTGTGTGTGTGTGTGTGTGTATGTGTGGGCATGTATATGTCTGTGTGCATGCACATTGGTTAAAATCATGTGTCCCTTGGATTACAAGTAAGGCAAGCATCTTTAATGCAGTGTTTTAAATAATAAATGGAGTCATAAACTGCTGCATACAGCTACAAATAAAAACATTTAACAACCATACCATGCTGCTTAATATATATTTTCTTTTCTAATCATGCCTTCAGAGCTACTTTTTATATGAAATATGTTGTTGTTAATGTCCTAAATAAAAGTCATAAAAACTTTTGTAAAATATTCAGACTTACTTGAAACTGTCAAAATGCAGTAAAGTGCAATAATGTTTGATTCATATGAACGGAATCATAATGTGAACCACATTTTAACAATACATTTCTAAATCTTAGCATGAGGTAGGTCCACTTAAGGAAACTGTGAAAAGTATAATAGTAAAACAATTCACCTGTTTATGTCATGTGTTACATATGAAGCCATACTAGTCTTATGTGTTACACATGAAGCCATACTACTCTTATGTGTTACATATGAAACCACACTACTCTTACATGTTACATACAAAGCCATATTACTCATATGTATTACATACAAAACCACAGTACTCAAATATTGCATATGAAGCCACACTACTCTTATGTGTTACATATGTAACCACAGTACTCTTATGTGTTACATATAACCACACTACTCTTATGTGTTACATACGAAGCCACAGTACTCTTATGTGTTACGTATGAAGCCACACTACTCTTATGTGTTACATATAACCACACTACTCTTACGTGTTACAAACCACAGTACTCTTATGTGTTACATATGAAGCCACACTACTCTTATGTGTTACATATGAAACCACACTACTCTTAAATGTTACATACAAAGCCACACTACTCATGTGTTAAATACAAAACCACAGTACTCTTATATATTACATATGAAGCCACACTACTCTTATGTGTTACATATAACCACTTGGGCTTTGGGCCAGTTATTTTTACATTAAGAAGGTGTGGTCTGCACTCTTGTGGGAAAAGAGGGTAGATTCTGCCCCTCTGAGCTGGTAGTTTCTGGTTAAAGGCTTATTGTTCCTGCTTATTTGAATGGTTTCTTTCTGAAATTGGTATGCCTTGCTTGCTGTAGCATAGACTAAATTCAGACTTGCTGAATCTAGCTTTGTTTATATAACCTGAGCACAAATCCAGACCATTTTTTTTGGAGAAGGTCCCCTGCACCCTAGTGGCAGGAGTGTGCAGTTAGAAATTGTCTGATCAAAGACTGCTCAAACGGGGCTCAGTTTTTAGCTTTTTATTGGTTAATTTGTTTAAATCAGTTTGCTCATTTGTTACTGTTATATTAAAAAAAATACACTTTATGCAGCGCCGCTTAGCTAGGGTTAAACTATTCCTGGTGCCATAAAGTCTGCTCTACAAATTTTCCCTTAGAACTAGCCAGTTGTTTAGTTTTAGCACTCATCTGTTTCTTTGAGTTCAACACTTGTTCAGAACTCATTATAAGCACTAACTAAGCTACAAATTACTACAGTACTCAATTTTCCTCACTTGTCTAGAGTAAAACAATTTTTAGTACTTAATAAATAAGCACCTCTCCAGGCATGCCTAAGGGTCAGCTCCCGGTGTTTTCTCCTGTCTACTTGATGAATCTGAGCATTTTGGGACAATGCAGCAATTGCCTCATTTACATAGACAACTCTCTCTTCCTACCAACCAACACTACAACCTGTGAGAGATGCACTTATATAGCCAAACTTGAAGCAAAGCTCTCTTCACCCAAGACTGGAATAGACAGTCAAGAGGAGAAGGCAAACACTTGCACCACACCACACTCATCACATAGTCCCTCAAAACCTACACCACCAAAACACACAGATAGCAACACAAAACACACACCTACATTCATGGAGGCTCTCAATAAAAATCTGCTCAAGCAACAAGGACCTCCAAAGCAGAAACGCATGCAACCTCTACACCCCGACACAGCGCAAAGGGTACATAGCCCACAAACTCCGTGTTCATAGGTTTATAGGTTCATACTAGGCTATCTGCCCTAGGGCATTTATAAGCCTAGCCAGAGTGTGTTTGGCTTTCGCCACCCATTTTAAATTAATTTTGCTATGCCCTTTTTCGAGGGCAGTATACTGTGCCTCTGTCTAACAGTGACACAGAAGTGATACCCGGGGTAAACCTACGATCTCCCATCCACTCATCAAGATTCCTCTTGAAGAGAGTCAATGAGGGACTCTGCCTAACCTGGAATGGGATTTTATTCCAGAGTGAAGGGAGCCTCTGGGTTATGAATCTGTCCCTCCAGCATGTCCTGTTTATTTCATTGCTGAGGTTCAAGTCTCTCGAGCACGTAGCTCGATGGGATTTGGATTTTCTGAGGTGCAGCATGTCCATTAATTCTGGGTTGGACATGGCTTTATACATCAGGCACAGATCGCCTCTGAGCAGGTGGTATGCCACTGAGTAGAGCTGGAGTTTCTTTAACCGGGCAGCATATGGCATCTGTTTGAGCCCTTTGATCCTCTTGGTGAGGTACTTTTGGGGTCTTTCCAGTTGCTGCAGGTGTCTGGTAAAGTACATCCCAAAAGGGGCATTGTACATTATGGGCATTGGGCTGATGAGGGATGAGTAAAGAGGCACGATGACCTCCTGATCTAGATGTGAATCCCTTCATGATTAGGTGGGCTATATAAAATGTTTTTCTAACCACTTTGGCCATGTGGTTGTCAAATGAGAGACTGCTATCAACTTGGGTCCCCAGGTCCCTAATTACTTCTTCTGTACTTAATGGATTATCACCTATGTGGTAATTTGTGGGCACTTTGTTTTTGCCAAAGGGATGACTATACACTTTTGGCGTTTAGCTTGAGCCATGGCTCTGGCATCAGTTGTCTGTTTCTATGAGGCCCTTTGGAGGATGGTTTGCAGTCATCTGTGAAGACTTGGTCAGCCAGTCCTTCCGTTTGTTACCCTGTTCCAAGAAATATATACAGAGGGTCCCAGGACTTAGCCTTGTGGGATGCCACTTGTTACTGGTTTGGAGTCTGACATGGCTCCAGCAATTCTAACCATGTGGGTTCTGTCCTTGAGCCAGTTTGCAACCCATCTAGTGACAGGGGTTTATATTTAAGCTGGTGAGCTTAACTATAATGCCAGTGTATTGTCCAGGTAGGTTGTGTGACCACCTTCCCCGTCAATGGCCTTGGTGACTGTTTCAAAGAAATCACCAGGCTAAACAAGGAGAAAGTTACTGTCAGCTGCCTGTTGGGTGCCAAGATCCACCACATAATGCACGCACTCAGGTCACTCTACAACAAGTACAAATATGACTCTGTCATTGTCCATGTTGGTGTGAATGACCTGAGATGTATCTCCCTGGACTACATAAAAAGAGACATGGAGGAGCTCTCCGATCTTGTAGCTCAGGCAGGTATGACGAGTAGCATCCTGCCATCAACCAGAATGATACCACAGTACAAGGACAAAATGATTGACTTCAACAATTGGCTAAGCTTCTGGTGTCATTCTAAGGGGATCCAGTATCTGTCTGCCTGGGATGACATGATCGACAGACCACAATGCATTGCCAGAGATGGCCTGCACCTGTCGCCCTTGGGATTCTGGATACTGGCTAAGGCTCTTGCCAGCCCTATAGTGCCTTTTTTAGGCAAGGCTCAAAGGACAAATTCACCACCGTAACAGGTACAGGCAAGCAAAATCTGAAGGTAATGCTACTCAATGCTAGAAGTCTTTTAGGCAAGGTTCAAATGGCAAATTCACCACTGTAACAGGTGCAAGCAAGCAAAATCTGAGGGTAATGCTACTCAATGCTGGAAGTCTAAACCTCAAAATGCATTCACTCGAGGCACTCCTTAAAATGGAGAACATCGACATCTGTGTAGTGACAGAGACCTGGTTCAAGGATCCAGAGAGCACCCCTGCATTACCAGGCTATAATTCATACCACACCTTTCGGCCACCTAACCTGGACCAAAACATTAAAGGTGGAGGCGTGTCCATATTCATTAAGGATATCCACACCTCCAGGCTAGTTGCTCAGCATAATGCATCCAAGATTATGCAAGTGCAACTAACTCTAGGCAAGACTGCAATCCAAACTGTAACTTGCTACAGATCCCCCACCATGCCCCAGGATTCCTACTCCTCATTTCTTGATACACTGGAAAATATTAGGGTACAACCCAACACCATAATAATGGGCGATTTCAACTACCCCACCATTAACTGGGAAAACTACTCATGTACCAACTCTTGCTCAACGTTTTCTGAAATTCCTAAATTCCAATGCCTTGGATCAATTTATCCACACCCCCACCAAGGACAGCAATATCCTAGACCTGGTCATTACCAACATGGGCAACCAGTGTTCGACACCAGAGGCCAATTCCTCATTGGTCAGATCTGACCACAAAATAATCAGCCTAGACATCCACATCCTGCTACCACCTCCCATTAGGGAAACCACTGTAAAAAATTTCTCCAAAGCCAGCTTCATGCTTCGTAAGACAGAAATGGCAAACTTCACGACACCCATGCAGACAGACAATAGAGATACGACTGGTGAATCCTACACAAATGTACTTTATAAGCACTTACACAAGTGCATGGATTGTGCTATCCCTAACAGAACCAAGATGCTATCCTCCAAAAAACGGAAGCCAATCTGGTGGCCCCTGCCATAAATAAACTCTACAATAGAAGAAACTGTTGCAAAAAAGAGTAAAATCCCATGACTGTAAGAACTCCCTGGTCAGCCTCAGTAAGAAGCTGAGGTCCCTCTTAAAATCCTCCAAAGCTAGTTATGAAAACAAAATTGCCACTGATTCTAAAGACAGCCACAAAGCATTCTATAGCTATGTCAAGAATCTCAATGACAACACTCAGATCTGCTCTGAGTTACAGCACAATGGCACTAAATATACAGAACCAATTGATATTGCCAACATTGTGGCAGATAGGTTCAGTGCTAACTTTACTCCCCCCTCACCCCCTAAAGGGCCCATCTCTATACTGGAAGAATGCAAAGTTCCTGTAATCACAGAGGCACAGGTAAAAACCACACTCTCCAAAGCCAAGAACAAAGCATCCATGGGACCTGACAACATCCTCACCTCAGGCTTAGTGCCCACTGAATGGCGTACAGTGACGGTTATCCCACTCCACAAAGGGGGAGCCACCACGGATCTCGGGAACTACTGCCCCATTAGCCTAACAAGCCTGGTCTGTAAGGTCATGGAACATATCGTCATGGAACTTATAAACAAAGACATTGGTAATATCCAAACTCTGGACCCCACCCAGTTCGGGTTTATAAAAGGCAGATTATGTGTTCTAAACCTGATTGACTTCTTTGAAGCAGTCACCAAAGCCGTAGATGAGGGTAAGGTGGTTCACACAGCCTATCTAGATCTCGCCAAGGCTTTTGACACCATCCCCCACTCTGGAATTATAGATAAACTCACTAAACTAGGTATAAATGCCTATGTCACAAGACAGGTTGCCAACTGGCTCACTGACAGAACCCACACTGTGAAAGTAGCAGACTCCAAATCTGACTTCAGACCAGTGACAAGTGGAGTACCACAAGGTTCAGTCCTGGGTACTCTCCTGTTTGGTATCCACTTTTCAGAAGTACAGGCTAACACAGAAATTCTTTGGCTAATGAAGTTTGCAGATGACTGCAAACTAGGAGCCATAATTGAAACTCCTAATGATGTGGATATCCTACAAAAGGGCTTCACTGAGACAGATGCCTGGTGTTAAAGCCATGGCCTCAAGCTCAATGCCAAAAAGTGCATTGTCATCCTCTTTGGTAAAATCTCTGTACACAGGAGCTACCACATAGGTGGTAGTCTATTTAACACCGAAAGTGTGATAAGAGACCTTGAGACACAGGTGGAGAGTAGTCTCTCCTTTGATAATCACATCACCGCAATAGTCAGGAAATCCTTCTACGTGGCACACCTCATCACAAAAGGTTTCTCATCCAGGAAAAAAGAGGTCTTTGTTCCCCTCTACTCATCACTCATTAGACCCTATATAGAGAACAGCGCCCCTTTTGGTATGTATTGCACAAGACAAATACAACAACTGAAAAGACCGCAGAAACACCTCACAAAGAGGATTACTGGCCCCAAACAGATGCCCTACGCAAACCATCTCAAAAAACTCCAGCTTTACTCCATTGCATATTGCCTACTCAGAGGCGATCTCTGCCTAAAATACAAAGCTATGTCAAACCCAGAGCTGTTGGACATGCTCCACTTAAAGAAATCCCAATCCCTCTGAGCTACACGCTCTAGGGACCTAAACCTTGTCACCACAATAAACAAAACATGCTGAAGGGATAGATTCCTCTCCCAGAGACTTCCCATACTCTGGAACAAACTACCTGTCTATATGAAACAAAGCTCCTCATTAGCACTCTTCAAGAAAAATCTTGATGATTGGATGTGAAATAGGAAATTCACCCTGGGGATCACCTCTGTGGCTCTGCTCGACAGGGGCACAGGAAAATAATTTTCTTGGGTGACGAAAGCCATGGTACCTTTTTGGCTAGGCTTGTATAGGCCCTAGGGCCGGTAGCCTAGTACCTACCTATGAACCGATGAACCTACAAACACTACTCATGTGTTACATACAAAACCACAGTACTCTTATATATTACATATGAAGCCACAGTACTCTTATGTGTTACGTATGAAGTCATACTACTCTGCTTGTTATAGTTATCCCTACAGCAAAAGACTTAACCACATTGTATCAAGGAAGCAGTTAAATGTTTGGTATGACCAGAAAGTAAAACTCTGCATTTGGTCTGTCAATCTCAGAAATTAGTGAAGGTGGGAGACAATTTTTTTAAGAAAATACAGCATAAGGTGAAATACATCTAAACACTGCTATTTTATAATGTTGCAAATCGGATAGTTTACTTGTTTTGCAATCACATTTGATTCATTTACTATTTTAAAGCAGGTACCAAACTCATATGTAATGAAATAGTTTACAAACACTTATATTACAGAAAAATGCAGTGCAAACTCTGCCATAAAAATGCAGCATAAAATGTTTAAGAAAAAAGTTGCCGGGCAGAGTATGAAATGCTTTTACCCATCTCTTCAGTAATTCTGTCTCAATAATGCTCAAATAGATGACTGAAAGCTGGTATGTATGTATGTATGTATGCATGCATGTATGCATGCATGTATGTATGTATGCATGCATGTATGCATGCATGTATGTATGCATGCATGTATGCATGCATGTATGTATGCATGCATGTATGTATGTATGTATGCATTTACTTATTTATTTGCTTGTTTTACTTTTATTCATTAGTGGTTTGCTGAGCATCTTTTTATTCCCCTTGTTTTGGAAATGAACAAGTAGCACATGAAAACAATGGAAAACTACTGGAAGAGGTGGAGAACTCACAAAGGTATGACAACATTTTTTATCACAGTGAAGCTTAATGTTGCACAGAACAACCTCCCTGAGGAAATTAATAGGTCATTCTGTTGGAGAAGTACACAGATTCAGAAAAAAATAGCCATTATATACAGAATTTTGATCAGGTCTCCAATCATAAACATGGTATTTATGTGTTCAAGACAGGGATGCTCAGAAATTCACCATGAGATTCTTGACATCCATGTCAGTTACACATTATGAAGTGTTACAACCAGAGAACTGATCATATTTTCTTTAGTGTATGGAGCTTCATCTGCTCCATGTACTAATAGTTACAGAAAACAAAAAAAAGCGTAACGTGTTTTGTGAACTTTCAAAGCTGTAAATTACTTAGTACTGTCAAAAAGACAGCGTAACACCTCTTAACATTAGGGAAAGAAAGTCAGGGGCACATTGCTGGCATAGACAGCATGCAGAAAGAAAGTTGTTTTTAATTCTGCTGCTGTTGTTTCCTGCACTGTTAGGTTTCACTGCCTGGAGCAATACTCAAGCTTAACAACTTAAGTGGGGTACTTAACAATTGCTACTGATGAGTCTCACACTCTAGAAGTGCAAAACTTGCTTGTCTTCTTCAGTGCACTCCATTCGCTACACAGTGCCTTTTTTAGGAAAGGTTCAAATGACAAATTCACCACCGTAACAGGTACAAGCAAGGAAAATCTGAGGGTAATGCTACTCAATGCTAGAAGTCTAAACCTCAAAATGCACTCACTCGAGACACTCCTTAAAATTGAGAACATTGACATCTGTGCAGTGACAGAGACCTGGTTCAAAGCTCCAGAGAGCACCCCTGCATTACCAGGCTTCAATTCATACCACACCTTTCGGCCACCTAACCCAGAAAGAAGCACTAAAGGCGGAGGCGTGTCCATATTCATTAAGGATATCCACACCTCCAGGCTAGTTGCACAGCATAATGCATCCAAGATTATCCAAGTGCAACTAACTCTGGGCAAGACCGCAATCCAAATTGTAGCTTGCTACAGACCCCCCACCATGCCCCAGGATTCACACTCCTCATTTCTTGATACACTGGAAAGTATTAGGTACAACCCAACACCCTAATAATGGGTGATTTCAACTACCCCACCATTAACTGGGAAAACTACTCATGTACCAACTCTTTTGCTCAACGTTTTCTAGAATTTATAAATTCCAACGCCTTGGATCAACTTATTCACACCCCCACCAGGGGCAGCAATATCCTAGACCTGGTCATTACCAACATGGGAAACCGGTGTTCCACACCAGAGGTCAATTCCTCGTTGGTCAGATCCGACCACAAGCTAATCAGCCTAGACATCCACATCCCACCCCAGCCACAATTAAGGAAACCATCATAAAATACTTCTCCAAAGCCAACTTCACACTTCTTAAGACAGAAGTGGCAAACTTCATGATACCCATGCAGACGTACAATAGAGGTATGACTGCCAAATCCTACACAAATGCACTTTATAAGCACTTACACGAGTGCATGGATCATGCTATCCCTAATAGACCCAAGATGTTATCCTCCAAAAAAAGGAAGCCAATCTGGTGGTCCTCTGCCATAAACAAACTCTACAACAGAAGAAAGAAACTGTTGCAAAAAAAGAGTAAAATCCCATGACTGGAGGAACTCCCTGGTCAACCTCAGTAAGAAGCTGAGATCCTCATAAAATCCTCCAAAGCTAGTTACGAAAACAAAATTGCCACTGACTCTAAAGACAACCACAAAGCATTCTACAGCTATGTCAAGAATCTAAATGGGAACACTCAGATCTGCTCTGAGTTACAGCACAATGGCACTAAATATACAGAACCAACTGATATTGCCAACATCCTAGCAGATAGGTTCAGTGCTAACTTTACCCCCCTCTAACCCCCTAGAGGGCCCATCTCTATACCAAAAGAATGCAAAGTTCCTATAATCACGGCTGCACAGGTAAAAAACACACTCTCCAAAGCCAAGAACACAGCATCCATGGGACCTGACAATATCCCAGGCTGCGTTCTACACGAACTACAGAATGAACTGGCACCCTACCTAAGTACCATGTTCAGTCATTGCCTCACCTCAGGCTTTGTACCCACTGAATGGCACACCGTGATGGTTATCCCACTCCACAAAGGGGGAGCCATGACAGAACCCGGTAACTACCGCCCCATTAGCCTGACGAGCCTGGTCTGCAAGGCCATGGAATGTATCATCGTGGAACTCATAAACAAAGACATTGGTAATCTCCAAACTCTGGACCCTACCCAGTTTGGATTTGTAAAAGGCAGATCATGTCTCCTAAACCTGATTGACTTCTTTGAAGCAGTCACCAAAGCCATAGATGAGGGTAAAATGGTTCACACAGCTTATCTAGATCTCACCAAGGCTTTCGATACCATCCCCCACTCTGGAATTATAGATAAGCTCATTAAACTAGGTATAAATCCCTATGTCACAAGATGGTTGCCAACCGGCTCATGGACAGAACCCACACTGTGAAAGTAGCGGATTCCAAATCCGACATCAGACCAGTGACAAGTGGAGTACCACAGGGTTCAGTCCTGGGTCCTCTCCTGTTTGGTATCTACTTCTCTGAAGTGCAGGCCAACACAGAAGGTCTTTATTAACAAAGTTTGCAGATGACTGCAAACTAGGAGCCATAATCGAAACTCCTAACGATGTGGACAAATTACAAAAGGGCCTCACTGAGACAGATACCTGGTGTCAAAGCCATGGCCTGAAGCTCAATGCCAAAAAGTGTATTGTCATCCCCTTTGGTAAAAACTCTGTACCCATGAACTACCACATAGCTGGTTGTCTACTTAATGCCAAAAATGGGATAAGAGACCTTGGGACACAGGTGGACAGTAGTCTCTCCTTTGATAATCACATCACCACAGTGGTCAGGAAATCCTTCTACGTGGCTCATCTTATCACAAAAGGATTCTCATCCAGAAAAAAGAGGTCATTGTTCCCCTCTACTCATCACTCATTAGACCCATTATAGAGTACAATGCCCCTTTTGGTATGTACCTCACAAGACATCTACAACAACTGGAAAGACCACAGAAATACCTCACAAAGAGGATTACTGGCCTCAAACAGATGCCCTATGCAGACCTTCTCAAAAAACTACAGCTTTACTCCATCGCATATCGCCTATTCAGGGTGATCTCTGCCTAACATACAAAGCTATGTCAAACCCAGAGCTGTTGGACATGCTCCACTTAAATAAACAGAACATGCTGGAGGGATAGATTCTTGTCCCAGAGACTTCCCATACTCTAGAACAGACTACCTATCTATGTCAAACAGAGCTCCTCATTAACACTCTTCAAGAAAAATCTTGATGATTGGATGGAAAATGGGAAATTCACCCCGGGGATCACTTCTGTAGCTCTGCTCGACAGGGACACAGGAAAATAAATTTCTTGGGTGGCGAAAGCCAGGGTACATTTTTTGGCTAGGCTTGTATGGGCCTTAGGGCCAATAGCCTACTACCTACCTATGAACCTATGAAACTATGATCAGCTCACTGATCATAACCTATTATGTGTTTGAGACATGAATGCCAAGAAATTCGCCTCTTGGGCAAAGTGAAGGGATCATAATTCCTTCTGGTGCATGAAGCTTTATCTGCTCCATGTATTATTAGTTACAGGTAAAAATTTGCTAAGTGTTTTGCTGACTTTCAAAGCCATAAAACACTTTGCAGACATTTTCAGAAAAACAGTGTAATGATGTCCATCACACTTACACCTACCTTTAATGCCTATCTAGTTTGCAGATTTTCTCAGAATGTCCAGATTATTGCTTCATATTTTTGTCTGCTCCTCATAAAATCATTGATTTTCAGAGAAACCATTGAGGATTGAAGAAAACTTGGTCTGCCTTTATCGCAGTTTGGGTCACCCCCCCCCCCCCCCAGCACCTGCAATATTGCCAAATAAAACAACTGCTATGGTCCGGTTTCTTCCAACAGTTATTTCAAGCCACGAATAACACTTTTTTAATAAGGATACCCAGAAAGAAAGGCTGCATAGCACACTTGGTTTGCCTTTATCATAGCAGCTTGCCCCCCCCCCCCTAGCAACTGCAACATTGCCAAATAAAACCACTGCTATGGTCCAGTTTCTTCCTACAGGTTTTTCAAGCCAGGAATAGCAATTATTTAATAAGTATACCCACCAGAAAGTGTTTGCATAGGTGACATGGATGTTTACAATTCTTTTTAATAGCAAATTTGGTACTTTTACTAGTTATTTTTTTAAACATTGTTTTGGCTGGTGTACACACCTGAAAGGGCTCTCCCCCACTGCAGGCAACTATAACTTCATCTCTCACCACTAGGTGGTGCAACTAGCATTATACTTGCGGTATCCTCTCCCAAATAAATCTGCCTTCCCATTGGAATTCCTGAAAAGTAAGGCTAGTACCATTTACTTGGTGTATTTTGTCCCCAAATAGATTTGTTTTCCATTATTGATTTACTTAAACACCAAGGCCATAAATGTAGTGCTTCTGCAACTATTTGGTTATACTCCTACCTTTCTACTCTATCTCTTCCTTGCTTCTCCTGCTTTCACTTACCTTACAGCTCCAAGGTTTCCACTTCTTATACTGATTGTTTTTCTTTGCACTTATCTATGAGGGGGACCAGCCCGCTACACTTGGACTCACTCCACTCTCCTACCTTACCTCTGGATCACCTAGACTTACACAAACAATTATTTATTTATTTACTGACATTATTTTCTGTTTTCTGATCTGTTCTGAAACTGGTTTTCTCCCTCATACCCACCCTATTCCTGTGGTGTTTTTATAGTTGATGGCTTTGCAGTTGCCCACCCCTACTGTAAATTTGATCTAGGACACTCCTCCTAGTCTAGTGTTAATTCTACCTAATACAGCGAGAATATTTGAAAAGGCCAACCCACTTAGGTTCTTAACCTTGAATTATCTTCTGCTCCTCCTTTCTCCCTTTGAACTTTACTAACAAAAAAAAATCTCCTTGTGTTGCAACTGAGTGTGCTTCTCAGCTGATAAGTATATTTTTGGCACTTTTTAACTGTTCAGATTTGAATAAAACAACAATTGAATTTAGTTCAGAATACATTTTGAATAAATTGCATTTATTTAAACTGTATTTGCTTTAATACTACTACACACTCAAGTGTGCTAGCTTGCATTGCACTTGAATTGTTTTTAGTGCAGTTTTAGCTGCTTTTAGAAAAAAATCTGAGTTTGTTTAGCCAGTTTTTCTCTCTCTTTAAACATTCCGGTTTAAAAGCCTGCATTTGTGCTTGTTTCCCACCTTTCCTGTAATTAGTCTAGTCCAGACACAGGTTTGCTGTATCCAGGACTGTTTGTAAGCTTCTAAGCCCCCCAAGCCTTTCTGTGTTGGAGGGAAGCCTTCTAGCTTATCATTGGGAGTGGTAAGCACTAGGTAGCCTATCTACCACAGCAGGAGTGGTTTCTGGCCCAGAAATTGTAGTTTATTGACTGTTTGGGCAGTTTTCCATCTCTTTCAACCTCCTTGTTTAAAAGCCTACATTTGTGCTTGTTTCCGACCTTTCCTGTAACTAGTCTAATCCAGACACAGATCTGCTGTTTCCAGGGCTGTTTGTAAGCTTCTGAGCCCCCAAGCCTTTCTGGGTTGGAGGGAAGCCTTCTAGCTTGTCAGTGGGAGTGGTAAGCACTAGGTAGCCTATCTACCACAAGAGGAGTGGTTTCTGGCCCAGAAATTGTAATTATTGGCTGTTTGGGTAGTTTTTCCATCTCTTTCAACTTTCTGGTTTAAAAGACCTCATTTGCACTTTTCCCGCCTTTCCTGTAACTAGGCTAGTCCAGATACAGATTTGTTGTATCCAGGACTGTACGTAAGCTTCTGAGCAGAGCTAAAGTCTGTTCTTCAATTTTTCCCTTAGATCTGCTCGTTCTCTCCTCTCCTGCACTTTTACTAGCTTATTAGTTTAGCACTTTAACAGACTTCTTGTAGCAATTATTGTAGCACACAAAAGTGCTACCAGCACTAAATATTAATGCCCACCCCTCCAGGCATGTCTAACGGTCAGTTCCCTGTGCTTTCTCCTATTAACCTGTTGAACTTGAACATCCTGAGGCAATGTAGCAACTGCCTCATGTACACTGACAACCCTCTCCTCTTACCTCCCAACACTCAGACTTGCGAGAGATCCACTTATATATCCAAATTGGAAGCCACTCACTCTCCAGCCAAGACCGGAAGAGCTGGTCAAGAGGAGAAGGTCAACACTTGCACCACACCACATGGAATACATAGCCCTCCAGAACACACACCAGGACTGCCTTCACACAAAAACACAAACCACACACCCACCTTCACGGAGGCTCTCAATAAAAATCTACCCAAACAGCAGAGACCTCCAAGGCAGAAATGCACTTGACCACCACAAGACAACACTAATCACGAGACAGATAACTCTCCTAAACAGTGTGCCACTCAACCAAAGCCTCTAAGGCAAAACAGCATGCCCAACACATTAGTCATAGATGACTCGATAGTGAGGCACACTGATGTCCCACTCACTAGGTTGAATAAGGAAAAAGTAAAAGTCAGCTGCCTGTCAGACATAAGGATCCACCACATAACGCATGCACTCAGGTCCCTTAACAGCAGGTACACATATGACTCTGTCATTGTACATGTGGGTGTGAATGACCTGAGACGTACATCCCTAGACTACATGAAAAGAGACATGGAGGAGCTCTCGGATTATGTAGCCCAGGTGGTATAAACCTAGCCCTGAGCAGCATCCTACCATCACCCAGAATGATACCACAGTACAAGCAGAACAATTATTAATTTCAACAAGTGGCTAAGTTTCTGGTGTCTTTCTAAGAGGATCCAGTATCTGTCTGCCAGGGATGACATGATTGACAGACCTTGATGGTTTGCCAGAGATGGCCTGCATCTGTCACCCCTGGGCTTCCGGATACTGGCCAAGGCTCTTGCCACCCCTATAGTGCCTTTTTTAGGTGGTGTTCCAAAGACCATCTTACCACTGTAACAGCTACAAGCAAATGCAATCTGAGGGTCATGCTGCTCAACGCTAGAAGTCTAAATCTCAAAATGCACTCACTAGAAGCACTCATTAAAATGGAAAACATCGACATTTGTGCTGTAACAGAGACCTGGTGCAAGGCAGCAGAAAGCACCCCTGCACTACGAGGCTACAATTAATTCACACCTTTTGGCCCCAGAACTTGGACCAAAGCTCCAAAGGTGATGGTGTTTCCATATTCATAAAGGATGTGCACACCTCCAGGCTGGTAGCCCAATATGCGTCTGAGATACTTCAGGTGCAGCTAACATTGGGTAAGACAACGATTCAGGTTGTAGCCTGCTGTAGGTCCCCTACCATGTCCCAAGACTCACACTCTACGTTCCTAAGCACCCTGGAGAATATTAGGGTCCAACCTAACACTCTCATACTGGGTGACTTCAACTACCCCTCCATTAACTGGGAAAACTACTCATGTACCAATACACTTGCCCAAAGCTTAGTGAAATTCATTAATTCCAATGCTCTGGACCAGCTCGTCCTTACCCCCACTAGAGATAGCAACATCCTTGACCTGGTCATTACTAACATGGGCGACTGTTGCTCTACACCACTAGTCAGCTCCTCCCTGGTTAGATCCAACCACAAACTAATCAACTTGGAAATCCACATCCCTCCCACCCCCTGCAAAGGTAACCACCATGCTATCTTTGGGCTCCTAAAAACAGAGGTGGATAACTTCATGGTACTCATGCAAATGGAGAATAGTTGCATGACCACCGTATCATACACCAATGCACTGTACGAACATGTGCACAAATGCATGGATCTCGCCATACCCAATAGAACCAAGACATTATCCTCCAAAAAAAGGAAGCCAATCTGGTGGTCCCCTTCCATAAACAAACTCTACTGATGTGGAATAAGGTGAAGTCCCAAGACTGGAAAAACTCCCTTATCAGCCTCAACAAAAAGTTGAGATCCCTCATCAAATCCTCTAAAGCTAGCTATGAAAACAGAATTGCAGCAGATAGTAAAGACAACCACAAGACCTTCTATAGTTATGTAAATAATCTCCATGGCAATACTCAGATTTGCTTCGAGCTACTGCACAATGGTACCTCCTACACTGAGCCAACAGATATTGCCAATATACCGGTCAACAGATTCAGTGCTAACTTTACCCCTCTTCCCCCCCAAAGGACCAATCACAATACCAGTAGATTGGCAGGCACCCAGTATTACTGCTGTACAGGTAAAACCAGCACTGTCCAAGACCAAGAATACAGCTTCTATGGGACCTGACAATATCCCTGGCTGTGTTCTACATGAACTACAGAGTGAACTGGCACCTCACCTGTGTGTCCTGTTCAATCATAGCCTCACCTCAGGCTTTGTCCCTACCGAATGGCACATTGCTACAATCATCCCTCTCCACAAAGGAGGAGTGACTACAGACCCTAAGAACTATCCTACTATATTAGCCTGATGAGCCTGATATGCAAAGCTATGGAATGCATCATCATGGACCTAATAAACAATGATATAGGGAATCTCCAAACTCTGGATCCTACACAGTTTGGTTTTGTGAAGGGTAGATCATTCCTGCTCAACTTGGTCAACTTATTTGAGTCAGTCACCAGAGCTGTGGATGAAGGCAAGGTGGGTGATACAGCCTACCTTGATCTGGCCAAGGCCTTTGATACCATTCCCCACTCAGGAATCATAGAAAAACTCACTAAGCTAGGCATCAACCCCTATATCACTAGGTGGGTTGCAAATTGGCTCACAGATAGAACCCACAGTGTGAAAGTAGCTGACTCCAAGTCAGACTGCTGACCAGTCACGAGTGGAGTCCCACAGGGTTCGGTCCTGGGTCCTCTCCTGTTTGGTATCTACTTCTTTGAAGTCCAGGCCAACATGAAGGGACTCTGGATGACAAAGTACGCAGATGATTGCAAGTTGGGAGCCATTATTAACACCCCAAGTAATGTTGACATCCTACAGAAATGCCTCACTGAGACCAATGACTGGTGTCATAACCATGGCCTTAAGCTCAATGCCAAAAAATGTGTTGTCATCCCCCTTGGGAAAAACCCTGTTCCCTTGAATTATGACATTGATGGTAATCCACTGAACACAGAAGGCATTATAAGAGATCTGGGAACACAGCTTGACAGCAACCTGTCTTTTGACCACCACATTGCCACTGTGGTCAGAAAGTCCTTATATGTTGCACATCTCATTTCTAAGGGTTTTGCATCCAGGAAGAAAGAGGTAATTTTTCTCCCTCTACTCTTCCCTCATTAGGCCAATCATTGAGAACAATGCCCCATTTGGCATGTACCTCACTAGACACCTACAACAACTGGAGGGGCCACAAAAGTACCTCACAAAGAGGATCCTAGGCCTTAAACACTTGTCCTATATGGACAGAGTCAAAAAACTCCAACTATTCTCTGTCTCATATCGCCTACTTAGAGGCAATCTCTGCTTGACTTACAAAGCCATGTTTGACCCAGCTCTGTTAGAAATGCTACATCTAAAGAAATCCTAATCCCTCCATACCACATGCTCCAGAGACCTCAACCTCATTACCACAATCAACAGAACATGCTGGAGGGACAGGTTCATAACCCACAGACTGCTCATGCTATGGAATAGACTTCCCATACATGTCAAGAAGAGCACCTCACTGGCCCTCCTCAAAAGAAATCTTGATGAGGGGATAAAGGGATGGGAAATAGAAAATTCACCCTGTGGATCACTCCAGTGGCTCTACTCAACAGAACTGGGCACTGGGAACTAAGGTCGGGTGGCACGATGCCAGGGTAATCCTATGGGCTAGGCTTGTAAAGGCTCCAGGGCCATTAGCCTAGTACACACCTATGAACCTATGAACCTATAAACTCCCTGTAACTTCTCCCAATCTGCAGTCACCCTCCCTCTTCACACTTCAGTTAACCAATACACTATTTGTAACACTCCACCCTCCCGTCACACAACTTAATGCAACTGTCCTTAAGCACTCTACTCCCACAACACTTCAGCAGCACCCCACTGTCCCTACATCTTCTTTATCAGAGCATCAAGCTAACCTAACATTGCAAAACAAAGAATACAGACCATGCTCTTTCTCCTGCCCAGACTCTATACCCTACTGATGTCTGCATACTATCTAACATACTACACTCACCTACAAATGCAACATGTTCATAAACCCACACTATAGTATACTAATACCGCCCACTCCTCACTCTCCTACCTTGTCATCTCCTCCCAACTCTACAATCACACACCTACTGCATACTTCTACTTCAAGCATGTAATTGTCAGCAGTATCACTAACCATTTCAGTAAACATATTCACATAATCTCCAAACTATCACACAAACATGCATGTATATTACACAGATTATCCATAGTGGTGGTATACACCTCAATCCTGGGCCACATACTGCACAACACACATCATCCTTACCATTCCACCCTTTCCACACATTAAAACTTCAGACCTTATCTTTCTTAACATGCAGACCTTATCTTTCTTAACATGAACCTTAGAAGCCTAGTTAACAAAATCATAGACTTTCATGCAGTCAATGCACAATACTCACCAGACATTCTTATAGCAACAGAAGCTTGGCTAAAACCCCATTTATGAGACCCAGACATACTCCCATAAGGTTGTTGCGTGCACAGATTAGACAGGATCAGGAAGAAGGGAGGCAGGGTTGCAGTCTTCTACAAACATAATCTAAGCATAGACTACCTACTCATCAAATATCCTTATGATAACAACTTTGAAGTCCTAGTAACATGGCTCAGAATCAACCCAAAGAATAATATTACCATAATTGCCACTTACACACCTTTCAGCAATACTCCCACTGTTACTGAGGAACTCTTAACCTGGACAGCCTCAGCCTACACCCATGAAAAATCACTATCACAGGCAACTTCAAATTAGACTGGAACACTTGCACTGGTGATAACCCCTCCACCTTCATAAATCTACATGGTTTCTCCCAAACTATCCAATTTTCCACTCGAGTAGATAAACATAGCAAAAAAGAATCTATCTTAGACTAGTCACTTATTAACAATACAACCTACAACTATCTCTCCAGATGCCTTCAAAATAATTTAAGTGACCATAGACCTACCTACTTAATCCGTCATCAGCTCAACACACCCAGAACCACAGTTTACAAAGCTGTATGAAATACCAAAAACTTCTCCAATGAAGCATTCTTAGACATGCTCAATAAATGTAATTGAACACCACTCCATCATCTCCAACTTGACCAGGGCATAACATACTTCAATGACACATTTCTAACTATTCTAAATAGCTTAGCACCAATTCTGACATGTTGTGTTAAAAATAAGATATTGCCCTGGATATCAAAACAAACCATTAGACTTCAAAAACTAAGGAACAAAACCTGGTTGCAATACCAGAAAAAAAAAGACAATAAAACTCTGTTAGCATACCAGCAGCTCCACAATTAAAAAAAAAAAAAAAAACAACTCAAACCAGACAAAAAATATATATATATATTACATATTTATGCAAAACAAATTTGAAAATAATCCAAAAATGTTCTGGCAGCCAATTAACTTGTTCTTCCACCCAGGTAAAGCCACAACCCCAGAATCAACAACCAATAATCAAAGCGTGAGTATTGCCTCACAAATCAGCACTTTATTTATTTATTTTTATTTTTATTTATTTTTTTTTGATTTACCGGCTTATTTGTTACATATCGGGAGACAAGGTGATACATATCCGCTAGTGGAAAAGAACAGATGAGTACATAAGTACAATGACAATACAATTAGTAGGTGACAAGACAATAGAAGTAATACAAAAACATAATCCTAGATAAAAATATAATCAATTAAAAAGATAAAGTTAGGATATAGATAGATGGATATAGCAGGGGATGGATTGCATGTGGGGGGGGAGGCTAGGCTATTTGGGGGCTAGGGGGGGCTTTGGGGTCGAGGGGGGTCGAGGGGTGCGCTATTAGTCAGATATTAAATGGGCAATTTTTAGTTTTTAGTAGGAGGTGAGTTTTAAATTGGCAGAGTAGTTCAAGGTTGCTTGGTTGGTTGCTTGGAGGGCATTCCAATGCCAATGGAATTAGCATAAAGAGCTTTCCCCTCCCGTTGTTAGGTTTGATGGTCAATACTTGAATACTTTTGGATGACCTGAGGGACGAAAGATTAGAATAGGGGGTAAGAATGTTATTACACTTACTTTATAAACACCATCATCTCCTTAGTTACAGGGAACAATTCCACCACACCGTCTCTTCCACCTAATGTGGAAACTAACAATTCTTTTGACCTCAAACCTGTCCCAACTAACATCATAAGAATGATGCTGAAAAAACTGAATGCTTCATCCTTAGCATATGACCAACTCCCCAATGAGCACCTCAAACTTTCAGCTGATGGCATAGTTCTGCCTATCTCCATTCTGATAAATGGGTCTATAGTAGAACAATATGTCCCAAAACTATGGAAACTTTTCTGTATCACTCCTCTACATAAAGGAGGAACATCAACAGAGTTAAACAATTACAGACCCATGTGTCAAAGTCCAGGAAAAATGTTTACACGCTCAATTACTATAATACCTACTATCTCACAACCTTATCTCTCCCTCCCAACATGGTTTCAGACCAAAACACAGCACCACTACACCCCTAATTAATTTCCGTAACACCATCAACCAACTCAGAAATTCAAACCAGCAAGTAGCATCAATCATCCTAGACATGTCAAAAGCATTCAACATGGTCTCCCATCAGAAACTCCTTAATACTCTTGCCTCACTAAACCTATCAAAGGCTTTTTTTCTGATATAAAACAAGCAATATGATGGAAATCCAAACTCTCAACACTTCTGCCTGTCTCAGTCGGAGTGCCCCAAGGATGCATACTAGGGCCCCTTCTTTTCACCACATTCTCTAATGATCTAGCCTCATCCACAACACATGCTAAAGTAGTTCAGTATGCAGACAATCCAGCTTTAATTTGCTCAGCAGGTACCTTACTAGTCCTCCAAATAATAGCACAACAACCTTCTAATAATACTGAAACATATCTAAGTAAATCACGACTAATGCCCAACTCCAAAGACGCAGTTAATGCTATTTACCAGTAGCAGACAATCACCAACCACCCCTCCTTTCACCATTCTCTCAGCAAACAACACAGTCATCCAACCACTTGAGCATACAAAACTCTTCGGCGTGACTATTGACAACAAACTCAAATTTGACCAACACATAACCATCACAATTAAGAAAGTTCACTTTAAACTTGGATCACTGTACATATGCAAGCCATTCCTTACTGACAATACCAGACTAGCCATATCCAGAACCTTCCTCATCTCTACTCTCCATTATGCTTTCCCTCTTTGCCAACTTAAAAAAAAATCAGACTTAACCAAATTGGAAACTTGCTACAACAAAATAGCCCACTTCACAAGCAACCTTCCCCACTAAACCCATGATTGTATTGCTCTATATAAATTAAATTCTCTCAAGCTACATAACCTTCTTCATCTCTACCAACTTCATTTCACCCACAATATCATCTTCCACCTTGACAATTGCCCATCCCTCAAGGAACTTGTTATTCTGTACTCATGCCCATGAAGTCTAATATCTGCAGACAGAACCTTGTTTACAGTAAACAAAGCTAACACCACTCACGGTGAAGTCCTATTCTCAAATCAAAGAGCCAAATTATTGAACTCTGTACCCCACACCCTCCAAAACACACCTGAATCTACCAATTTCAAACAACTACCATTTGAACATCTATCCAAAAACTGGCATTGCTCCTGTGCCAAACCCGACTAACAAGATATCTACAACTCTCTCACCATATTGTCCACTCCTTACCTCACTTTCTCCCTCTCCTTGGTGTTACTACTGCTCAATATATGTATATAGATATATATATATATATATATATATATATATATATATGTATATATATATATATATATATATATATATATATATATATATATAAATATATAGATATATCTATATAAAGGAAATCTCATTTGTTCATAACTATGATTTAATATATATATACAGACTGTGGTGGTGGTGTTGCGGTAACGTTGTCACCTCACAGTTAGACGTTGCCCATTCGATTCTCAGTTAGAGCGTCTTCTGTGTGGCGACATGCGTGAATGGGCATTCCTTCATTGAAGGTTGTGCATTAGGCCTGGCAAGCCAGCACGTAAAAATCTACTGCCAATCATTAGCAGATTGGAGTTCCGCTGTGGCGACCCCTAACCGGGAAAAGCCAAAAGACACAAACAAACTAATTTTTATTACTCTAGCAGTGATCTTTACTGAAATGCTTGTGTGATTTTCTTTTTTGAACTTGTATCTACTAGAAAACAGTATTGAATACTTCTTTGTATAGACTAACAGGGTGATGTGTATTCTGCATCTTACTATATGTATACTATTGTACTATCTATCGTTGTATTTTATTTACATTTCTGTGGAGCTTTTCTCCCTGGGCCTCCTCTGAAAATGGGCTTCTGGCCCAGTCAGAATCTTCCAGTAAATAAATAAATAAATAAAATAAATAATGACATATATTTAGTTTGTATCCTTCACCTTATGCAGGTGAACACATCCTGTTATTCTAGCAACTTACAGAAAGTAAGGGACTCATTACCGGTACGGACAGGAAGGAAAAAATTGTTGTTTACTCGTCAGTACAGGCAGATTTTACTGCTTAGCGGTAGACTGGATCTTAACAACATAAGCAAGGGATGCTTAGCATTTGTTAAGGTCAGGATGTGTAGGTTGTGTACCACTCTGGCCTTTAACTGTTTTGTTTTTTTCTGAATATTGAAGTATAATCAGTGCGTTCCATGCAATAAATAGTTTTATTGGGACATGATACAGTTTTTTCTGAAGGGTGCTATTGAGGTAAGATCTTTATGTTGTCAGATATGTACAAAAATGGGTTAAACAGCAGCTATCTCATGTCAGCTTTATGTTTTTATATCATTAAAGTGTTACAGTTTGTCTCTGGCCACTTAAGTAGAAAGGCAGTTGTTATAACACATACCCATATTACCAACAAAATACCATTTAAATGAAACTTGCTTAAGGTTACAGGGAACAGGAAGCAATGCAGTACATTTTCATTATTAACTAAATCAAACATTATGAAGAAATGCTTATGGGAATGTCAAGTTCATTATATTTAAGACATGATTTTATTAAAGACCACATCATCCATTTTCTAAATTTTTATTTACAATGTGAATGTGTTCATGCCTTTTCAAATATATTGGCATTCTGAACATAATGTGCACAATGTTTGCTTTCTCAAAATGTGGTAACTTTTTTGAGTGATGATTCAAAGCCTAACTTCCACTACACAGCTGCTCTTAAAGTTACGATCAGTATTCAGTTATAGGTCTTCAAGAAGCAATACAGTTATTTCAAAAAAGGTAGGTAAAACAATAATTAGTTTTCTGAATTCAGAAAATGGCATGTCTGTGCATTCTAAGCTACTGTAATTTAAATGCAGCAATCTGTACTCGAAATGTATGTGATGTATGGACATTTCTGCAAATTCTCTGTTGCTTGTTCTGTAAGACTCCGTTTGAAGCTGAAAACAGTCTGCTTGGATCATTTCATTCATATGGTTAATAAAGAACTTACTTTTGATAGATAAAATCAGTGCTGCTTGAATTTCAACATGCACTAACAACACCGTATTACAAATATGAATACTTCTGCTACTGAGAGAGAATTTCAACATGCACTAACAACACCGTATTACAAAATATGAATACTTCTGCTACTGAGAGAAAATTATTTTTAACGGAATGCTTTTTAAAACTATGAACAGTAAACAATCTTAGCCATAAACTTACAATCAATCTGAAAAGCATTTGTGTAGAAAATAAAATAACTGAAACAACATGCCTGCCCCCACACCACTCTATTTAACATAACCCGCTAACAAACTGTTCCACATAGCGGTAGGTGGAAGCCCTGTTACGATATTTTCCTTAGCTGTCTTACTTTTTAGCTTCATCTACAATTTTATCCAATGATTTTAGCTTGATGACCTATTCATAAAGTAAATGCTTTCTGAAAATGTATCAGTTCTTCATTAAGCAGACAACTATAACATCACTGGAAATCAAAGGTACATTAACCAACAGCATCTCTGACCTATATAGTTGAATTCATAATCTAGTTTACAAAAAACGACTTTTGTACTTACATTCGCAACCAGATTTATTTATTAAATTTGTATTTGTTTTTGCCTGCTTTAGGAATGGCATTCTTTGTCTCATGACTCTAATACTTAAGCATTGCTTGGCACATTCACTTAAACAGAAGACTGAACATCAGATGAATAGAGAAAAGGACGGCAATCGATATATTAATGGAAAGCTGGAAATAGCAAAGTGGTAATGACAATTACGCTTCTTGTAGAGAATACAGAAAAGGTGAACTTTGTTTCTTAACTTTTCCTTTCCTCTTAAGTTTTTTTTTTTTTTTTATCCTCAGATGTAACATATTTAGAGTTCACATGTGTACAGGGGTTGCATACCTCTCAACTGTTCAGATTTTCACAGAATGTCCAGATTTTTACCTTATATTTTTAGTTGACCTCATAAAATCTGTAGTTTTCTGGTAAATCACAGTGCATTGACATCACTAAATAATGACATACATTTGAGTTTCAGACTTCACATCCTTCAGAAAATGCATGCTAACACAAATCCTATTATTCTAGCAACTTTCTAAATTTACAAGACCAATGTCTAAAATCTGTCCCTATTTTGGGTCTTTGTCCCACTATTATTTTTGGCTTTGTTCAGATTTCTTGCACTAAGAAGTTAAGAATTACAGTCACAGCCCTGTGAAAAACTTTTTAATTCTTTTGTGCAGTTTTGTACATTATGACATTTTAAGTAAGACTATGACATGATTTAGTTATTTTTGTTTTGATATTTCATTACAAGTCCCTTCTGCTATTCTGTACAACTGCTGAAATAGCTGTGATTTTCATGGTTGCTTCCACAAGTGTTTTGTATTAACTACTTATTGTAGCTGCATGCTAGATTTCTCAAATAAGTCCCTTTGTAGCTATTGTGATATTATGAGGCCTGCAGTATTAAACTGGTGACTGGTCTCTTGGTGGAGGTGATCTCACCAATCCTGACATCTTTGGTCCTATCTGTGAGTTATGTAGGGATTTGTGCCTAGCTTAGTGAGCTTCTCAACAATACCTGAATGGGGTAGTGTACTGAATGCCTCGGGTAGGTCTAGGTAGGCAGTATTCACTATTTTCTCCACATTCATTGCCTTGGTGACCCTCTCAAAGAAGTCTACCAGGTTAAATAGGTGTGACCTTCCTCTGGCCAAAACAAACAGGGATGGGTTCAGTGTCCGAGGATGCCAATCTCTTTGTTGATCATTTTCATGACAATTCATGCCATGGCTTTGCATATTAGACTAGTCAGACTAATGGGTCTGCAGTTTCCTGGGTCAGCTGATGGTGGACCCTCATAAAGAAGGATAACTGCTCCAGTCCTCCATTCACTTGGTGCATTTACAAGCCTAGCCAATAATACTCAGGATATGACAATATTACATCTTAATTCCCTGGATATGGGATGGGGTAGTATCAGGGTAGTGGGTCTTTGAGTGTTGGCAGTCCTGAAAGGTCATGTTTCAAGCTATTTAAGATGCAACCTGGGATATTGGCTGGGCCCATTGAGGCTGTGTTTTTGGCCTTAGCGACTGCTACCATGACCTACTTCCTGCTATTAGCTGGGCGGAGGGGGGTTACTCTAGTAGAGATTTCATGGGGGAGGCAGGAGGAGAGTGGGGGTGAAATTAGAGCTGCAGTTCACAGACAGCAGATTCACTCTGTCAGTCTGCTCAGTGAAGGTGGTACCATTTACCACCAGTTCAGCATACTGTTGTGTGTTACCTTTGTTTCAGACATAGCTGTACAGTATCAAGCCCTATGAGATGTGTGGACATTCTGATAAGTGCACTATAGAGGGATATATATACAAGTTTCATTGTACAGGTCAGCAAAAGCATTTTAAGAGATTCAACTTCAAAGCAGACCATTAATTTCCATTCTGAAGAAAGCACTCCTTTGACCTATCACTCCTTAATTGGGCCATCATTATAGAGCAAACTACTCGCAAAACAGTTGCATAACTGTTGGCTTCTCTTTCAGGGAACAGCTGTTTTCTTTGCACTGACTCCTTCTACTCCAGCCATATAGTGACAGGTACAAGAATAATTTTTCCATACTGTAAATGCATCTCTGTTCAACTCTTTCTAATATATTATAATAGTAGTAAAGGCACTGCCAATACATGAGAAAACCTTTTGAACAGATTGTAGTTATACCTATGTAATGATGCAAAAAGGAGACAACGTATTGTGTCTTTCATTCAAGTAGGCAAGTTCCCTACAAAATGATTTGCAACAGCAAAGAAAAAGAAACATCTAGATGACAGCAACTGTGAGGAGTGACAGTTTTCTGCCTTTCCATGTCATAGCGTTCACATTCTAATATTTCAGTTAAAAAATGTTGTCAGGCATTGCAATTAGGCTTTTAATATCTAAGAGTATGTAAACAATGAAAAAGCTCTCAAGCCAAGGAACCAATGCAGCTTTAACGTTCTTTATTTAAGACAACTGCTATGCAGTAAGCTTCATCAGAAACATACGAGAGAAGTGGAACACATTTTTATATATATATATAGTGCAGTCATGATGTCATTTCCTTCCAAGCAGTGTATTCAATGAACCAAGGGGGGTGTCCTTCTAAAACAAGTAAAAACATCCTTAACAAGTAAAAAAACCCATTGTAAACTAATGACAATAGGTATTAAAAATAAATACAAATACAAGTACATATGGTATATATTAAATAGAATTGAAACAATTTGTGTACCAAGTACTTATAAACAATATTATAGTCTAATAAATGAACATTTTAAAATTTTTTTTATATATAAAAAAGATATATATACTCATAGACAAACTATCTCTGATAACTTTTATATCTGAGTACTGAACAAATGTTACAGGCCTCATTTAGACCGGGGTAGGAATAAGCATCAACCCCGATTTGCCACTCTAATTCCCTGGTCTCTAAATAGAGTGACAAGGGGCCACCCCTAGGGCCACTTGTAACATGCTCAATGCCCATAAATTCAAAACTGTGCCCGATATTATGGACAATATGTTTAGATAAAGCTTTTCTGAGGCTGCTTTAGGCTGTCTGAGTGGTTCACTTCCTGCAGCACAAGAACTTAGATTTGCAATAACATTAATGGGAACAAAGGTTCCTGGCGAGGTTCCACGTTCAAATAACTCTCAATCTGGTGCTTTATTGCAATTACCTGCTGGACTTGCAGGAGATATCTCTGGCGATTTTATAGGAGTTCCTTCTTTTCTTGTGTTCGGTACTTCAACTGTTGGTGATGTATCTTTTAATGGCACTTCAACAGGTAATTGTTTTGATAATATTTCCGAAAAATTAAAAACTTTGGATAACAAGATGTTAAAGATAAAGAAATTACAGCTGGAAGTGGCCTACTTCCAGCAATGTTTGGCAGAGAAAACAATACCTAAGGGTTCCTTCTCTCCTTACAGACCAATTTCTTGGATGATTTAGCTTAATCTGATGATTAAGCACTATAACCAACATATAACACACCTTTTGACTGAAACTGAGGAACTTGATAAGACAATTAGGTTGGATATCAATTTTCTCATTGTAAAATTAAAGCATAATAAATCCAAGAAACTACAGGAAAGCTTACCAACAAGGTATAGCTTACCCTAACATCACTAGGAATACTATCAATAACACTAACTTAAATGATGATAGTACAGAGCAAAATGATATGCCTTCTACATCCAGTAGTGACGACTACCATCAACAAAGTAATAGTGACTCTTGCCCCCCGAATGAGGGATTAAGGAGAAGTGATCGGTTAAAAGCTAATAACCAGAGACATAATAACAACTCCAACAATAAACTGCAACAGGGCCCTTTTTTAGGGGTCCGGAACAAGAAACCCCAGCAACGCTCGAAGTACAACAAATAACTTCATTTAATCTTTTTGATGATGTTTCCCTTGACAATTCTTCTAAACCAGTCATCCTTCTAAATAGAAAAGGGGACTTTAAGGTTTATAATTTTAATTATTGTCAAAGGGATTACTTTTGTACCTGACCAGAAGCCTTCCTTGGCTAAAATGTTGATTGATCTTAAATGCTACAAATTGAATTTAAAACTTCTTTTTGAAAATGCTCTGTTTAAATTACTCAGTACTTTCAACCCACCTCTTCACTCCAATTTAAGCATCTTTGAAAATGTGTGTGAATTGGACCTCAGACATCTTTTTGATAATACACATGCCTTTGGTTATCAAAGTAACATCTACTTGACCTCCTAAGTCAACTTCCTGTCAGGGTTATGAAACCTGACAAAGGTGGGGGTTTGGTTGTTTTTGATACCTGTGACTATAATAGGAGAATGCACCTTGTTTTAGATTCACCTGCTTATGAACGATCTTCACTGAATGAGATGTCGGGTGCATACAGGAAAATTAGTGGTTACCTTAGGGACTTATTTATTGATGGTTTGATCGACATTGATACTTTTAATTTCATCAACATCTCCTCTCGTGATGTTTGGTATCCCCAAACTACATAAAGATCTGGTGGACCCACCATTACGGGCTTTGGTTGATGGTAGATGTTCTGTCACTCACCCATCAGCAAGGGTCATTGATGGGATCCTTAGGAAATATCTTAAAGGTATCCCTGCCATCTGTAAGGACTCTTGGTCATTTTTAGAGTCTATTAACAGCATTGAGTTTGACACTTGCTTCAACTTCATCACCATCATACACATCGATCCCACATCTTGAAGCAGTTGAATTGTTGGTTAGTCTTGGTGCCACTAAGGAAGAAATCTCTATAGTTACACAACTACTTGACATCATTCTTTCCTCCAATTTTTTCCTCTTTGACCACCAGTATTACCTGCAGAAACAGGGAATTGCAATGGGCTCACCCTGTGGTGGCAGTGTAGCCAACATGGTGGTTGCTTACTGGGAAAATGAATTTTATGTGTTCATACTGTTTGATGGTAATGAAAGTGATGCAGTTAATCTTTTAAAATTGATGAATGACTCTTCTACTTTTTGAAATTTACTTCCAAGTTTCGTTAAACTTGTGAAGGATGTCTATAACAACTGTTATTCATCTTGTATCTACAGGAAGTCTACCTACTGTAATAGCTTCCTTCATTACTCTAGTAATCATCCCCAAAACAGAAAAGATCCATCGTCAAAGGCCAGTAATTATTTACAGCTGAGTGTGTTTTGAAAGATTTGTTTATCAATAGGGGCTACCCTCACATCTTGATTGACGAGCTTACTGAGGAGGTAACTATGAAAAGATCACTTGGATTTTACAAACCTTTATTAGTTTCTAACATTTTAGAGGTAACAATGCTATGTGACACGACAAATGTGAGTAATTTTGATTCTAGTATCACTAGGACCTCTTTGGTACAAACACCAATTGACTTTTGTACTAGCCTTGTGATTACTTTTTGTAGAGAGATTGGTCCCATTTGTGACATCATCAAAAAGAATTGGTATTTTATCCACAATAGTCCAGTACTTTTTAAGAAATTAGGTCCATCCCCTTCCATTGTTTATAGAAGAGGGAAAAACCTAAAGGAACTTTTGCAAAGGTTTAGTCAGCCTACAACACTATCTAGACAAGTAGGTAACTGCCCTTGTGGCTCTTGCAATAGATGTAAACACTTGAGAACTGGTAATTTACAATAAGGAATAAGAAATATAAAATACATTCTAAGATCAATTGTAGTCAATTGTTTACGCTGCTTTCTGTGTTTGTTGCCCATGCTTTTACATAGGGAAAACTGATCGTAAATTTAGTGATCGGATCTACCAACATCTCTATGCAATAAAAAATAAAAAAATGGACAACGCTTTATCTAAACATATTGTCCATAATATCGGGCACAGTTTTGAATTTATGGGCATTGAGCATGTTACAAGTGGCTGGCCCCTTGTCACTCTATTTAGAGACCAGGGAATTAGAGTGGCAAATCGGGGTTGATGCTTATTCTGAGGCCTGTAACATTTGTTCAGTACTCAGATATAAAAGCTATCAGAGATAGTTTGTCTATGAGTATATATATCTTTTTTATATATAAAAAAATTTTTAAAATGTTCATTTATTAGACTATAATATTGTTTATAAGTACTTGGTACACAAATTGTTTCAATTCTATTTAATATATACCATATGTACTTGTATTTGTATTTATTTTTAATACCTATTGTCATTAGTTTACAATGGGTTTTGGATGTTTTTACTTGTTTTAGAAGGACACCCCCCTTGGTTCATTGAATACACTGCTTGGAAGGAAATGACATCATGACTGCACTATATATATATATAAAAATGTGGTCCACTTATGTTTCTGATGAAGCTAAATAAAGAACGTTAAAGCTGCATTGGTTCCTTGGCTTGAGAGCTTTTTCATTGTTTGTTTTTCGTTTCCTACTTGCTTTTGAATAGTATATCTAAGAGTATGTCACAGATTACAAGCAGCACTTGAGGATAAACTTCTGCAATTAGCTTTCTGTTCTTCTGGAGTAATTACATTTGTTAAACATAAATCACAAGTAAAAGTAAGGCAAGTCTAGTATAAGAATCTCTGTATGTCTTCAGATACAATATTAAGCAATATATCTTGCAGGCCCCCACCTTTTAATGGAGACTCATTAGTGGCATGCTCCCCTCAGCTATCTCTCTGACTCAGGGGAAGGTGAGCAGTTAAAATCTTAATCATTTTTCCCATATGACAGTCTTCCAAAGTCTGGACATTAGTCAAAACAGTTTGTCAGTGGCACAAGCAGACACCTCTCCCTGTCCTAGCAAGCCATATAGTTGGTTATTAACTAACTTCAGTATCAAGCAAAATATTTCCTCTTCATTGTACAAATTAAAGAGTGACTGAGAATTGGGTATAGTTTACTGAATATAGTAAAAAAATACATGTGTTGGATTAATTGATGCATGCACCTGTCACAATGAAGACAAATACAGTGGGGATTGTCTATAATCCATGTGACTTTTTAGTCATTTGCTAGTTGGGTAAACTCACTAGGCACAATTGGCTCCATTCAGGAGTGACCAGTGAGCATGGTCCGGTTCAATGGCTTGCTCAGTGTCACATAGTTTGCAAGTGTAGACTAGGAGAATCAAACCCATGGCAACAATATGAAGCTTGTTAGCACATCATAATATTAATTATCTGACCTAAACTGCCATACAAAATGACACATAAATCATATCTGTAACCAGCAGCTGTTTATCAGTTTCCCTATGACATTTCAAACAACTGAATATTATCTCACCTATCTTCTGTTGACTCTTGGCCCTAATATAAATATAAATAAATAAGTACCCGAAACCTAGTTAATGCATAATAAAGAAATAATAACATTAGAGACTTCTTAGCTATTACTTAGCAACATGGACATTTTCCAGAAATAGTAGCGTATGCGTAAAACAGCTTACAGCATTATGCTTCGAAAGTGTTATGCATTCTTTCAAACTGACCATACAAGGGAGAAAGTACCCAGTTTTTGCTAAAATGCTAGTACTTCCTTTTCTTTAATGTGCGATAACCTTGAAGATGATTTAATAATTTAGTATATGGTGCATGACATTTGCCGTCACCTGACAATCACAAAAAACATTTCTTCCAGAACTTTGAATCTTCGCAGTACTATGTCTCTGTTATGAGTTTTGGAGGAAGGTTATTTGGTTTTGACTAACAAATATTGAAGATTTTTTTCTTTTAAGGTTGAACAGTAGCAATGGTGTGTCACCATATTGATATTTATTCTGGTCTAGCAGGACTATTTGGGTGTGGCTCCTAGATAACTAACAGCCAGTTTCCCTAGCATTTGTTTACTCCACACAACCAAATTACAAAGAAACTTTCACTATGCACTGCATTTTAATAATAAGTGATGTATCACCTTCCTTACTCATTGCTGCTGGTTTTACTTTTCTTCCTCATGGACAGATTAAGGCAAGGTTTTACATGGAGGTTCAAGTGTACTAGTTATATTAAAACAGTACCGCTTTCTTCGCTGTCACAGCTGTGCCAACATTCTCCATTTATTTTCTATCTGCACAGCATCTTCCCCATAAGATGAAGATGCAAAATATCTGTACTGTTTTGTTCACCTGCTGAATCAGTCATACAAATATGTCAATGTCAGAACAGTAATTCATGCAACTTCTTGTTTATAGCCCCTTAAAACCAATAAACTAAGCTTCCTAACCCTGCACAAACCTAATTGACCTATGACATCTCTATCTGTAAAAACTGTTACTCCTATTACTATATACTAAAAAAAAAAAAAAAAAAAAAAATAGAAAGGCAACACTTCATGCCTTTCTCTCAGAGGTTTCCAAAACTGGCCATTTACTTGTCCCTATAGAGCAGCTTTTTGAGAAAAAGAAATAGGGGCTAGCCTACAGCAGAATAAATATTGAAATATTTGATACATCAAAGTGTTTAAAGTCATCACATTTTAGGTAATGCCACCTAATATATACTAACCAAAGTTAAGGGCACATCAAATATTGATTAAACCAGAGAACAACCAAACAAAAAAGACCACAGTGAAGAACTTCTCTAGGATCAGGCAATCCGGCCTTCTTCAGCTATGTTAGAAACCTGGGTGGAAACAGCCTCCCAGACATCTCCACAGATCAAACAGTCACCAAGGCCATTGATGAGGGAAAGGCAGTCCAAGAGAACTTACCAGCTTGGACAGAACCCACAGGATTAGAGTAGCTGTTAAATGCCAAAAATGTATCATATACTTCTCCGGAAAAACAAGGTAATCCCAAGCTACCATATAGGTGGCAATCCACTGACACTCACATTGCTAAAGTGGTTAGAAACCTTCTACATTGCCCACCTGATCATGAGGGATTCCTGTTCAGAGGTGACCTGTGCCTGACATACAAGGCCATGTCGAATTAATGGACATGCTCCACCTCAAAATCTGTGTCACACTGCTGGACAGAGACACAACAACAAATGGGGTTTTTTTTTTTTTAACATAAGGGGTGGAGTAAGCCACAAAACTCTGGGCTAGGCTTATAAATGCCTTAGGGCAGATAGCCTAGTATAAACCTATGAACCTATGAACATCAAAGGAATTCACAGAACACGAGGTCCACAGACTGCTTAGCTAATGGCACCATCACAATTGGCCTATTTTGTTAGCTACTTTGTTAAAAACAAAACACAGAAAGCTTTGTAGTTCAGACAATGCCATCAATGTCTGCTTTTTAACTGATTAATCATACTGCACAAGGGGAAAGACAGGAAAACGTTTTTCACCTTCCTAAAGCAATTAAAATAAATGGCATTACCTCTCTAAAAGATATCTCAACACTACTCTTGTAGTAAACATTAACTCTCAAGAACTGATTGTTATGCCTTTACAAGAAGCTAACATGGGATTGCAGTAATTATTTCATGCTTTATATTAATGGAGTAGGAAAGTACACCAGCTTTAGAAAAGAGTCCCTAAAGACCACTGGCGGAGGGTTTAATATAAGTGCAAAAGGCTAAAAGGAAAACACCACTCTCTCAACTAAGTGCTCCACTGTAAATAGGACTGCTTCTCTATAATGTGTTCAGGGGGTAAAATGTACTAATAACAGGTTGCTTTCATGAACTCTGGTGTAAACTGGACTAACTTCTTTAGTTAAAAGAGATTCTTACACTTAATGGATTCATTTATTAAACTTCGTTATCAATTATGTGTGTAAAATGGCAAAGCTACACACAGCTGTGACTAAACAATTATGTTATAATACTATTACTCTTCACAAACAACAATTAACCAAATTACTTCAATCTCCAGGGAGGATGGGTACTTTCAAGCATCAGTTTATTTTTTCAGGAAGTCCTATGAAATCATGGTCCATTAACTGGCTTTATGAACAGAAGTAGAATATATACTCCACTAGTATTATGGCTGTTTTTAATGCCATTCTTATAGTATTCTTATAGCATCAGCTCATGGACGTTGTTTGAGATTTAGCTAAGTTTAGCTACAATATACCTATTAGAATGTGCTGCTATCTCTTAGTGCATGAAGTTAATTACTTGTCTTAAATCCAAAATGAAACAAACAAGCTCCTTTATGAGGACATTACTTTACGAATTAAGCCCAGAGAAACAAAATTTTCCTGTAATTTAAAAAGGTAGACCCCCCCCACACCTCCATTTGGACACCATTGAAACCACTGACCGTTTCTGGGAGCTGTTTATTAGATGGCTAATTTGATGGAATTTAATATTAAATAACTTATAAGGTTACTTTTTATATGTACTATTTTCTATCAGCAACCATTACCATTTATGAAAAAGCTATATGTGGGACACCCTGTAGCAATCTAGCATACACAGTGGCAGCTGTATTTCATCAAGATATAGAGTCATTGTTTTAATTTTATGTGCAAGTACAAGAGTAATTTTTTACTTTGCATCCTACTATTCTTGCTACATTTGCAAAAACTGAAAAATCGCATTGAGCAACATTCCAGGCTCTCTTGCTTTCATCCAATCATTATTTTTCTGGTCACAAGAGAGGAATTCAAATGTTAGTACAGCACTCATTTCACTTTGAACATAAGAAATATTAAGCTAGTACAACAGCATGCCTGGCAGTACTTCTGTTTACATCACTGTGTTCATGTCTTCTCAGATGCAGTCCAGTAACAGGCACTCACACCACATCTGCCTCTTCGATCCACCACATTCATTGCTGCATCTTGGCATAGAATTGTGCTGTGGTGGGTCAGGGGCAGCATGACCAGTAGGACAATACAGAACTTATCCTTTTGTTCCACTTGCCGTCTAATTTTCAGTGTGCAGTGTGCATCTGTAGCTCATTAACTGAATGAGTACTAGTGACTGCAGGCCTAAGGTTCCATTAGCAAACAACCAGGCCTCGCAAGGAAAACAAAATCAGGAGCCATCTGTCCTCTAGGGGGCAAAGCTACTGCAATACATTCCACTACCTCTTCTGGGGATGAAAAGTAAGCAATTGTTAGCTAAATCTGTACCACCTCGCTCACCCTCTTCATTTTGCATGCTAATAAAATTCTGATCAGAAGCAGTGAAGGTGGGAGTTAAACTCTCTTCCAGGGGGCTGACATAACCTGGAAGCAATTTAAAGACTGCTGCTATGACTCCTTCCTCAACACCAATAGTACAGATTTTTAGCCATCTGCCGGCTTTGAACCATGTTGCTGTACTTTATGAATCCCCTTGCCACAGGTAGAAAAATAAATATGATTTCATCTCCTCAGCAACTCTTCTCAAAGAAAGACACTCTGTCTTTGTCAAAGTAATTAAAGCACTTAATTGACAGTCTATGACTAACCGATCTGTATACAATGTGTTACAGTGCTTTACTCCTACTTAAGTATTTCCACATGACTCATCAGGTAAAAGGGACAAAGGATGAAACTCACAAAGTCAGTACTTATTGTGCAAGATAAGTCTTGTACTGACTGTGAAGATGAATCACAGTGACACAATGTTGATATACAGGACAGATCCAGACAGTATGCTTATGTAAAGGAAGATACTCAGAGCTGCAGTCGGTATGCCAATCAAAAGTAGCACAGTCGGCATCTCATCTGCACTAAGACTGACAGATGCCCTCTTCACATGCACAATCTCACATCTGCCAGTGCAGAGTCACTGCACCATGGGGTGAAATATAGAGTGCACCGAGCAACAGCTCAACACTGCTTATTTCATTAATAAAATGACCACTGCTGGGAAAGAAACTGCAGTTAGGGATGTGTGGCAGCAGGAATGGTGCATGGTAGCAGGTACGGTGCATGGTAGCAGGTATGGTGCATGCAGCAGGTAGTGTGCATGGCAGCAGGTACGGTGCATAGCACAGCATCCTATGGATGTAACGCTTGCAGAACCTGCTGAAGGAAGGGGATGAAATTACTTAAATGGTGCACATTGTTACAAGCTGTGTGTCTGCATGTTACCTAGTACAGGGGATACTCTGGGGGTTGCTTTATTTAAAGCATATACTACATCACAAGTTATGTCCCTGTGTTTTAGCACAGGATGTGTTTGGAGAAGTACAGTCACCTATATGCTTTTTTTTGGCTGAGCTGCAGAGCAGGTATTAGTGCACTTCCTAACAAGACAGAAGAACAGAAGAGGTGGCAGAATCAACTGTTCTACAAGCCCTGTTTCCTCTTAGGTTTACACTTTGTTTCTGTGAATACTCTTGGGGGAATTACTTCCTAGGATTTGCCTGTAATCTTAATTTGCTCCTTGTGAAAGAAAGAGCATGCTTCTTCATTCTGGGCATCTGTTTGATACTGACAGATACCACTGGAATCTTTACTGAATGCCCAAAGCCACCGGGAGTTTACATATGGACAGTTGCATGTTCAGTGCTCTTTCTGGCTGAGTGATGCATTGCAAAGCAGTCAGCAACCCAGTTCAACAAATAGCCAGTGTCCTTTTGTTGTATAGTGTTACTCTACAGTTAGTTATTTAGTAATACCTTAGAGTACCAGTAAACTCTCTCTCTCTCTTTCTTTGTGAGGCCCATGACCCTCAAAGCAAACTTCATGCACAAATTTACATGGTGCAGATACAACTGTAAAATTATTGAACTGCTCTGAACTGTGCTTTGCGTATCTGTACATTTGTGATTCACCATCTAGTTTCAGAATCCCCTTTACCTGTTGCTCAGTCCTGTACCAGTTGCAGTTTCTTGTGTTCTGGAGGGTATTATCGTCTGACTATCCAGCTTACTGACCACATCCATTTTAACATTTAATATTTTATAAACCACATATCTGTGTCACCTAGTGCAATTGTCAACATCTGTGTCACCTAGTGCAATTGTCAACAAGGAAGTAAGGTCCTTCTGTTTTATTACACTTTTACTGCTGGTATTCTGTTCTACTTTGATTTTAAACAGTTTTTGCTGTTTTTCTGCTCCTAAGCTGTTTGCACTATATATTTTTTGCTGGCTTTCTTGAAGCTACTTTCTGTTCTGATGTCATTGAATCTTGCTCTTTGGTTATATTTAAGCTCAACTACCCTAGTTAGAACTTAAATTAGTGTTAACTATGCTGCCAGCTACTCATATTAGTAGCCTTACCTCAATGCAAACTTTGTTGATTTTTCTTGGCTTTATCAAGTGCCTCATTGCCTCCCAGAGTGTACAGTTAGCCTGTTCTCTTACCAACCCATTCTCTGATATCATATATTATTTTAATGCCAGTCTTCAAATATATCATTTTAATTTATCAACTGTCAGTATCCTATGATACAGGAAGCATAACACCTATTATCATTATGGTTATCACTTGTCCATCTTTAGAACGGGACAGTCCCTATTTGGGCAGTTATACCTTGTGGGGAAAAATGAAAAATGGCAAATGTGCTGCTATTTTTAGACAAAAATAAGTCCTGGCTTTTCTATAATGGTTTAATAAAACAGTTACTTTGTATCTTAAACACCTTTATATGATATCAAACAAGAGAAACAAATACAATTATGTAACTGAGCTTTTATTTTTGTAACAAAATGAAACCGAAAGTCCTTTGCATTGGGAATGGACATGATTTGCCTGGAAAATTACACTTTTTCATAAAAAAGTCTCATTCTGGGTATCAGAAAAGACCCTAATCATCATGAAGTCACAAGCTGCTGTTACTTCTCAGCTGACCAGTCTGTTAGCACTGGCATACTGAGGCAGTGTAGGAACTGCCTCATAGTTACTGACAATGGCTTATGTCTAGATGTTTCAAACTCAGTCTGCAAGAAATGGAATAAAGTACTCAGGTTGCTGGTATGTCTCGTTCTATGATATACTGTCAGAAAATAACAGTATATCACTAGACTTCATCTCCTCCAACTCCCCACTTATGCCTGCCAGTCACTCAGCAAGGGGAGCAACAGTTATTTACATCCAAACCTCCACTTTCACTTACATCAGACTGCAAGCCTGAGCCCCAAAGATCTCAAAAGCCTGCTTTGAATCATAAAGTCCTTGTTATAGGGTAACTCCTTTGCCAAACACACTCACACTGCAATCAGCAGAATAGGTAAGGACAGGATTACATGCAGCTGTCTCTATGGTACTAGGATCAGGGACATTGCAAAGGCCCTCCGGAGTCTTAACTGTTCTAAATATGAGTAAATATTTATTGTAACCCATGTGGTTTAGTTCTGTGGTTTAGTGGTTATTATATTTCCTTTACATGCTGAAGGTTTGGGGTTCAATCCCCAGCGTATATACTGTGAGAATTGAGGGCTGGCATAATGGTTAAGGTGCTTATCTTAAAGACACAAGGTGCAGAGTTTGATTCTCAAGTGGGGTAATCAGGACTGGGCTTTAGTCAACTGGTGCCCTAAACAAAAGGGCTTCACAATGCCTGGTGCCATCATCCGGATTACTTTTTTCTTCCTTTTTCTCACAGTTTGTCTTATTATTCATTTTTTTTCCCTGTATTCATTCAACATATTTTAAAGAACCATTTCTTTACTCAAAAATAAACAAATAAATACTTGAAAAGCACCTCAGCTACACTGGCGCCCTACGAAGCTTCTTAGTTGACCTTTGCCTAAGGCTCACTATGGGGGTAATTAGCTAAGCTTAAAATGGTTCACAATGGCAGTTAGCCTAATGCTAACCTATGAACCTTTAACTACAGCAGGATCACAGCCTCATTTGGAGTTGGGGATTGGCATAGCAGTTAAACTGGTTACCTCACAGACAAAACTGCAAGATCTGATTCTCACCAATGAAGAACACAAACACAAACTACAAGATTTGATTCTCTCCTTTGAAGAAAATTGACTTGGCTTAAAAAATGGCCCACAAAAACAATAAAATGGGTGGGGCAGATTGCTTTAGGCTCCTGACTCTAAACAGATGCTGAAAAAATGTAGTTCAACACCTAGACTCCTAGGAAGGTAAACCACCAGTGTTATTATTCCCTCAACATTCTTCATTCTTTGCGCTAAGTTCAAAGATAAAATATTCATCTACAATGACTTCTCTTTTAGCTGGTGTCATTTTAGAGGGATCCAGGATGTGTCTCCATGGGTCCAGATTATCAATAATCACTCCTGCTTTGCAAAGGATAGGCTGCACTGCTCATCACATGGCTTTGACTTTTGGCTACCATTTTCAAAGTATTTGCTGGACATGGTAATACCATTGTGTTTCCATCTTAGAAAACTCTCCAGGATTAAGCACCTAATTGCATAGGCAGATCTTTGCTTTGGTCTCTTCTAGACTGGACTACTACCTGGGGGTAATTAATATTAAACTTACAGATGGTGCAGAACTAAGCAACTAGGCTATTTTCTGGTATGTCATGTTACCAACACATTGCATCTGTTTTCTGAGGCCTTCCTTGTCTTCCTATTTTTTACAGGATACTCTTCATGATTTTAAGAGTTAGCATACTTGTCCATTCATGGCCTGTATTCTTGCTTGCTAATGCCCTACACAAGTATTACATTTAGCTTTTGAGTGGATGTTGGCAGTTCCACAATTCAGACTTGGAACTTCAGGCTTTCAAGCATTCCACTATCAAGCCCATTACCCGTGGAACCAACTATGTCAATGGCTTCAAGAATGTTGTACCTTGGCCAGTTTTAGACAAGCTTTATAAACATACCTATTTAATATAGTTTTTAATGGAGTGGATTGAAGACATGTTGTCTGTTGTCTTTGTAAAAGTTGATATTGTTTTACTTGTGTTTTACACTTTCTAACTGCATTTTGTAAAAAGCACCTAAATGAAATTGAACGTGAGCCTGTACTATTCAAAAGTCAACTTATTACTACACCCCCACCTGCATCTTTACATACCTGTACAAGGATTTCTCAATTCCTGGACACACCTAGCATATTCCAGTAAGCAAAGTGATTTATGATGCTATCCTTATTTCTGCATGCTCAACAGAATTTTACTTCCTTATGAATAAATGACAAGAGATAATTCCCATCCAGTACAATATGTGTTATCAATTCAACAGTAATACAATGTGGCAAAAGTCTCAAAAGAAAAAACTCTATAGGAAAAAGAAATGATTCATGACTACTTACCTCAAAATATAATTTTCCTCCTTACAAAAGTGGTCTAAAAGCATTAAGCAAGACATCTGGATGAGTCATCGGAGAGTAAAAAACGGTTATAAACTTAAAGAAGCCACCAATACTAATGATAACTTGAAGACTTTCTTCAGCTACATTAGAAAACTCAGAAGTAATACCCTGTTCTGCTCTATCTTTATCTCAAGTGGAATATGCACTCAGGCCCAGAGAAGGCGGCTAATATTCTTTCAGACAGCATTCTCCCTTTTCACATCTCTAACATATCCCAGTTCCGCCAGTTTCTCCCCTAACAATCCACTGGGTAATGACAAAGCCTAAGTCATATCAGTACTCTTCAAAGCCAGAAACACTAGTTCCATGAGGACCGCCAATATTCCAGGATGTCTGCTTGAAAAGTATCAACTCCTATAAAATCTACCCCTTCTAATGGAAGCATAATCTTCTAACAGGTTATGTACCTGGGCTTGGAGAACCACCACTGCAGTGCATCTCCATAAGCACTGCTCCATGAAAGTGACCCCTGGACAGACCCTGGTAACTCTAAGCCTATCAGTCTTGCTACCTTTATCTATAAAGCCATAGAATGCATTATTCATAGGTTCATACTAGGCTATCTGCCCTGGGGCAATTATAAGCCTAGCCCAATTCTGTATGGCTTATGCCACCCCTTGATTTGAGTATACTGTGCCCTTTTTAAGGTTTAATTTACTGTGCCTCTGTCTAATAGTGACACGGGAGTAATCCCTCGGACAAACCTATGATCCCCCATCCACTTATCGAGATTCTTCTTGAAGAGATTCAGTGAGGTGCTCTGCCTCACATGAACTGGAATTATATTCCAGAGCGAAGGGAGCCTCTGGGTTATGAACCTGTCCCTCCAGCAAGTTCTGTTTATTTCTGTGCTGAGGTTTAAGTCCCTCGAGCATGTGGCTCTAAGGGATTTAGATTTACTGAGGTGGAGCATGTCCATTAATTCTGGATTTGACATAGCTTTGTATGTCAGGCATAGATCGCCTCGAAGTAGGCGGTATGCAACTGAGTAGAGCTGGAGTTCTTTTAACCGAGCAGCATATGGCATCTGTTTGAGACCCTTGATCCTCTTGGTGAGATACTTTTGGGGTCTTTCTAATTGTTGCAGGTGCAGGGTAAGGTACATCCCAAAAGGGGCATTGTATTCTATGATGGGCCTGATGAGGGATGAATAAAGGGGCGCTCTTGATCTAGATGTGAAACTCTTCGTGATGAGGTGGGCTATGTAGAAGGTCTTTCTAACCACTTTGGCAATGTGGTTTTCAAAGGAGAAATTGCTATCAACTTGGGTCCCCAGGTCCCTAATAACTTTCTCTGTACTTAATGGGTTTCCGCCTATGTGGTAATTTGTGGGCACATTGTTTTTGCCAAAGGGTATGACTATACATTTTTTGGCATTTAGCTTTAAACCATGGCGCTGGCACCAGTTATCTGTCTCTGTGAGACCTTTTTGAAGGATGTTTGTGTCAGCTGGAGAGTTGATTATGGCGCCCAGTTTGCAGTTGTCTGCGAACTTGGTGGGCCATAGTCCTCCCACGTTTGCCTGTACCTCAGAAAAGTATATACCGAACAAGAGTGGTCCCAGGACAGAACCCTGTGGGACGCCACTTGTGACCGGTTTCGAGTCTGACATGGCTCCAGCAACTCTCACTCTGTGGGTTCTGTCTTTGAGCCAGTTTGCGACCCATCTTGTGACATAGGGGTTTATATTTAAGCTGGGTAGCTTATCTATGATGCCCGAGTGGGGTATTGTGTCAAATGCCTTTGCAAGGTCCAGATACGCTGTGTGGACTACCTTCCCTTCATCTATGGCTTTGGTGACTGTTTCAAAGAAGTCAACCAGGTTGACTGAACTAATTAACTGATTACTGAACTAATTAACAGTGACATAAGCTACCACCAGTTGCTGGTCCACATTGATTTAAATTTGTTAAATTTAGTTCATATATGCCCACCTTAGCTGATTTTAGATGGAATATGTGTCAAGGTCATGGAAGCTTTATGTGAGGTACAGACTATCCATAGTTCCTGTTATAACTTTGCCAATGCCTTTGAATCCATTCACCACCTGTGAGTCACAGATAAGGTGTCCCATCAAAACATGAAGTCTTACACTTTCTGCTGGACAGCCAGTTGGTTTACCAGGAGAACTCACAGTGTAAATGCAGAAGGTTATCTCCTCTACTTATAGACATGTCTCGAGGTGTGTCCCACAGTACTCAGTATTCAGTCCCCCTTTTACTCAGTAAAATCGGACATCTGAGGCCTCTGGTTAACCCAGTATGTGGACATTTGCAAATTAGGAACAGGTGTCAACTGCCCCCATGATATCCAGCACCAGCAGCATCAAACGTTTCTAATAATGTTATGTTTTGTAAATTGTTTTATAATAAGTACTATATGTGCTAAATGCTGGTATTGCTTATGACTGTAATCTGCTTGAAACTAGCATTTACTAAATGTTCAATGTGTATTATTATCTTGGAGCTTTTCTCCCCAGGCCTCCACTGAAAATGGACATGTATCCAGTCGGACTATCCTGGTCAACAAATGTAAAATAAAAATAAATAAATAAATAATGAATCAGCCATTGGCTTAATGTAAATGCCAAGAAGTACAAAATAGTTACTTTTAGTAAGGCCCTTACCCCCTCTTCTTATCATATCTTTTGCACCCCCCATCAAACTCTACTATTAGACATTTGGGTATCTACATGAATGATAATCACTCTTTTGACCACCAGAGCTTGGATTCAGAAAGTCCTTCTGTTTTTCAGTGTTTGTCTTTTGGGTATCTCATCTAGTCAAATGATGCACAACTAGACTCCTCCTTCATTAGACCCATCATCAAATGCAAAGACCCCTTTGAAATACACCTATATCACTACCATGTATCCTCTGAGAGGCCCCTGAAAGGACCCAAAGATTATTAACTAAAAAGAACTCCAGTTTAAGCCACTTAAGCTACCTTAAAAGATTAAAATCACTTTCACTCTATTCCATCCTATATAGGCTCATGAGAGATATCTATGATTAGTGTACCGAAAGCAAACCTTGTGCTCTTTGACCGTCTCCTCCTTCATAGAATACACAATCTAACAAGAATCCAATTCAAAGACTTAAACCTCCACTGTAAGACTAACAAGACCTATAGGCATGACAAGTTTCTTACCCAATGTGTTCTCACCTTTGGAATAGACTTCTTCTGCCCATCAAATTACTGCCCTGACTGCCCTCAAAGCCAGCCTTAAAAACTAAATGGGAAACTGTAAAGTCATGACTCGTATCAATTTGAGTTATCTTTTGCCCAGGTTAAACTAGTCTACTTTTATTCCATCATGAGTGACATGGTTAAGCTTCTCAATGGCTCTCCTGCTGTAAGTTTAGTATAAACCTATGAGCGTATAAGCTGATGGTGCACAGCAGGACAGAATAGTTCACACTTCTACAAAAGCAGTATTCCAGGTTCCCTGAGGGATACACAGCATACAAAATCGAGAAGCACTGTGAACCTTGAACTACTGTACTGCATGTATTTACACAAAGCCATTTGACAGCAGATTGTAAATCTTACATGTAGGTGATAGCTGTTCACAATGCATACCAGTGCATGCCTGCAGTAGCTGGCAAGAAGTAACAAGGAATGTAAGCCAGGCAGGAAATGAAATGTAGTATGATTACTACCATTGCTGCATGTTACTGTACATTTACATCCCATCTGGGCTTCACACTCTGACTGGTGTCATAAAAGTACAGAATTCTGCCACATTACTCAGCTGTGTTGGCTTGCACTGCTGTAAATGCAATCAAGTGATGCCCTGAGGGAGTGGTTACAGAGTGTTAGGTTACTGATGTGGTGACAGCTACATACAAGAGACTTGTCAGAATATTATTCTAATTGTGTGTGTGTGTGTGTGTGTGTGTGTGTGTGTGTGTGTGTGTGTGTGTGTGTGTGTGTGTGTGTGTGTGTGTAGTATGAATTAGAGGAGTGTTTGGGACATTAGACATTCTACTTACCTGGTAGATAAATGTACAAATGTACACACTTCTGCTAGTACACATTTACAAATGAGATTTAAGAGATCCTTCACAAAACCTTAGTATGCACTATAGCTATCTACCTGTTGTATGTAAAGGTGTCTGAGATTACCTTTTAGAATACATTTGATCGCATAAGTGTTTTGAACAGCAGTAGCTGAAAAGACTGATGATCTTCTAATGTACAAAGCTATCAATTAACAACATAAATTGTGACTTAAGAATGGAGCAACAGCACAGTGGCTCTCCCTGGGAAATAGTGACAGTGAAGTTCACAGATTCCAATATTAGAAGAATAGTACATTCTATACCAGCAAGTAAGACTTTATGATTATCACACAAAAACACTATAAATCCAACACAGGATTAGAATGGGATGATCTAACAACTGGCTATTGTTCATATGTTCATAGGTTCATAGGTGTGTACTAGGCTAATGGCTTTGTAGCCTTTACAAGCCTAGCCCATAGAAGTGCCCTGGCACCATGCTGCCTGACATTAGTTCCCAGTGCCTCTATCAAGTAGAGCCACTGGACTTATCTTCGGGGTGAACTTTCTATTACCCATCCACTCATTAAGATTTCTCTTGAAGAGAGACAGCGAGGTGCTCTGCTTGACATGTATGGGAAATCTAGTTCAGAGCATGGGCAGTCTCTGGGTGAGGAACCTGTCCCTCCAGCATGTTCTGTTGATTGTGGTAATGAGGTTGAGGTCTCCGGAGCGTGTGGTGCAAAGGGATTGGGATTTCTTTAGATGCAGCATTTCTAACAGAGCTGGTTCAGACATGCCTTTGTAAGTTAAGCAGAGATCGCCTCTAAGTAGGCGATACGAGACAGAGAATAGTTGGGAGTTTTTTGAGTCTGTCCATATAGGACAAGTGTTTAAGGCCAAGGATCCTCTTTATGAGGTACTTTTGCGGCCTATCCAGTTGTTTTATTACATGAATCAATGTACTGCACTTTTGCAAGCATGTATTTGTTCATCTACATGATGTCAATAATATTTATTCTGAAATACTTTAAAATGCATATACTTTTAAGTCATTGTCAGAAACAATAAATACATACAGAAGCAGAAGGTGTTGTGTATGCATACTATTATCAATTAACTAAAAAAAAATATTTAGCCATGTTCCTAACTGCAGTTCAAGGGGGTAGTGAGTGACTCCAAAATTCATAACTGTTTTTTAGGGTATACTTCAAAGGAAGAGACAAACAAAGCCTTGCATAATCCAATCAGTATAATGAGGTGACACCAGGACCATCTTCTGACCATCTAATGATGTACAGAAGTCTACAAATCTAACCAAGCAAATTTTCTTCATTTGGCAAGTGCATGGTTTCTCCATAACATAGTTATGGTGTTTCAGTTGAAGTATTTTATAAGTGGCAACCGTTATAGCTGAACAAGCACATTTTTACCTATGATTTAAAAAACAAAATAACAGAAGTTCTGCATGTTGTACATTCATTTCCCAACAGCTAACATCTCTAAAACATCAAGACCCATTTCCTCTGATATGGTTCTTTTGAACCTTAACCCTGCTGAGCCAATGCCACAGAGACTATTCTAAATGGTAGTAAGCCCAAAGAAGATTTTCCAGTTACTTTCTCTTGTATGGCATGTTGAGTACCAGATGGAGTCAAGATAAAAAAAAGTTTTTCCTGCAGTCACCTTGGTATTATTTTTAGCCCACCTTTCATTTGAGATAAATAATTTGCCTAATATAATGACTGTTTAAATACTCAAGAGCCCTATAAAATAACTGCATGAGTATATACATATATATTTACTTATCATGATATTTATTACTCCTTAATGTCATCACATGCATGGCAAGTAATTGAAGGCAAAGCAATGTGTAGTCATCAAATAGGTGGGGGCAAGGGGTGATGCTTATTTCTCACTTTTTGATTTTTCCACTGGTGGTTGCATTGCCTTTCACTCTGACAAGAGAATGAATAAATAAATGTAAGATTGCAGTAATGCAAACATCTTATAAAATAAAGTATAGAAAGATGTGCAAAATGTTTCTTAAATTACGATAGTTAGTATTCTGTGTACAGTTGATGTGGAACTCGTGACAGAATGTTTCATAGCAGGACTGTCTCACATAAACAGTAAAGTCTGGCGACCTCATGTACTGACCATGCAGGCAGGTACGTAAATAATATGAACAAGGAACAGCTGCACATGGCATAACTGCTGCAATAAAGATAACATCACTATTGGTTCACATTACTTCCTCGGGTGTAAAGAAGCATGGGTAATGTATTAAGAGAAGAAGATAGTTTCTAAAATGATAGCAGACATGAATATGCACCCATAAATTCTGGAAAAGTTATATTGGTCACAGAGATTAGGAAGCAAAATGGAAAAGTCAGTAGCTGCCAGAAGTTACAGGCCAGGAATCAGTCATGAACTGAGCTAATTTGTCAAATACAAAAGATCAAGATAAACATAAAGGTACACAAAGCAAGTTATACAAAGCTTTCCTAACAGTAAATGATACTGCACGATTATGCGCCGGGGATAAGAATCAAATCTATTAATAAAGAGAATGTGCAGTAATAATCAAAATCAAACATTATAATTTGATATCAGTAACACTTTGTATTACTTAGAATTAATATGTGGACCATGTTCAGTGGTAGCAGCCCTGCTATGAGGGTATATGTAAATATAAAAGCCACACATCCCCAAACAAAAAGGAAAACAAGTTTAATAGATACGAAATTCCAGAAATATGTCCATGTCAAAAAGAAGAGCTTTTAAAGTACTGGCTCGGATTAATAGATTATAATGTCAAGAGAGTACATTGGGGCAGCCATGGTGGTGCAGTGATTAGCATTGCCGCCTCATAGCAAGAGGTTCTCCAGTTCAATCCTCGGCTGGGGTGCCTTCTGTGCGGAGTCTGCAAGTCCTCCCTGTGGTCATGTGGGTTTCATCCAGGTGCTCTGGTTTCCTCCCACATCCCAAAGACATGCTGTAGGTGGATTGGACATTCTAAATTGGCCCAAGGATGTGTGTGTGCATGTGTGTGCCTTCTGTGGAAGGTTGGGTGCTGGGCTGGCATCTCGACACTGTAAAACTCCACTGCCAATCATGATCGGCCAGGTGATCCACTGTGGTGACCCCTAACCAGAAAAAGCCAAAAGAAGAAGAATGTCAAGAAAGTACATTGCCTGCTGCAATTAAAAATGTTAGAACATTCCACTCAGTAGTGTATAAATTTTCACATCACTGTCTGTCTACAGACATGAGCTTACCATGGTGTGTGTGTGTGTGTGTGTGTGTGTGTGTGTGTGTGTGTGTGTGTGTGTGTGTGTGTGTGTGTGTGTGTATGTGTGTGTGTGTATGTATGTATGTGGCATACATGTGGAGCAGTTGGTTTATCATTGTCCTTGTCAGTTTGCCTGCCCAAGCTATCCCCATCTCTCAGTTTTATCAGATAATTCTTGACTTTTGTCTTCTGGCTGCTGCAGCTACCTTTTTCATCATGCATCCTGATCTCCTTTGTACAGTCTTTAAAATGACTAAAATATACACAGTATATTCACGTCTACTGATATCTTAAAATCTGGTGCGCTTTGTTATCTGACTCATTCATTTTTATACCAGTGTAACCAGCAAACTGGAATCCTATTTTTAAGCATCTACTCTCTAATGAACCTTATACAGTATAACGCATTTCACTTTGCATTTTTTTATATCTCCAAATCACCTGTATGTCTTGGCTTGCTTTTCAGATATGAACTTTATACCTCTGTGCATGTGCAGTGTGTACGTTCGTTTCTAATATTCAAACAAAAATGCTGTTACTTAAGTACGCAGTATCAGCACTACACTATATACCAAGAAACATGCCTCTGAATAACTCCTATACATTAGCATTACCTGATTAAAGAATCCTTTTCTCTGAATCACTATTACCTATCAGTATTATATCAGAGTAACTCACTTATACACTGAGCACCATGCACTTTATTTCTGAGTTAACCCTATGCATACCTCTCAACATCTTTGCACAAGAAATCTGGACAGAGCTTAAAATAATGGGATGCAAAGGGCCACAAACAGGGACAGATTTTAAACATCACTCTTAAAACTTAGAAAGCTGCTAGGATAACAGGTTTTGTGTAAGTATGCATTTTATGAAGGATGTGAAGTCTGAAACTGAAGTGTCTGTCATTATTTACTGACTGCAATCCTCAGTGATTAACCAGAAAACCACAATTTTTTATGGAACAGACCAAAAATACGAGACAACAATCTGGACATTCTGCAAAAATCTGGATAGTTGAGAGGTATATAGGTTCATAGGTTCATAGGTAGGTACTAGGCTATCGGCCCTAGGGCCCATACAAGCCTAGCCAAACAATGTACCCTGGCTTTCGCCACCCAAGAAAATTATTTTCCTGTGCCCCTGTCGAGCAGAGCCACAGAAGTGATCCCTGGGGTGAATTTCCCATTTCCCATCCAATCATCAAGATTTTTCTTGAAGAGTGCTAATGAAGAACTCTGTTTGACATAGATAGGTAGTCTGTTCCAGAGTATGGGAAGTCTCTGGGACAGGAATCTGTCCCTCCAGCATGTTCTGTTTATTGTGGTGACAAGGTTTAGGTCCCTAGAGAGTGTAGCTTGGAGGGATTGGGATTTCTTTAAGTGGAGCATGTCCAACAGCTCTGGGTTTGACATAGCTTTGTATGTTAGGCAGTGATCGCCCCTGAGTAGGCGATATGCGATGGAGTAAAGCTGTAGTTTTTTGAGACGGTCTGCATAGGGCATCTGTTTGAGGCCAGTAATCCTCTTTCTGAGGTATTTCTGTGGTCTTTCCAGTTGTTGTAGATGTCTTGTGAGGTACATACCAAAAGGGGTGTTGTACTCTATAATGGGTCTAATGAGTGATGAGTAGAGGGGAACAATGACCTCTTTTTTTCTGGATGAGAATCCTTTTGTGATGAGATGAGCCATGTAGAAGGATTTCCTGAGCACTGTGGCGATGTGATTATCAAAGGAGAGACTACTGTCCACCTGTGTCCCAAGGTCTCTTATCACATTTTCGGTATTAATTAGGCTACCAGCTATGTGGTAGTTCATGGGTACAGAGTTTTTACCAAAGGGGATGACAACACACTTTTTGGCATTGAGCTTCAGGCCATGGCTTTGACATCATATATATATATATATATATTAAATTTAGAAGATTTAATAGTATATGGTTTAAGGTAGACACATTCCAGCTTTTAAATAAAAATATATTCTCATAAAAATAAAACAAATTCATCATGAGAAAATGGGTAAAGTGGCTTACAATAAGAACAACAGACTTTGGCAGAAAACAGTATTATTATTATTATTACTATTATATGTATATATATATATATATATATATATATATATATATATATATATATATATATATATATCAGCATTACATGGGACTAACTCATTTATACGCAGAACAGCATGACATTTGTCTCATTATCACTTGAACTTTCCATTGGAGTAGTTCACTGACGCACTGAATAGCAAAGCTAAACTTTTCCAAATGCTGTGTACCAAACTTGCATACTGTGTACCAACATTTTGCAACCCAGCCTTCTTATACCTTCGAAAATACAGGGCCATTTTAGAACAAATGCCTAGAGTAAACTTATTTGCCAGTGCTATGCTATTCTGCAATATAGATAACATGGCTGATTCTGCTTTAGTGATGCAGAATGATACTTAACAGCAAAATGATATCTCAAGCAATTAACTCATAGACCAGTTATTACAAAAAATCTCTTGGGCTATTAGAAACAGTCTTGCTCTCAATTATTGCAGACATTGGAGAAAGAAGACAGCAACCAACAGAGGCTGCCTTCGACCCATAACCCATCTCAATCAATTAAAAGAATTAAATTTACAAGATTTAATAATATATGGTTTAAGGTAGACACATTCCAGCTTTTAAATAAAAATATATTCTCATAAAAATAAAACAAATTCATCTTGAGAAAATGGATAAAGTGGCTTACAATATGAACATCAGACTTTGGCAGAAAACAGTATTATTATTATTATTATTATTATTATTATTATTATTATTATTATTATTATTATTATTATGGCTTTCAGGTAAAAATATAACCCAAAAAGTAAATTCTAACATTCACATTTTCTTCAGGCACAGTGTAGATAATTATTATGTGTCCAAACATAAATAAATATATTTTTATAAAAACCTGCCAGTTTTGTGTAAGGAATGACAATTCAAATTATTCAAACCCATAACAATGAGATTTGTGTTGCACTCCAGAAATCCATGGTGCAATATCCCTGGGCGTGACAGTCTGTCTTTATCACAGCCTTCAAAGATTCCCTTCATTTTTTCTATGCAGCTGTCACTTTTTCCAGTCATGCTGGTCAAGATTGTATATTTTACATATAAATGCATCAATCACAGTGCTAACATATAAGTATTTTATTACTGATTAATCCATATTAAAAATAACATGGGAAACAGTGGGTTATTATGCTAAGACTGATTCCTGGCCTAATCCATTATAATCAAATACACCTTGTTGTGGGAAATAACATTAGAGAACATCCATCTCATCCCGAAACATAAATCCATGTTGTTCAAATCATTTCTCTTGCAGCCTATACATTCTTTGATGCCATGAAAGCATCTGAAAGTCTCTTGTGCTCCTACTAATAATGCATCCCAGCATAGCTGCTTTCCAAGTGATACTGGTTCACCTCTGTGGAGAACAGGGATAAAATCCTGACTGAGAACCATATGGTCTGAGTTGCATTAGCAGCCCTAGCAATGGAGGAGCCAACAAGGTAAAAGTGAGATCCTGCCACCAGTTTGCCCATCCAGTAGCGGAGGGAGGGGGTGGCTGACCCACTGCATGAATGGCACCTAGTGAAGGTAGAAGACTCAGGACACAGCAACAGGGGTGAGATGTCTACACGCACCAAACTGTACATAGCACAACAGCTGCAAATTAATGGTTGTGTCCATGGTAGTGTATTCACTTCATGGGAGCACTTTACAAAGTTCATGAGTGTCAAACTGCTTTAAGCATACACAAGCCAGGGGTAAACACTAGATGATGGCATATTTCCTGGTCAGCTCTTATCACAGAATACTGGTCACCAAAGAATAAGGCACCACTAGGCTAGCCTCCAGTACAGACTGAGGATTCTGCTCCAGGGTAAAGAATGAATGGCTGATGGTCTGGTAAGAGCTGGCTGATGGCAGGCAATGAAAGAATTCTATATGTATATATATATATATATATATATATATATATATATATATATATATATATATATGTATATATATATATATATATATATATATATATATATATATATATATATTTTTTTTTTTTTTTTTTTTTCTTTGTGCTATCAGACAGTAAATACCTTTAATTTGATAACAAAGAAGCATGGCTGCAAAAAAAAAAAAAAAAGCAAGAATCAGGTCACAAAAATAATATTTATAGTCACTAATGCTCACTAAGTGTGACCAATGCTTTCCATTTTTTATTGCCCTTTTTGCCATTATAGCAGTGCCACACCTTTGGTTTGCAAATCAATAAGCAGTATCATAACAGGGGACTATCTTTTTGAACCCAAATAAATGTACTATCAAAGTTTGGGACTTTGTGACATCTTTGTCTCATGAAGGTAGAATCTGAAGCACCACAGAGTCTGTACCTTCATTGTTGTACTGGTGAATCCCCTCAGATTTACTCTTATCTTCCAGGAAAGTGGAACAAAAATATGTCATATACATGGGATTCTTATTATTATCAATCCCAGAAAAATACACACCTGAGCATTTTTTTCACTCCACTGTGTCAGTTTCCTAAATCTTTTTATATTTACAATAACCTAAGAGATCGGGTTAATAATCCACAACTTTTATGTGTCTTTGCTTATAGGTGTTTATGCCTCGGCATTGTGGTCCCTGTGATCACTTGCCTACTATTATTGCTATGTTCCTAAGTCACTCATCTACAATGTGTCATCTTTTAATTTAAAACTGAAACAGTACACTTCATCAATTTTGATGTTCATCAGTGACCAACAGGTTACTCCACTGATCATCTTCACCATAACGGGCACAGCTACTGTCATCTAAATTTGGTAAAATCTCATTGTCTTCCTTATTAAGCGCTCATTTAGTTAAAAGAACATGCATTTTCACTATCCTCACTGCTAACTCACTTTCTATAACATTACAATCACTCCCTACATCTTTCCTTCTTCAGTTATATGAACAATAAAGGTTTCATCTCCTCTTGTGATAAAAATTACCAAAGTAATCTCCAATATATATTTTTTTTATTTAACATTTGTTTACTGGGAAAGTCTGACTTGGAACAAAGCCAATTTTCAGCAAAGGCCCAGGGAAAATGTTCCAGACGCATGTCTTTGAAACGTAAGAGGAAACCGTTGCATCTGGAGGAAACCCACACGAATGCAGGGAGGACATGCAGACTCCGCACAAAAGACAATCGAGCCGAGAATCAAACTGGAGAACCTCTTGCTGTGAGGTGACAATGCTACTACTGCGCCATCCTTCTCTGATGTTTTTTCCTGCTTTTTTCTGATTTGATTAGTATTGTTCTGTTTTTTTTTTTTTTTTTTTTTGTAATACTTCTTTATGCTTCCTAAATTTATCCCTAATCTTTGTTATCACCTCTTTTGAAAATCACAGTGACATACCTCTCAATTTCACTGCTTTCAAAAGCATAGCAAGTGACCACCAGGAAGACCTGACAGAGACAAATAACTGGTCACAGAGCAGCAGTCTAAAGCTGAATGCCAAAACATACATAATAGTATCCTTTGGGAAGATGACTACCACTGGAAACTATCATATTGATAATACACCCTCTAACAGTCGACCAAATTTTCAGGGTTTTGGGAACAAATTTAGACAGTAACCTGGTCTTTGACCATCATATTTCTCCAGGAAATCATTCCATATGGTACAACTTATAAGTATCGAGGTCAACAGATATCATTGTTCCACTGTACTTAGCCCTTATCAGAACAATTATTGAGTACAATGCCCCCCTTTGGTAAACACCTGACCAGACATATGCAACAACTGAAATGTCCACAAGGTTCCTCACAAAAAGAATACATGGTCTAAACAACACGTCCCATGTGGACCACCTCAAAGCCCTAACCTTATACTTGGTCTCCAATGGATTGCATCTTCTGATCCTTCTCTGATGGTCTTGCTGCACATTAGCAAAACAATCGGCATCAGAATTACCCGTTCTGGGGTCTTAAACCTAGGACACGTTGGAGGGACACATATGGGTCTTACAGACTACACTTTCTCTGGAGCAGGCTTCCCATCCATGTGAAACAGAGTTCTTCCCTAATCCAATTCAAGTATAACTTGGTCCAGTGGATGGTGAATTGGAAGTATAACCCTGGTCTGGTACCTCTGTAGTAGATCGAGGCAGCCTAAAAATGCTTGACCAATCAATGCCAAGCCTACATATATCCCTTAATATTTGGGAATCATGGCTAGGATTAAAAAGGCCACCTGGGGTCATTAGCCTAGTTATCACCTATGAAACTATAAAAATCATAGCAGGAGGTCAAAAAAATCACATCAGTTGAAATTTTCTTAGGCAAAAATTTGTGGCAATGGAACAGGGAATAATGTGTAAATTTGCCCTCTGTGATTTATTTATTTATTATTTATTATTTATTTATTTAAATTTGTTGACCGGGAGTGTCCGACTGGACGTACGTTCATTTTCATCGGAGGCCCGGGGAGAAAAGCTCCACAGTTAAAATAAACAGACAGTATATACATTGGATTACATAGTGAATAACAATTTACATAGCAATTACTTACAACATATTTACAGATGAAGAACATAGTACATCAGTAGACAACTAGAATCTTTATCTGTGAAGTGCATACCAGACATTAACAAATGTTACAAGAAGAAGAAGTTTGTGCTGTATAATAAGTACTGGCCTATGAGCATCTGAGCTTGCTATAATCAAGGTAGTTACTGGAGTGGAAAGAAAGGTAGTGGTTGGATGGGGTGGATGATATTAGAATGGGAGTTGCAAGGGCATAGCCAGCATGTTTTTAGTCGCGCTTTTAGTAAAGTTTTGAAGTGGGTGCATGATGGTATGGAGGTAATTGTGGGTGGGAGTGAGTTCCATAATTTGGCTATGGCGCAAGAGAATAGTGCTTCACCAGCAGAGTTATTGGCTTTAGTGATCTGTAAGTGATTTTTGCTGCTGGATCTTAGTGGTCTGGTGGTGCGATAGGGTTGGAGTAGATTCTGGAGGGATGGGACATTTAGTGGATGGTTTACTAGTTTGTGGGCAAGTGAGAGTTGATACCACTGAAGGAGGTGAGGGAGTTCAAGCCAGCCCAGTTCAGCAAGTGAGAGACAGTGGTGACTACGATAGGATGCCCCTGTGGCGAATTTGGCGATTTTGTTGTAGCAGGTCTCTAGCTTGTTTAGATCACATTGCCTTAGGTTGGTATATATTGGAGAAGCATAAAGTAGGGTGGAGATAAGGTGGGAATTTGCTATTGAAATCTTTGCTGCTTTGGTGAGAAATTGCTTATTTCTGTATAACGCTCCTAGTTTTTTGAGGACTTTTTTTATAATCATGGATATGTGAATGTCAAATTTTAGTTTATTGTCTATTTCCACTCCTAGCAATTTGGTGTGTTCAGTTGGGTATATAGTGGTGTTGTCTTTTGCCGTGATGTTAAAGTGAGAGTTGTTTTGAGTATGTTTGGTGGGTTGGAAGATGAGTAGTTTAGTTTTGTTTGGGTTGAGTATTAATTGGGCATCGGATAACCAAGTTTCAACAGAGGAAAAGGCTTCCTGTGTGACTTTTTGCAGTTTTAGTAGGGACTGGGCTGACCAGATGATGGTCGAGTCATCTGTGTATTGTATGAGCGTGCCATGTTTGGTGGCAGAGGATAGATTATTGGTGTAAACAGAGAAGAGTAGGGGTCCAAGGATGGATCCTTGGGGAACCCCAATGGAAACAGGTAGTTGGGGAGATATGTCATTCTGCCATACAACGGATTGTTGGCGGTCAGACAGGTAACTCTGAAACCAGTTGGTGACCGATTGTGAGAAGGATAGGTTATTGAGGACAGAGATACATTGTTTGTGTGGGACCATGTCAAATGCTTTAGATAGGTCTAGGAAAGTAGCAGAGGATAGATAGCCATTGTTTTTATCCTGAAGGATAGTGTTAGTAAAGGAGAGTAAGGCAGTGGTGGTGCTATGGTTTGGTCGGAAACCATACTGGGTACTGGAAAGGAGGTTGTTAGTAAGGAGGTAGTCTGAGACCTGAGAGTGTATGCATCTCTCTAGTATTTTGGAGAGTGGAGAGAGAATAGCTATGTCCAAGGGTTTTAAGATCACTGCTGTGCTCATCATAACAGTTTCCACTCTTTCAGGGACAGACTATCTTTTGAATCTATCATTTATCATCATAATCATCATCAACTCCCTTCTTCCCATTTTCTACATGGGTTGGGTTGTCATGTCAACTGTCGCCATCTCTCGTGATTCAATGTCAGTCCTCTACTACATTCTTAGACCTTCATGCCTGACTGCCACAGATCTTCTCCACATAATCTATCCATCTCTTTGCTGGACACCCTTGTTTCCTCTTGACTACTTCCTTTATGTCCAAATCTTCTTTACCATATTGTCTTCTGATTTTCTGCACATATAACCATACCACTGCAATTTGTTCTCTTGGATGTTCTCTGCAACTGGAGCTACTTTGGTTTGGCTTTGATGTCCCCATTTCTTTGCCTGTCCAATAGTTTGTATTCTACCACCCATCTCAGGCACTTTATCTCCATCACCTCTAGCTTCCTCAACTCCTCTGCCTTTACTGTTCAGGTTTCTGCGCCATTCAGTAGTGCCAGTCACACCACTGTTTTGTGCACCTTACTTTTCAGCTTCTTTGGCATTCTTCTACCATACACTATCCCTGAAACTCTGTACCAGCTGGCTGCAGTGCCTCTGATGCTAGGTTTGACCTCATTCAGACTTCCCTTCACCACAACCACACCCCCCCCAGCTACTTGAAGCTGCTAACCTGTTCCACTATCTTCCCTTCTATCACTATTCTCAGCTTTTTCTGATTCCTCCCATTTACTCCCATTACATCTGTTTTATCTGTGCTCGATTTCAATCTGTATGCATTCAGTTTTGCATTCCATTCCTCTAGCCTTTGCTGAAGCTCTTGCTCAGAATTTGCCTGTAATGCCACACTGTCTGCATACAATTTTGTTGATCTGTCCCTCTGACTTGTTGGCTAATGTAATCACCGCTATGAACAGCACTGGGCTCAGAGATGAATCCTGATGCACTCCCACCCCCAGTGGGAACAACACTGTTCAAACTGTGTCCTTGGGTCATTGTACATAGCCTGAACTAATTCAACAATGTTTCTAGGACTTCAAGCCACCACAGAACTGCTGAAATCAGCGTTCATCAGACTTTGTCACATGGTCTCTCCAAGTCTAGGAATTCCCAGTTGGACTCTTTCCTCTTTTCTTGCTTCTTCTCAACTATCTGTCTTGCTGCAAACACTGGGTCAGTTGTGATGCATCCTGATCTGGAATCAAATGCTCATCTCCCATCTTACTTTCTGCTACTCTGCATATTTATTTATCAGTCACCCTCCCCAGAACTTTGATGCAGTGTGACAGGAGTTTGATACCTCTGTACTGCCCATTGGATATCCCTTTTGTTCTTCGTCACAGGCACCAGTATCCTTATCGTCCAGTCATCTGGGATACTCCTTTCTCTTCATGCTTCATACTCTTCATACTGCTATGAATACCCTCAGGAACCATCTCTCTCCATCTCAACCAACATCTTGGTCATATCTGCTCTTGACCTCATCAGAGTCTGCAGCTTTCCCTAACTTCATTTTTCTTACTGCTGTTGTTCTTACTTCTTCTAGAGTGGAATGCTGCTCTTCTTTCATTGTAGGCTAAGTCTGGGACAGTACAACATTTGTACATTTTTCTTCATTCAGAAGCTGCTGAAATCAGGAGCATAGCATGGTTGGGGCAAATGAGGCAATTGCCCCCAGCACAAATACAATATTGCATTTGTGGTCAAACCTGAGTTCTGTAGTGCTGCCTCTGTGGCCTAAACTTTAGCAACTGCTTGCAATATTTTAAAAGTAAAACAAATGTTTTCATTTTTTTTTTTGTTAGGAAAACCAGAACACTGTTATGTTTGTGTGTGTGTGTGTGTGTGTGTGTGTGTGTGTGTGTGTGTGTGTGTGTGTGTGTGTGTGTGTGTGTGTGTGTGTGTGTGTCTACGGGTGTGTACATGCATGTGTGTGGTCTAAACTGTCTGCAAGCAGTCTGATACAGTTTAAGAGAAAAAAAGATTTTCTTTTCTTTTTTTTTAATTAACTACATTGGAAAAAAGGGTTGGGATTGGGACACAGAAACAAGACCTGATTAGCTTCTGCATTTCAGGAGTCCCTTGTAACTGATCACACATTTTTGTCTTGGCATTAGGGAGGAGGCATGTATCTGGCCACCCAGTTGGTGTGTCACTAGAAGGATCTGACTTTTTTTGTTTTTGGTTTTGCTCTTCCATTGACGAGCTGGGGAAGGAGGGAGGGGGCACATATCTGGCCACCTGGTTGATGTGCCAGTAGTAGAACTGAAATTTTTTTTGTCTCTTCCACCGAAGAGGGTGGGGCAATACATGGACAGGGCACAGGTTGAGCCATCCACACTTCTAGCTGGAAATACTCCTTCTATCTACCTTTGAAGTCTTGTGGACTAGTGAGCTGGACGTTGCTGGCATCCCTAATAAAGGGCATCTGATAATCTTCTTTATCATTCTGTCTTTGCCTTGCAACCTGATAGAATTTCTTTGTGCCATTTACCGAATCACTTTACGGAAGCTTGTTCAATGTCTCTGATGCTTTGCTATTGCTACTCTTCTCTTAGCCCCTTTATCACAACCCTGTTGTAGGGCATAGACTGAGAATATGAAAAGTGCCCTATCCTTACACTGGAATCTGCCACTAATTCTGATGACATCCCTCACTGTCTTCAGAATCCTCCCAGAATTCCCACACCATTTCTAATCTGTCTTCCTCCTAAGTAGTAGACACTGGTTCCCAAGCCAAGAGGTTTTTCCACACTTCCCTTCATTCTTGAATCCTTCATTATCATGTCATCTACTTCCAAGCTGCTTCCTGTCAGTGAACCTACACTGAGTGTAGCAGTCCTTAGTTCATGTTTGGTAGATTGATTGGTGTTACATCCAGCTTTCACTCAACAGAGCTATCCCAGGTAATTCAGGCTGGGAAACTAGACACCAGTCATAGGTTAATGACATTATGATGGTGCAGACACACACACACACACACACACACACACACACACACACACACACACACACACACACACACACACACACACACATTAGTATGGGTCTCTGGGTTCCTGGTGTAGGTATAGGATAGAGTAACCCAAGTCTTCAAACCCACTTATCACCATCAAATACCCATGCCCATTCTTGGGGACATTAGTCAACACAACCAAATCACCTGGAGCCAGTTTTTACACCATTGAGTCGTTAGCCCTGACACAGAGTGCAGTCTGTGAACTGTTTTCTCCTATCTTGAGGATACTGTGTACTACAATTAGTCTATACAACTCTTCCTCCTACAGACACCATCTAGAATACATGCTGCTACCCACAACTCAATTATTTGGTGAGTTTGAGGTGGAAACACTCAGTATGTTTTTGAGAGGTGGGAGGAACCTCACAGAGACAAAGGTAGAACACACAAACTCCATACAGGTATTGGCTAGAGGTCATAACTGAACGTTGTACCATGTGCATGGGTGGCAAAAACCTTAACTATTGTGCCATCTGAATGAATCTATCATTCACTAAGATTAAACTCTCCTCAAATTCACAACAATTTTGGGTAAAACTGAAATAACACATACATTTTGACTGCACTTAGGTTTCTGAATGTGCGAACTGTCTCTTGTCCTCCCATATCCCATCCCACCCTGCTATCAACCCTATTCTTCTCTCCCAGAGAGAGAGAATACAAAGTGACACCACAGTGTCTCTTTGTAAGTAATGTTCTGTTGTACCACTATTCTTCAGAATGGCGATGCAGCCCTGTGACACCTGCGCACTGGCCCAGCAATCAAGGAGCCTCAGTCCTCACCACTAACACCAGTGAGAGGCATCCATATAGGGAAAGGATAATAAATACACAGTAAAGTACAACTTCCCTTAAGAGCACACAGAGATTGCAGTCAGTCTGGGGCTGGTCTCTCCCTTTCTCTCCAGGTCCCCAATAAGACTCCCCACTGGCACACCTATAGGGTCCAGATCTCAGCCTAGTGGGCAAGCTAAAACCTCCAGCACCCTCTCTGTCCAACCAGTGCTTCATGTCCCTGCCCAAGTAGCTGACACACACACAGTTTGAGATAAGAGTTATATACAACTACACAGACACTCCCGGGGAAGGCTGGCACAGGTTCTCCAGATGTGCCCCTTTTCTGCCCCGTCTAAAAGGTAGTACCAGCTACCACCACCCACTAATATCAGCTACTCAAAGGCCCTTCTGAAAGGGTGTCCAATTATTACTGTGCAATATTATTATCCAAATGGTAAGTGTGACTGAACAGTCAAGGCTTATTAGAGTGAGTTGGTACAGTATCACTGTATACATGCAATGTACTCTTAGAGCTTAAATTATCTCTACACAAAACAGCCACAGTTGAAAGGTTTAAAAATATTATAAATAAATATAAATGATAAATAATAAAAACAGAAGACGATACTTCTTATTACACAGTGCTAGTCAAGAGTTCAGAGATCACAGAAAAATACTTAGAATAATACCGTAGAAAAGTTCTGACATCAACACAGAAAAACACTTAATCTAATCTCCCTAATTTCTAGCTATTTCTAAGAGAAAACACAGTTCTAAATAACTTACATATAGAAACAGGCAGTGCTGGTGATGTTGAATGTTCTCAAGACAAAATGCTCTAAGCTCTCTGATTCTCTCTCTTTAAATTGATAACACAGAGCTGCTTCATATGACATCATTCTTTACACTTCTCTGGTGTTCCCAGGCTAACAGAAACTACATTTACATTTTTTATACCTGGTCAGAAACCAGAGCAATAAAGGACATTTATACATGCAAATTCTAGCCATTAATTCTGGCCTTAAAACAATAGGCAGGATGCCTCCCTCTAGACATATTGGCTCCGAATTTTGACATCAAAGACAGTCATAAAATGTTCGACTTAGCTTAATTACAGCAGAGTGCACTGTTGTTAAATTTTTGCAGTTCAATATCCAATGCAGTCTTTTCACATTCAGGAAAACAAGCCTGTGGCTTACATTAATATTTACAAATGACAGAATTATCTACAGAATTCTATCTGGCTAGGCTGGCATCCTTTACCTATCTTCACACATCTCCCACCCTGGAGAACCAGGCTAGTTTTTCAAGTGACCCTTGAGAAACGCTGCTTGAGAGGGTTAGGTCTATCCGAGCTTACCTTACCCCATTCCCTGTCTTGAGGGTCCATTTGCATTGGCATTGTTAATTCCACTCTGGTGCTGCACTGACATGTCATATGCTTGCAACCCTAGGCTCCATTTTAGCAACTTGGCATTTTGCTGGCTGGCTCTGTTCTTCCTTGTCAGGTCTGTGAGGGGAGCAGCTATGGTACTATAACTGGGGACGAACTTTCTGTATTACCCTGCTGTCCCTAAAAGTGCCATCACCTGCTTTTTGGTAACAGGTGCAGGCCATGCCTGAATGGCTTCTACTTTGGCAGGTTCTGGCCTGATCGTACCCCTCCCCACTCTATGTCCCAGGTAGGAGACCTCTGCCATACCCACCTGTCATTTGCTGGGCTTAATGGTCAACCCTGCCCTGTGTAGTCTACCCAGCACCTCCTTGACATGTTGAAGGTGCTCTTGCCAGGAATGATTATAGATGGCAATATCATCTAGGTAAGCAAGGGTAAACCCTCCTGCTCCTGCTAGGATATGATCTGCCAGCCTCTGGAAAGTTGCTGTGGCATTTTCCTCCCAAAGGGCATCTTTGTGAACTCATACAAGCCAAAAGGAGTCACAGAGGCTAACTTCTCTTTAGCACTGGGAGTCAAGGGCACCTGCTAGTAACCCTTGGTAAGCTCAATGGTTGTAAGATACTTAGCCCCACCCAGATGCTCTAGAGCCTCATCTGTCCAAAACATAGGGTAAGCATCTGACACTGTGTGACTACTTAATTTCTTTTAGTCCACACAGAACCTGGTGCTGCCATCCTTCTTTGGCACCAGCACCACTGGGGAGGCCCAGGGACTGTTGGACTCTTGAATCACCCCTACTTCCAACATATCCTGTATCTCCTACCTCAGAGTCTGTTTGACTCTCTCAGGCACCCTGTAAGGGGCCTGCCTAATAGGCATTTGGGGTCCTGTATCCACCTGGTGCTGAACCAGGTGGGTGCACCCTGGTTTCCCACTGAACATGTCCCCAAACTCCTGTAACACTGCTCAGATTTCTCGAACTTGGGTAGGAGATAGCTGCTGGGACATTACTACTCCTTCCACTAAGTTGTCAGTCCAAGCCTCACTGAGGAGTTCAGTCAATAGATCTCCCTCAGACTCCTCCTGCAATCCACTGCAAATGCTCAGCACAAGGGCCTACCTATTATGGTAAGGTTTCATCATGTTAACATGGTAAAATTTGTGCCCTGTCTCCTGCCTAGCAGTTCCACCATGTAGTTAACATCACTTACCTTCCATATCACCTTGTAGGGTCCCTCCCAAGCTGATAGCAGCTTGTTGTGTCTGACAGGAATGAGAAAAATTACCTGCTGCCCCACAGCATACTGTCTAGCTCGAGCATTCCTGTCATACCACACCTTTTCTGTTGTTGGGCTTCTGCCAGGTTCTCCTGGGCCAAGCCCATGAGTTCCCTGTGCCTTGTCCTGAGGTATAGGACATATGCCACCACAGACTCCTTGTGAGGATCACACTCACCTTCCCACTGATCTCAAATTAAATCTAGAGATCCCCTCACCCTATGCCCATACAGCAACTCAAAGTGTGAAAACCCTGTGGATTCCTGGGGAACCTCTCTGTAAGCAAACAACAGAGGGGTCAAATATTTGTCCCACTCCCTCTTAACCTGGTTTGCAAATGACCATAGCATGGACTTGATTGTAGAGTTTAACCTCTCAACAAGACCATTAATCTGGGGATGGTAGGGGGTGGTCTTCAGGTGCTTCACCCCACAGTACTTCCACAGGCAAGCCAACAGGTCTGACATGAAATTGGCACCTCTGTCAGTCAGTATTTCTTTTGGGAAACCTACCCTGCTGAAAATCTCTAACAAAGCATTTGCCACCTTTTCTGCCTCAATGGAGGACAGAGCCACTGCCTTAGGGTATTGTGTAGCATAATCCGCTACCACTATGATATACTTTTCCCTTGTGGTACATGGGGTACTCAGAGGCCCCACAATATCCATAGCTACCCTCTGAAATGGCTTCTCAATCACAGGCAAAGGCATCAAAGGAGCTCACACCTTGTATCCTGCCTTGCCTACCTTTTGGCACTGCTCACAGGTCCTGCAGTACTCTGTTACATCTCTGGAAATTCCAGGCCAATAAAAGTTCTGCATAATATGTCTCCTTTGTACATTTTATGCTCATATGAGCTGCAAAGGGAATATCATGGGCTATGGCTTGAAGTGCCAGATGGTAGGCTCTAGGCACTACTAACTGCTGTACCCTCTCACCTTCTAGCCCTCCCTCAGGTGTCCACTCTCTATACAGTAACCCTTTGTCCCAGTATACAGATTTCCCCTTCCCTTGAGAATCAGGTGCCTCACTAGCTACCTGCCTCAGGCCTTGCAATGTAGGGTCTGAGAGCTGAGCCTATCTCAGCTCTCTCTTTGTAACCCTTCCCAGCTCCCCTTCCACAGGAAGTCTGGCATCCTCTGACAGTGGTGGCTCACTGTCAGCCTGGGTACTAATATCCACCTCTACCTTTGCAGTCCCACTGTCCAAGGGAACATCAGTACCCACAAGCAGCTGTGGCTCACCTTCAGTTTCACTGCTACAGAGTAGCTTCCTCCCTGAAGTAACCACCTGGCCAATCCTGGATGCAAGTATGCAGTCTGTCTGGGTCTCCCCCAGTCTACCAGACCCACCTGCTTGTCTCCTAGTCTTACTGCATGTAACTGCAGAGAAACATGGTACAGCTTCATCCAAATCCTTCCCTATCAAGACATCTACAGGATGGTAGTTCGGTACCCCTGTTGTCTCAAGACAACCTACTATTGGCATTTTGTCTTCCCCACTTACTGGCTTTCTCACCTTTTGTCCCCCACCTTGTCTCTGTGGACATCTGTATGCCACATGGCCCCACTGGTTGCATTCAAAATATTTAACCCTAGGTCCTGGACGTATACCTGGACTAGTGGCTTCCCCTGCTACTGGCAGATTCTGTTGGGGCAGTCAGGGGGTTCCTTTCCTGTGCAGGGATGCCCTGCTTGTTAGGTGTAGGTCTCCTTTCTTCTCCAACTCATCTGAAGTAGCACATTGTCTATCAGCTAACCAGATCCTCATGTCCACAGGCAAAGTTCTAAGGGCTTGTTCCCTCACCAAAAAGTCTACCTGCCCTTCAAAAGTGGTGACCTGACATCCACTCACCCAACTATGAAAATAACTGCTCAGTTGAGCAACATATTCACACACACTTTCATCTGCCTTGCGTCTATGCTCAGGAGACTTTTTCCTATACTTTTCAGGTGTTAGCTTAAAACATTCTAACAAGTGATTTTTAACAGCAGTATAATCAAAATATTCACAATCAGCAGGTTTAGACAACACAGTTACAGCTTTACCATGGAGTAAGGGGCTCAGGAACCGTACCCAGAGCCTATGGTCAACATCATAGTGTTTACATTCCATCTCAAACATATGAATGAAACTATCAAAATTATCCCCCTCTTTAAACTGCAGAAGAAAATTACTGACATTTTGTGCTTCTGGGGTCCAGTTACTCCCTTCCCCATTACCTCCATGACTGTGGCGAAGAGTCAGCATCTCCTTATACTGCCTCTGCATGTCCTTTTCCTCAGATTCCAGGTGTAGCAGTTTTTCATTCTCCTCAGCCTGCAGACATCTCAGTCTCTCAGCTGCTTCTGTTTCCAAACACCTGGCCTCCAACACAAGTCTCTTTAGCTCCAGATGGATTTTAAGTCCTCCGCAGAATGGTTGAGCTGTCCATTCTCTGAAGGTGGTACATCTCCACTGCCAGTCTGATTGTCCTCCTGGTTGCTGTTTTCTGATGCAGCTGTGACCAAAGCTGCAATCATGTCTGCCTTAGTCAGGTTTCCATGCACCAGTCCCCTAGCCTGGCACATTTCAGCCAGCAGGCTCCTTGTCAGCTTTCCGTACTCCTCTGCTGACATGCTGCCTGCTCTCCCTGACTAACTAAGCTAACAAAAGAAATAAAACAATTGTGATCTCAACTCTGAGTATTCACTCAGTGGCTGATTTAGAGTACAAAACACCTTCAGTGATCACTGTACACAAGCTACAGGAATTCACTCTACCCTTACTACTACAAGCCAATTAGTATTTGCCAACCAATTAATATGTTGTGTGGATATCCCACCACTACCAAACAATTAATATGTGACACCCGTGCACTGGCCCAGCAATTAAGGAGTCTCAATCCTCACCACTAACACCAATGAGGGCCGTCCATATAGGGAAAGGAAAATAAATACACACACAGTAAAGTACAATTTCCCTTAAGAGCAAACAGAAATCACAGTCAGTATGGGGCTGGTCTCTGCCTTTATCTCCAGGTTCCCAATAACACTCCCCACTGGCACACCTATAGGGTCCAGATCTCAGCCTAGTGGGCAAGCTAAATCCTCCAGCACCTTCTCTGTCCAACCAGTAGTTCATGTCCCTGCCGAAGTAGCTGACACACACACACTTTGAAATAAGAGTTATATACAACCACACAGACACTCCCGGGGAAGGATGGCACAAATTCTGCAGCTGAGCCCCTTTTCTGCCCCGTCTAAAAGGTAGTACCAGCTGCCACCACCCACTAATATCAGTTACTCACAGGTCCTTCTGAAAGGGTGTCTAATTATTACTGTGCAATATTATTATCCAAATGGTAAGTGTGACTGAACAGTCAAGGCTTATTAGAGTGAGTTGGTACAGTATCACTATATACATGCAATGTACTCTTAGAGCTTAAATTATCTCTACACAAAACAGCCACAGTTGAAAGGTTTAAAAATATTTAATACTAAATAACAAAAACATAAGAGAATACTTCTTACTACACAGTGCTAGTCAAGAGTTCAGAGATCACAGAGAAATTCTTAAAATAATACCATTGAAAAGCTCTGACATCAACACAGAAAAACACTTAGTCTAATCTTCCTAATTCCTAGCTGTTTCTAAGAGAAAACACAGTTCTAAATAACTTGCATATAGAGCAAACCAGTGCAGGTGATGTTGGATGTTCTCAAGACAAAATGCTCTGAGATCTCTGATTCTCTCTCTTTAAATTGATAACATAGAGCTGCATCACATTTCTGTGGTGTTCCCAGGCTAACAGAAACTACATTTACATTCTTTACACCTGGTCAGAAACCAGAGCAATAAAGAACATTTATACATGCAAATTTTAGCCATTAATACTGGTCTTAAAACAATAGGCAGAATGGCTCCCTCTAGACATATCGGCTCTGAATTTTGACATCAAAGACAGTCATAAAATGCTTGACTTAGCTTTCTTACAGCAGATTGCACTGTTTTTATATTTTTGCAGTTCAATATACAATGCAGTCTTTTCACGTTTAAGAGAACAAGTCTGTGGCTTACATTAATATTTACTAATGACAGAATTATCTACAGAATTCTATCTGGCTAGGCTGGCAGCCTTTACCTATCTTCACAAGCCCCACTAATGGGTTAATATCATAGGGTAAAAGCAGCAAGATAATGATTGTATATCTGTCATCTGTCATTGTCAAATTCATAGGATGCTTTATTCTCCAAGCTCTCTTGTGAAGTCTTCAAGTCCAACAACCATAATTCATAACATTAAATTCTGTGCAACTTTGGAAGAATGCAAGAGTAATCTGAACACTGGTTGATACCTCTACTACTGTAAGTATACACATTTTACATATGTTACAAACATGGCACGACGTTGCCAGATCACATCTGTTTCATAGGATACATATGGGCATTGTATGAAAAAAACTACCAAAAACCAAGTGTATCAAACCTGATTGTTCAAAACATGAAATATTAAAGGGGGGATTAGTAAGTTAACAATGCATACAAGGAACAATCACTCCAGCACTTGTGATAACAAGTATTCCAAACAAGCAAAATGTGTTTTATAGCATATTTAAAATAAAATGCTAACAGGCAAAGATGCAGTTTCTGTTTTTGAAGGCAATGTTTTTTTTCAAACAACTTTATTGAATTATCACTTGTGACATAGTCAATTTTACATTCATATAAAAGTAATCACACTATAATTAATATAACAGACATCATACTACACATACATTGCTATATATCATATAAACTAAGCAACATTACATACATTATTCAGTTCCTGCTTGTTTTTAAACAAAAACATCTTTATTAAACCATCACTTACTACATAGTCAATCATACATTTATATAAATGAAAACAAACCATACTGACACACTCCTAGTTGCAAATATTATACATCACTTATAATCTACCCAATCATTTTCAGTCAAGCATTATATAGCTCATTTAGGTGGCAATTATTCTGTATTACACAGAGACACTTTCTTGCATCTGTAAGCATGTAGTCACAGCTCACAGTATTCGCCTCTATCCAAATGAAAAAAAAGAAAACAAAAAACAGCACAGACAGTAGCAATCACAGACACTCAGATACTGAGGCAGTGAAACAAAATTGCCACAGAAAGAAATAACGACCATGTTCCTTATTCTGACTAGCACTAGTATTCTGGGATCTGTATCTGAAAAACAGCATAGATACCGGTCATCACAGAGAGGGAGACAGGTTATTACAGGTGAGTTAGTACTTCCGGTGTCAGCTTGTAATATTCTCTTATTCTCATTCACTGTTACCTCAACTCCAGTCTCTCCAGCAGTAACGCAACAGATGAAGTACCCAGGGAGCATATTGTTTGATTACGCTGCAGTGATGCAAAACAAATATCAGTACTGACATTGGTTCTCAACTCCCATTGACCCTGACAACCTCCAAGAAATCAGACTTTCATTGTCTCTGCAGAACTAAGCAGTGAAAGAGTGGAAACTGGAGGTGTCTGCAGTCAAAGTGAAACAGTGGAGCAGATCATCTTTTGTGGACTCACATGCAGAATCTTCTGCATACCAAGGCTCAAACCACCAACCATTCAATACTTTTTTGCTTTATACTTTCCTCCTTACTTTCAAAGAAGTCATGACAAGTGAGGCAGGCCCTCTCATTCTAGCCATTCAAAGTATACAGGCCTGCATTCATGCCCTCCTCTCTTCCTCTCTGCTGTAGTCAGTCTTCCTGTCCCCTGGTCTGTATTCAAACTCAGATCTTTGGCAATATAGGCAGATACCACATCAAGTAGCTGTAATAAGCCAGTTTTCTTTTTTGATCCTTCTGTCATTATTTTGTCACCCTCCTGTGCTGCTGATCGTGATACCGCTGACTACTGCTTTCAAAGCTGCACTTAAATGAAGGCAAAACTCTTCACCATAAGAGAATGGTTTCAAATTACAGATGATACATATTCTGTCTTAAAAACTGGATATCAACAGCCCACAACAGTCTTCACAAGCAGTTAAAAGGAAAGCTTCAGTGGTTACATTGTGCTCAAATTACGCAGTAATTGTACCTCCACGTTCTAACAGATATAAAGTTTTGTCCTCGCAGTCCAGGGTCATCTTACAGTGCATACTAATTCATCTAGTAAATATTTTAACTCACTCACAAACATTTTATAATTATATGCAAATTTTGGTCTGAAGAATGAAGTAAGCAAAAAAAAAAAAAAAACAAGTTCTACATTTGTTCTAAACTCCTCTGTAATTAACCCTGTTGTTCACATAAAGGAGGCTTCTATTTTATATATTATCTACTTACAAAGTGTTTCTCATGTTTCATGCATAATAGTTTTGTTCTTTTTTTACCATCCTTATAGCTGATTAATAAACATATCTGGAAAACTGGATTTCAATGTTATTCTTCACTGGCACACACACACACACACACACACACACACACACACACACACACACACACACACACACACACACACACACACACACACACACACACACACACACACACACACACACACACACACACACACACACACACACACTAGTTAAACATGCAAGGCTCAATGCATTTAACTAGGCACTTTCAAGGAGGCAAGCAGTTTTTATTTAAATAACATGTACAGAGCCTCACAGAATCAAACTAAGTGAGGGGAGTCAGATTCAGTCAACAGAATGGTGTCCATTTATATTTCATCATCGTAAGCACTACATCATACTGCCAGCAGCATTGTGACATCAGCTTACAAAATACTCCCAAACCTGTAGCCCATCTGTTAAATAAGAATATATTAAGAAGAGCATGTCATCCTACTGGATAGCCGAAGCTGTTACCAATTAATGTGCAACTGTTTTCTTTTAGCTGTATTATACACTCTGTTTATGGTTCATGCTATGCATCTTTCCCCACCCCACTCTGATTAACCCACCTCAAGGTTTTGTTTTCCTCCTTCATCTTTTGCCTGCTTTCTGATAAAATGCAATACAGTAAAATACAGTGTATGTAGCAGTCAGTTTAAAAAAATGTCTAAATCAAATAAAATCTGATGTATCTCTGCTGAGAAGATAAATATTTTCAAATAAAAACTTAATATTTCAATGGTGGTTTGGACTATCATCAAGTTATGTAGCTCTATTTTCCCAGAGAACATAATGAATCAAGTGTTTTTATTTAACTTGCATCATGACCTTTGCAAAACCCCAGTCCACTCACTACTGCTGTTGTTTTAGTTGGCTTTCTATTCGTGACTGAAAAGGAACTAGGTTTGATTAGAACAAAGTCAAATTCACAGCCAGAACCTGCCCAGGAAGGGAGAAGCATTTTCTTTGCTTGGAGGTCATTTCACAAGATTGAACTTTATGATACTTTTGTTATATAGTCCTTCAGAAGCAGGAATCCTTGATTTAAAAGAAATCTTAACAGAAAACCATAATGCAGATGTGCCCTTGTCACAATTACATTGCTATCACAACTGTGAAAATTCCCATTAAAAAGCAGAATTTGTTCACCCATAAAAATACTCTTGTCTTAATCTACTTGCACATGATGTTTTTTTACACTAGAGGTTGGAACCCCCTAAACATGTAGTTTAAGAGAAGCTCTAAATAACAAATAACCAATAGCACTATGGTAGAAAAGACAAAAAACTTCTTGTTTGTGTATTTATTTATTTGTGAAGCTCTACAAATAATAATCTATGAGGCCTAAACATTTTCTTCACTTATTTCCACTGAGCGGTTGAAATCTTGATTCACTACAAGTGCTACAAAAAGTTGACTGTACTATAATTTTTAATTCTTATGACAGGATCTAAAAGTATATCCTCCCATCATCATTTATACTGACTTCATAGTGGAAAGTTCCATGAGCATGCTGCCTTAGTAGTTTTTTCTTTATATTTTTAATGTACTAAAAAAAGCCATGGATGCCAGCCAAAAGCAACAATACACAAAGTTTTTTTTTTCACAAAATTGCTTGTAAAATCATTTTTTTTCATAAAAAGAGAAGCATGCACATACACACACACACACACACACACACATATATATATATATATATATATATATATATATATATATATATATATATATATATTACATTGAGAGATGGACATATATATATATATATATATATATATATATATATATATATATATGTATAGAGGGAGAGAGAGAACAAGAGATATGTAGTTTTATTTGTTTATTTATTTATCAGTTGTTCACTAAGTTGGTGAGCTGATCCATCGACCTATTCTAGCCATGACCCAGGCTCAGTGAAGTGAGTAACAGTACGCATATAATATAAAATACAAAATAAGCATAGAAATAAACTCAGAATTAGGAGAAAAACAAGTACTGGCATGCAAAGGGTAAGTACTAGTACACCAGCAATAAACAAGAGTTATTAACAAGTACAAATACATTGATAAAAACAGGAGTTGTAAGCAAGAGTTATGGAAATACATGACATAGTGAAACACATCAGATAATACAACGTGTAAGTATTCAAGTTCAGAGACATTAAAAATACTGATAGCTTCAATTGTTACCTAGTACTAACCATTGTCAAGGTAATAGGTACATTGCATTGCCTTAAGTAAATAGTCTTTGAGAGCATGCTTAAAGGCCTTAAGTGAATTTCAGGTGCTTACTTCTGTGTGAAGGTGGTTCCAAATAACAGGCCTTATTCTAGAGAATGCTCCTTCCCAAACTGTGAAGTATGCATGGGCAAGGGTAAATTTGTCACTTTGGAAACTTTTCAGGGTGTAATTTTGGTTGAGTGCTGTTTTCAGATGAGGGAGCAGTAGCTCAAACTAAAGATAAAGATATAAATTTATGAATTTGTTCTTTTGCTTATTTGTAGTGTCAGAGTCACCTATAGTGTAAAAAGTTGGGGGTTCTATTCCCACACCAGACAGATGGAACACTGATACTGCAGTGCAGCATAATGGGGACAGTACTGCACTCCTGAGTATGTCATCCTTTGAATGCGATGTTAAAGTGAGGTCCCATCTTCTTGAGTAGTTGATAGCTCAGATGGATAAAAAAGATCCCAAAACACCTATCAAAAAGAGTAGGGGGAAGTTCTTGATTTCCTTGTCAAATTTCCCCTAGCAGTATAAATACCTCCTCAGTTCTTCCCCTAAAAAGAGGCAACTAGCCTAGTATGACTAATCCAGTCAACAAAGGATAAATAAAATGAATAAATAAAGTTTTAGATTTTGAAACGTAAAGTGACAAGAAGAAAGGCTGGTCTATCCGTTACTGATAGCCACTTGATGTCATTAAAGTGTATTGGTCATTTTCAGAAGCATTTTTGTTTTACAATTAATTTGATTTGCAATAATAGTCAAAGCTGCAAATGATTTTCCAAAAAGTGAAGATTATACTGTGTTCTTTATTTTTTTCATTTCTGTGTTTACTCAGTTTTTTCTATAGCCACACCCACAAAATGATGTAATTGTAGGTATTAGACCATGATTTACATACAGCTGCCAGGCATTATGGATAGGCATTGCAAATCGAACTTACCTCTTTGTAAGTGTCTTCATCAACAAAAGACAATGCATAGATACCACACATTTGAATTAAAAACTATATAAGGAGGTATTGTGTGTGGTAAGGAGGTTATATCTCAATCCAAAGGTTTGTTTATTACACTTGCTACAGAACATGACCAATGTTATTTATTTATTTTATTTTATTTTACATTTGTCAACTGGGAGTGGGAGCTATTGCCCTCTTTCAGGGGAGGCCCAGGGAGAAACGCTCCAAAGATATACAATGCAATAAAAATAGCAATACAGATACATTTCAATAAAAATAGCAATAGAGAATTTTGGTAGTTAAAATAATTTAGCTACATACATGTATATTGTTGACAGATAAAACAGTACTATAAACAAAAAAAGAATGTTAAAAAAGTAGAATGAGTTGTATGTTTTGGTTTAAAAAGATAGTTGAATAAATATAAGGTTTTGTAATCACAGTAGCAGAAACTTAAAATGTTACATAAGAATTTCAGGGAATAGAGTATAGAAGAAGCTTTGGAGGTTGCATAGGAAGCATAAGATGAAGTAGTTAATGATAAGTTTTAGTAAGTTAGTTTGACTGTACTATAAAAGATAGGTAATAATCAGGGAGGGTGAGTACAATGGCAGGACCAGTGTTTTTTTTAAAGTGGTCTTTGGTTGCTAGCTTAAATTGTTTGGGGTGAGTCAGGGACCTTATTCCTAGTGGGAGTTACCATTATAATGGTATACAAGATGATCTACTAGAAGAATGAGTCCTAATATTTTACTTTGAGTGATTTGTAGTCTATTGAGTATTATAAGAAGAATGCAGAGCCAGCACAAGCAAACCATATTCATGTTTTAGAAGTAGAAAATTTTTTGCAAAGGTAGTGCAAGCAGTCAGTGAAAGAAGGCATGTGATTCTCTAGCTGAGTTTTACTTGTGCCAAAACTTTACTAGTGATTTCATCTGTGTCAGTGTAAAGCAAAGTGATGGATCAAGTGTCAGTGCAATGTATTTCTGCTCTGAGACATTTTGAATGGCATTGACTTCATTGTTCTTCAACAGAATGTGGGGGGGGGGGGGTTAAAGCCACATTTTTACTACTTCAAAAGACCATTATGTTAGTTTTCTTGAAGTTGATTAAGACTTTATTGTCAACAAATCATCTACCGAGATCACGGAAAATGTTTTGTAATTTAACCTGAATGTCAGAATGTGTTTTGCTAGACACAGTAAGATGAATATCATCAGTTTGTGTGACAATGAGATGTGGAGATCCAATAATAAGATCATCAACAGAGATAGAAGACTAGGGGGCCTTATACTGATTTTTGGAGGACTCATGTTAAATGTTGCAATGTTTGAGAATGAATTATTGTGGAAAATCTGAAAAGTTCTCTCCATCAGGTAGCTTTAAAACTATGCTGTTGTATTATCCCTGAAATTTAGTTTTTTGCAGTTTATTCAGCAGGAGTTTATGACTAACAGTTTAAAAACTCTGGTTATATCAACAAACAGACCAGCAGTGATGATTCCATTGTTCATTTTGTTGTAAACATATTCAGTCATGGTGAAAAGGTCTGTCAGGGTGAAAGAGTTGCAAAATCTATGTTGTTCATATTGAAGAAGGCCATAGCTATTCATGTGTTTAAATAGTTGTTTATATAGCAATTTTTCAAAGATTTTTGTAATGGGACAGAGGTTTGTTATTGGTCGATAGCCCTTAGTCAGTGAATGAGGCCACCTTGGGAGTGGGATTACTACGGCTTGTTCAAAAAGAGAAGGGGGAACAACTGTTCCAGTTGTTAGTGAAAGGTTAAGATATGAGTGAGAGGACAGGCTATTTTCTCTGCTGCTAGTCTGTGGAAAGTTGGATGGTGCTTATTGAATTTAGACCCTGAGTTATTTAAGTTCAGTAGCAGTGCTTTAGTTTCTTTGTCAGATGTGAGTAAAGTTTAAGGTGGCAGCGAATAATGCTAGGGGCTAATGTTGTGTGGAATGGGGTCTTGGGTGAAGGAGAGCATGAGGATGAGTCTGAAAACTATCAATAAGATCTTGCAAACAAGGCAGCAGAAAATGCTGGCATTCTATCAGATGTGTAGCTAGTGTGGGACAAGGGGGCCTTTCTCTAAATCACAAGGTGTTGGGAGATATGATCAGCAGATGTCAATGGTGCAGTAGTCTAGACTTAATTTAGGCTCAGATATGATCTGATACCCAGGGGCATATCTGAGTCTGGCAGTTAACTTGAAGGACTAAAGCTCTGATTTATTAATCAGCAAATTCCTCTTCCAGCGGTACAGAGTTTGAATCTGAAGTTTAATGCAAACAAATAGAAAACCAAAGTTCAAAATGCTAATGGTAAAATGTGTGAACTTATGTCAGTCTTGTCTTGTCTTTCGGCTTTTCCCGGTTAGGGGTCGCCACAGTGGAACTCCGGTCCACTAATGATTAGCAGTAGATTTTTACGTGCTGGCTTGCCGGGCCTAGTGCACAACCTTCAACGTAGGAACGCCCATTCACGCATCTCACCACACAGAAGACGCTCTAACTGAGAATCGAACGGGCAACGTCTAACTGTGAGGTGACAACGCTACCGCAGCACCACCACCGCAGTACTTGTGAAACTTATGTCAGTGATGGGTAGAAATCAAGATAATGATAAAGGGAACATGTAACAGCCAATAAGCAGACATCAACAGAATCAAGTAAGCTGCATTTCCTTTCTTTTAATCAGCAGGCAATTTTGTGTGTGTGTGTGTGTGTGTGTGTGTGTGTGTGTGTGTGTGTGTGTGTGTGTGTATGCAAGATGCTAGGAGTTTCATACAGTAGATAGTATTGTCCTACACTTAACTTTACAGCCACCCACGGGTGAAAAATGTTAATGAGCATTGAAACACAGAAGCATGTACTCACACATTTTCAGGCAACAGTTGGCTAGGAATATAAGTTTAAGACTGCACAGCTACTGACATACTATGAATGGGCTTGAAGGACTACTGTTTGTAAATGAGGCAGTTTATATTTGTACAGGATAATACATTTGCATACAGTTAAGGAGTGAAATGGGTTGTTGACAACTGCTACATTTTCAGTGGCATCTCAGGAGAAATTATATAATGCTGTGAAGGTGGAGTGTACAGAACCTTTCACAGGAAAACATATGGAGATTTGATTGTATTCATTTTTATTAAATGCTTTCTTATCTGGGCTGATTTGCTGGTCCAAAGACCCTTTTTATCCACAATTCAGGTCAAGCAAGCTGTTCCTGACCAGTAGCATTACTCAAGAGTATGAAATATCAAAGCAAAATTCACATTACATTACATTTTTATATATTTGTCAGGTATATCAATGCAGTAGCATATTACATTACAAAGTCTGATAATAAGATCTATACATAAGTGTGTGTGTGTATGCATGTACATATAGCATACACTATACTATAATACATGCTCATATTATATTATATACATACTTACAGTGTCCACATCTACAGTTAATAGCATCCCAAGGAAATAGAAAATAGCTGGTTTAATGTTGAAATCTACTTAGCAAAACTTATATGCTGATCCATGTATCTGTTACCTAGTGTGTAAATAATAGTGCTTGCATTTCTTTCTTAGGTTTTATAAATTTGCCTTGATTTTTAAGTTAGTAATCTTCCTGATTTCTAAGAGAAGGCAGTTGTATGAAGCTGTTGCAGTTTTACATGATGCCTTTTCTACACAACTTTTATGAACAGATGCCTAAGACATATGGTTGTATTGTATCTGTATGGGACGGTGAAGCAAAGAAGAAGGCTGATATCTTTGTTTTGTACTCTAGACACCAAGGTTTTTCAGTATGTGCAGTTTATCAATTTAATAGGAAGGTATATCCCTTAGCAGACAGATCGTCTTTGGTAGAGAGGTACAGAGATGTTGTTTTAAATTGATAAGGGAGATTAAAGGCAAAATTTATGTACAGCTACTTGTAGTGTTTACAAGTTTCATGCTGAGTTAAGGGCAAGCAGTATTCCATTTTTGGCATAGCATTTTGATTATTATAGCTTTTCTTGCTTCTTATGAGAGTTAGAATATTTAATTGTGTAATGCTATTGCTGTCTGTTATGGGAAATTTATTATTTATTTACTGCATTTGTTAACCGGGAAAGTCCACTGGGCCTGGAAAGAGCCCGTTTTCAGTGGAGGAGAGGGAGAAAAGCTCAATAATAATTACATACAAAGAAAAATATTAATACACATAATAAAGAATTACAAGCAGAGCTATTACATTAAAAGAAAATAATAAAACAGTAGTGAAAAATAATCACAGTCATGGAAAAATAGAAATAACGAAAGGCATATATTCAAATTACACATGAATGTAATAAATCTGCAAGGTTCAATGCGGTGAAGATGTACAGTAAAAGTAGATAGAAGGGATAAGGAAGAGGAAAAGTCAGGCTAGAGTGGCAGGAAGGCAGTAAGTGGGCAGAATGAAGGGAAGGAAGCCATTATAAATAGTAGAGTTGTAGCACCAGGAGAGAGGTCAGGAGTCAGGGTTGTGTGTTGGGGAACAGAAGCATAACCAATGCAAGGAGAGATGTTGTTTGAGGGATATTTTTAAAGGAGCCAGGATTGCTCATAGTTCTGAGTGATGGGGGGATATTTATTCCATGCTTTAGAGACAGTATAGGAATACAACATTTTACCAGCTGAGAGCTTAGTTTTCACTATGGACAGTAACATTTTGTTTTCGGACCTGAGGTGTCAGGATTGTACATGGTCAGTATGGAGGAGAGGGAAGGACAGGTTTCTGGTCGGTAGATTATCTTGTGGGCTGTACTTAATTATAGAAAAGTGAGATAGTGAGGGGATTCTAGCCAATTTAGTTGATGCAGAGAGAAACAGTGATGTGTAGAAAATGTTGCATTTGTAGCAAATTTAGTGACTTTCTTGAAACAAGAGTCTCGTCTGGTTCTCAATGAGGACTGTACATTTGGTGAGGATGGGAGTGCCATATAGAAGTGTTGGAAGCAGGAAGGATGAGGCAAGAGCCTTTGTTGCAGAGGGGCTAAGAAAATAGTTGTGCCTATCCAGGGCACCTAGTTTTTGATGGGTTTTTTTTGATGTTACTACAAATGTGAAGGTCGAAAGTTAATTTGTCATCAATGATGACACCTAGTAATTTGGAACTAAGGACGATTTCAATGTTGGTGTTTTGGGAGTGAACTGAGAATAGTGTCTTGTCAACAAGACTGGGTTTTGTGGGGTAAATATTAAAAGGTTTGTTTTATTGGGGGTTGAAGGCAAGATGGTTCTGTGACATCCAATTTTCCATGGAATTAAATGCTTCTTGGGTGAGATGCTGTAGTACAGTAGCAGATTTAGAAGAGCAGATGATAGTTGAGCCATCTGCATATTGGATAACAATACTGTGAGTGAGAGAGGAATGGAAGTTGTTGACAAATATGCTGAATAAGAGGGGTCCCAGTATTGAACCTTGGGGGACACCTGTATTTGTAGTTATAAAAGGGGAGGAAGAATGTTGCCATTTAGTAGATTGCTGCCTGTTACTGATATAGTTAGTAAACCACTGTAGGGTAGGGGGAGACAGACCGAGGTCTGAGAGTTTATTAAGCAGAAGGGAGTGGGAAATAGTGTCAAATGCCTTTGATAAATCTAGGAAGAGTGCTGAGACTAAGCAGCCAGCATCTCGAGTTTTATTTATTGTGTCCAGGAAGGAAATGAGGGCAGTGTTAGTACTACATCCAAGCCTAAAGCCATGTTGGGTGGGGAGAGGATTTGGTGTTGTAACAGATGACTGAGGAGCTGAGTGTGAATACATTTCTCAAGTATTTTGGAGATTGGGGAGAGAATGGCAATAGGACATTTGAGATGTCAGAGTTGTTGCTGCCCTTATGAAGTGGAAGGAGAAATGCTTTTTTCCAGACACTGGGTATGCATGATTCCTGAATGGACTTGTTGAGGAGGATGCTGATGGGATATGCGATGGAGGAGACTGAGAGCTGTTAAGTATTATGCGGGTAAGTTATCTGGGGCATTGGTACAGTGTTTGAGTTTTGAAAAAGTTTTTTTGGTGGTGGAGGTGGGTAAAGAAAGAAGGTAAAGGCTTGGTGGGGCAATGTACAGTTCCTGGTGGGTCCGTTACAATAGGTAGGAAGGTGATAGTAAGTTTTTTGATGGTGTCTATGAAATATGTGTTAAAAAGGGAGGCTATCTCAGAGGGTGTTTTTTCTGTGTTAGGACATGGGTTGTTGTTAGTTCCAGGGCGGAGAAGGTAGTTGATTGCCCCCCAGAAATTCTTGGGGTTTAGTCTGTGTTGGTCTTGGATAGCCTGGAAGTATCCTTTTTTGTTTTTGATGACTAGGTGTTTAGCCTGATTGCAAAGCTGTTTATATTGGGTGAGGTTTAATAGTAATTTGTTTTGGAAATTATTATTACAGTTCAGTACCTAGATATTTCTTCTGGGTTACAGCTCTTTACACATTATGTCTGATACTAGCCAGCAGGTTTTGCCATTCAGCTTGCTTGACTACTACTGTGTAAGTTACTCACATCGCATTTCATTTTAAAATATGAGCTTTTGTTCTTTCTACAGTGTAATTATATTCATTGTTTGTCAAAAGTGCTTTTATTCTCTCATACAAAGCTATTACGTTCATTAGTTATTATATATTCTAGATCTCTATATGTCAAGGTTTTTAAGTTATATTTCTGACTTGCTAGGTTATGGATAATGTGCCATTAATATTTATAAGACTTCGCAGCTATTGATTAAAAATTATTGACCTCGACTAATGTTGAATAAATGCTAAATATTTAATCTGTTTACTCTATTTGTAATAATTGTGGTTGCCTTTTGGCCTGGGTTGTGGCTAAAAAGGGTCTTCAAAGCAGTTCAATTACCTGGTTAATGAACTTAAATAATGTCATTTTATATGGATCTGTTATAACAGTGGCATTATTGCTTTTTAATTTGTTGGCAAGAGTCAAATAATATTGCTGTTGTATGCAGCACCATTCTGGTTAGCTAGCTCTAAATAATAAACTCAAAAATGATTTTAATAACTATACAAAACTCCTGCTAAAGTGGTGGAATGCTATTTAGTTGATATATAAAGGCAAAATTGATAAAGATACTAGAAGAATTTTACCAGTAAGGCCAGTATTAAGACCAACATGGGCTTTCAATCCAAAAATGTCTATCCATCCATTTCCCAAATCCCTGTATTTGTTATAATGACAGCAAGCTAAGTTGTGCTGTTTAGATTATCCTGTCATCTGCAAAAGTCCCAAGGCCATCCTGTCAGATGAAGGTATCTTCAGGCTGCTGAATGATATAATCTCTCTAGTGTATCCTGTCTCTGCCCTGGCCCCTCCTCTCTCTGGGCATTGCCCACTGGAACAGAGCAAGTGGCATGCTCAATGAATTTCCAAACCAACTCAAGTGACTCCTCTAACCTCACAGAAGCAGTAACTTGGACCGCTATGCCCACCAGTTGTCATGAAAATGAGCCAAGCAATGCTACAAAAGAACTCCATTTCCACCATGTGTATCTGCACTCTCACTCTTTAGGTAATTGTCCAAGCAAATGACCATAGTTGAGGATGGAGACACACTGACTGGAAAAACTGGTATCTTCTGTGACTCAGTTAGCATTTCACCAAATATATTTGGCACAATGCCTGCAGCACCAGTGACACTGTATACATCTGCTGTTCATTCTCCTAATTTCCTTTACTTACACAGGTGGACAAAACTCCAAGACACATACATACACTACTCCAGCTGGGATGTCTACTTTCCTCTTATGTACAGAAAGCAATATATTCCTTTTTCTGAGAGAACCATTCCAAGACTCTTGGATCCAAACACATGCTTAGACTCATTTAGTTTCATTAGGAAATGCCAATCAGGATGTACATGGTTAGAAATCAAGGACTACCAAATGCCATCATAATCTACTAGAGTGTTTTAATGTAGATCTCCTAGTGTAATGATTGGCAAAACTGTTAGCAGTTGTCTTTAAAGGGAAAGTTAGATAAGAATGTCTCTTTGCTGAGTCAATATCAACTGCATAACAACCTTGCAGCAATGAACCAGACTGCTATGGTTTACTATTATGTCCCCTTATTCCATTATATTAATTTGTTAATGTGCTATTGCATCTATAAAATGTGTGTATTAACACAAAATGAAAACATGGTTCCCTGCTATCCATTCATACAGTTCACATTTGAAACCCCCTCTCCTTCATACTATGGTTGCATCCTAGTTATGACAACAAACTACCTAAACTTCAAAAGGCCCATGTAACCTAATGCTCTACCAGGATTCACAAAGATGCACATAAACAAATACAAATGATCCCTAAACCTAAACTGTTTTCACTTTAGAGATGAAAATATGTAATGCAGAAAGCTGAATACATGTGTCACTGTGAACTGTGACACCTTCAATATAAACAATGAAAGTCTTTACTTGTACCAATGATACTCTTTTTTCAGCTGGTTTGAGGTGCACAAATGTGTATGATTTAAAGAGTCTCCCCTTATATAAACATTGACTTAGTATTTCCAACACACCAACACCAACCAATGAAAAGCCTAACTGTATGTACAACACATCTGACACATCCAAAGCACACAGAAAAATAAATAAGAACATCATAACAGATAAAAATAATTAACTAAGTAAATAAAATGTGCACAACTTTATTTGCAGACAGGCAAGCCCTTTGCCCAGCCCATGCCCATGGGGGTTGCTTCTCCACACTCCCACTGCTTACATATACTAACTCTGATGCTGCACAATCACAGAGAAAAAGCAATCGACATACTCTGTAAAACAGACTAAACTTTCTCCTCCAGAGTTATGTAACCTAGTGAAGCCCAAAAACAGATAAGCTAAAAAAACACTAAATGTACACACAACCCCAATTCCAAAGCAAGAAAAAAATAAAAAGGACCCCCCCACTCCAAATACAGAAATACTTAACCCAACATTCTTTACCTTTGAGTGTAAATACGCTAATTGCATGACTGGTGTTGTATGCTACATGGCAGAATTAATCAGCATAAGTATGCCTTAAAGAAATCATAGAAATGAAAATATGCTAATTACACGACTAAAGCTGTAGTATGCTGCATGACAGTATTTATTAGAATATATATGTATTATGGAACTATGGAATTGAAACTATGTTAATTGCTTGACTAAAGATGTATGCTTTGTGATTTGATTTATCAGCATATCTATGCCTGAAGAAACTATGTAAATGAAAATATGCTGATTCTATGACTACAGATGGTACACTACATGACAGGACTTATCAGTATATTTACCCTTTGAAAAACAAGTCATAGGTTCATAGAACGATACTAGGGTATAGGCCCAGAGGCCTTTTTAAGCCTAGCCAAGAATATTGCCCATGTTCCCCACAAAGTCAGCACCTGTTTCCCCTGTCCAGCAGCGACACAAGGTGGGATCCCAGGAGTGTATTTTATGTTTTCCTTCCAGTCGTCCAGGTCCTTTTAAAAGAGGGCTAGTGAGGTACTTTGCTTGACATGGAGAGGGAGTCTATTCCACAGATGGGAGAACCTTTGGGACACAAATCTATCCCACCAACAAGTTCTATTAATGTCACAGACCAGGTTGAGACCTTGCATGTGGGTTGTGTGAGTGGAGTTTGACTTACAATATGCAGCAACTCCATCAAGGCTGGGTCTGAGATGGCCTTGTATGCCAGACACAGGTCATCTTTGAGCAGTCTGTACAAGACTGAGTAGAGGGACAGGGCTTTTAGCCCATCTGTACAAGATAGGTGTTTCAGACCCTGAATTTTCCTGGTCAGGAACCTTTGTGGTCTCTCCAGCTGCTGCATGTGCTTGACAAGGTACATGCAGAAGGGGGCATTGTATTCGATAATGGGTCTGATAAGGGAGGAGTACAGGGATGTTATGACCTCCCTATTTCTGGATGAAATACACTTACTTACACTTTGATGGTCCATGTAGAAAACCTTCTGTACAATGGAGGCAAAGTGTTGGTCAAAAGTCAGCTTGCTATCAACCTGGGTGCCCAGGTCCCTCACTGATGATTGCATGCTTTGCACATTCCTCTTAATGTGATAATTAGTGGGGGGAGCCATTATCCCCAAATAGGATAATGATGCAGTTCATGGCATTCAGTCTGAGGCCATGCTTCTGGCACCAGTTATTAGTTTGGGTAAAGCCCTCTTGGAGGATGTTCACATCACTAGGGGAATTTAAGACAGCACCCAGCTTGTAGTCATCTGCAAACTTGTCAGCCACAGGCAACTGGTTTTGGTTTGCACCTTAGAAAAGTATATCCAAACAGTAGAGACCCCAAGACTGATCCTTGGGGTATGCCACTCATTACTGGTCTACTATTAGAGGTGGCTTCCCCTATTTTGACTGAGTGGGTTCTGTCAGCCAGTTAGCTACCCATCTGGTAACATATGCCTAGCTGGGAAAGTTTATCTATTACGCCTGAGTGGGGAATAGTGTCAAAGGCTTTGGCTAGGTCAAGGTAGACAGTGTGGACCATCTTCCCCTTGTCCGTGGCTTCGGTGACTGTTTCGAAGAAGTCAACCAAGTTTAACAGGCATGATCTCCCTTTGACAAAACCAAATTGTGTAGGGTCAAGTGCTTGGATGTTGCCAATGTCCTTGTTTATAAGGTCCATGATAATGCGTTCCATGGCCTTGCAGATCAGGCCAGTTATGCTGATGGGCCTATAATTGCCTGGGTCGGCTGACACTTCACCTTTGTGTAGAGGGATGACAGTGGCTATCCTCCTTTTGTCTGGGATGAAGCCAGTGCTCAGGAGCTCATGTCTAAGTTCCTGTAGGATGCAGCCAGAATATTGTCAGGTCCCATGGAGGCTATGAGAGGGCATTAAAGACCTGCTGCCTGGTGATGGGGGGGGGGGCAGGTGCTGGCGATATCCTGGTTTACTGATGGTGGGGACAGAAGGGTGAAATTTTCACTGAATCTGTCTGCCAGCAGGTTGGCTATATCTACTGCATTTGTGTATGTGGTGTTCTTGACCACCAGTTCAGAGCAGATCTGGGTGCTACCTTTGAGATTGCAGACATATGTGAAGAAGGCCTTGTGATTGTCCTTAGTGGATGTGGCCAATTTGAACTCGAAGTTAGCCTTAGTGGATTTCATCAGTGATCTTATTTGTTTGTTCAGAAAAAGGAGAGATTGCTTCCAACTTGGCACCTGCTCCTTCTTGGTCCTGGACAGCAATTTTCCTTTTATTATAGAGTTTATATATTGCTGCTTTCTACCAGGCAGGCGTACTCTTCCTTGAGGAAGATGATTTGGTCATGCCAGGTATTGCTGAGTCCATGTAGCTATGTAGGTGCTCATATAGTTTTCTGGTGTAGGCTTGGACATTACTGCTAGTTCCAACTGAAGGGACCGTGGCTGTGAAGCAGCTTATACCTGCTCTCAGTAGGTTGTAGTCAGCTTTGGAAAAGTATTTTTGACCCTGGTAAGGGGGGAGGTGGTCAGGGGAGATGGTGACTTCAAAGGTGATCGCTTTATGGTCGGATCTTACCAAGGAGGATGACACTGTAGGGGTGTTATGGTGGCTGCTCATGATGGTTAGTACCAGGTCTAGGATATGGGGGGGTCAACCAGCTAATCCAATGCATTGGCATTGACAAAGTCAAGGAATCTCTGTCTGTTTGTGCTTGGGCTAGAATAGGTCTTCCACTCTATGGTTGGGTAGTTAAAGTCACCCAGGATCAGGGTAGAGGGTTGAATCTTGATGGATTCAAATAAGTCCAGCTAGGTGAAAAGGGCGTCCTTTGCCATGGTTGAGGTTCTGTAGCTAGCTATGATTTTAATAGGTGTTTTGTCAACAGCTAACGGCACCTGCAGTGTGTTCTGTGAGTCATACTGTTTGACCAGCCTAGAGGTGTGCATGTCTTTGATAAATATTGAACCTCCACCTCCTTTGGCTTTGTAGCCCTCCATCTGGGGTCTAAAAGTATGGTAGGACAAGAAACCTGGTAAGTCTGGGGTGCTCCCTGCAACTTCGTACCAGGTTTCTGTGAATGCACAAATGTCAGCATCTTTCAGGGTGAGGAATGTTTGCAATGACTGCAGTTTCATGTTAAGACTCCTGGTATTTAGCAGCATGACCTTCAAATTTTGTTTGGAAGAATTTTTCACATTGGTAATTTTGTCTTCATGACTTTACCTAAAAAGGGCACTATGGGGAGACAAGACCCTATGAAAGAAGCCTGAAGCCCGGAGGGACAGATGAAGGCCACCTCTGTCAAAGCATCATGGTCTGTCAATCATGTCCTCCCAGGCTGTCAGGTACTGGATCCCCTTAGAATGACACCAGAAACTAAGCCAATTGTTAAAGTCAATAATTTTCTCTTTCTATTGAGGTATCATTCTGGGTGACAGTAGGATGCTGCTTAAGGTGAGGGACATACCTGCCTGGGACGCATATTCAGTGAACTCAGTCATCTCTCTTCATATAGTCCAGAGAGGTACATCTCAAGTCATTCACAGCAACATGGACTATGACAGAGTTGTAACAGTACATGTTGTTGAGAGACTTGAGTGTGTGCGTGATATTGCGGATTCTAGCACCTGACAAGCAACTTACTTGACTTTCTCCTTGTCTAGCCTGGTGAGGGGCACATCTGTGTGTCTCACAACAGAGTCTCCTATGACTAGTTTGTTGGGTTTGTGGCTGGGACTTAGAAGCTGTGAGACACAGGCGTGTGTACTATCTGTGCTGCTTGGTGCTGTGGGTTGTGATGTGCATGTGTGTTTTTTCCTCAGAGTTCTCTTTTGTTTAGGTATGTTTTTATTGAGAACCTCCACATATGTGGGAGTGTGTTGTCCAGGTGTGGGTGGTGTTAGAGGTGTGGTGTTTGCAGTGTTTGTGCAGACAACCTTCTCAGTGTCAGATGTACTGGCTTGTGATTCAGAGACCAAGGATTCTAGGTTCTTAATGTAACTGCGTCTCTCACATATTGTGTTCCTAGATGGTAGTAGTAGAGGGTTGCCCATGTACATGAGGCAGTTGCTACACTGTCTCAGGATGCACATATCAAGCAGACTAGGAGGAGAAACCGTAGGAAATTGTCCGTCCATGGTTATCAGAATCCGTGAAAGAGTGGTTAGGGATAGCAGAGTGGGTACTATATGAGGAGAGTACCTATAGGTGTGAGTAGGGCTGGATAAAATGAATACAGTAGCTATGAGGAGTGCTGGAAGGGAAAAAAGGCAGCTGAGATACCTCGCAAAGGGTTAAAACAGCACTGGAGCTGTGTGCGATGCACAAACAAGCACAAACCCATCCAAACACAGGGTTTAAATGCCACAAAAAAGATAGTAAAATAGAAACACTGGAATTGACCAATTTAACCTTGTCCCTGAGCTCTTATCTAAACACCCTATGCCAGACTAGTTCCAACCAGTTCACTTACTCCCATTAAGTGTAGGTAGGCCTCAGCCAACACAAGATGATGTAGCAGGAAACAAAGGAATCACACAAACAGATCTGAATACAGCAAAACCTGTAACCAGACTATGCTAAAGATATGTAACTGTTTAGGTTGATTTAACACAGGAGAACAGATACACACTTACATATAACAACAGAACAGCTCACACTCAGTTAATTAAACAGTTTAACAGTAAAACAGTGAAACAATACAGTGCAGATGCAATGCAAGTTAATAAAACAGCACAGTTAATAAAATACAAGTGCAGTATAAGTCAGAATAAATTGAAAAATGGCACTTAGTTTTGTAGATTCACTTAGCAGCTTTGAAATCAGCACAGGATAGATGCAGAACAATTTAATTAGGCTACCGACAAGCAGTAACCAATGCAGCAGAATAAACACAAGTGAACACCTAAGCACAAGCAGCAAACTAAAGTAGGAGGAGGCACAATTTTTTTAAGTAGAAAGAGAAGAAACAGAAGATAATTCAAGGTTAAGAAGCTAAAGAGGTGGGCCTTCAAAACTGATCTCACTGTACAGTAAAATGAGCTGATGCAATGGGTGGGCCTTCACAACTGTTCTCACTGTACTCAGTAGAATGAGTTGATGCAATGGGACTGTGAGGAGTGTCCAATATCAAATTTATAGTAGAGGCTGGCAAATCAAAAGCCACTAAGCTTCAAGACCACAACAGTCAGGCAGGTGGGTAGAGAGAAAAGATCAGAACAGAGATAAGAATTTTAATTCACTAAGACTAAAATACAGTTGCACTGTTTAAATAGATGCACAGAAAATATTCTTTTAGTTAATCAGAAGTGCAGAAAACCGTTGAAAATAAGCACTTATTTTTTGTAGTCTCATAGCAGGTTTTTGGAAAACAGCAGAGCAAGGGCAGAATCCCTAACTCGCTGCAGCTTTGAGCAAACAATCACAAACTAGTTCAAACACTGGCTATTTAAGGAAGAGAAACAGGAACCAGCCAAAGTTCAAATTATTCAATCAAAAGTACCCTAAACAGAGCCCTGTAGCAGTAATTTTAACTAGATAAGACCAAACTGAACTCCCCTCCCAAGAAGCACAGCTAGGCTTCTCTAGACAAAAGACTAATGGTACTACAAACTCCAAGGGTCGCAAACAGTACTAGATTCAGTAGACCCTGAACCTAGTCTATGCTAGTATTTTTCAAGTGCAGCAACAAGTAAAATGAACAGAAAAAGCAGAGAAACAAAAAGAGACAAAGATCAGAACAGAGGCAAGGATTTGATTCACTAAGACTAAAATACAGTTACACAGTTCAAACAGATATGCAGCAAATATTATTTTAGTTAATCAGAAGTGCATAAAAATAGTTGAAAATAAGCACTTATCTTTTGTAGTCTCACAGCAGGTTTTTTTGGAATACAGCAGAGTAAGGACAGAAGGCGTAATTTGCTGCAGCTTTGAGCAAATGAAAATACTTTACACACAGAAAACAGATGTTGCACTGTCAGGAAATCCATTGTTCATGTCCTAGAAATTTTGCCTACTGTGTATGCATTTATTTATTTATTTTCTTACTTTTTTAACTCGGTTAGTCATACTGGGATCAGGACCATTTTCCAGATGGGAACTGAGGAGGGAAAGTGCACAAATTACACAAGTTAAGTACAGTTTTAGAAACAGAACAAATTGTTTTCCCTTTTCTTCACTGTTGTGTGACCTTGAAGGAGGTTAGATACAAGTACAGGGGGGTGTCCTCCCCTTGGGGGATGCAGGGGGGCAAAAGAATTGTCTCCATGTTCATTAAAAGGTTTCCTGATCATTTTTTTAATCTATCAGCAGTTGAAGAAACAACTGTTGATAGATTGACATGTTTCCATGCTTTGTGGACCTAGCCTGCTGTGACTTATGCCAGAGACCCATGCTAACGTAGGAGGGGGTCTATCTCCCTTATTGGCCAGTATATACCTAATATGAAGCCTAGCACTCCCAGATCAATAATTTACTGGCCTGACAGTGTTCAATTGACCAGCCTGGGTTACCTGGAATAGCTCTTTTGAGGGAAAGTTGGAAGCAAAACCAATTGACCTGCCAAACTTGAGTCAGAGATTACTATACTTAATATACATTTACTGACTGGAAGTAGCTAGGAAGTGGATGACATGATTGTAAGGAGGAGACTGGACAGCCTGTATATCCAGGACAGAAGGTGGAAGGGCTGTGTAAAAAGCCTCAGGAGGAAAATAAACTAGAAATGTGGGAAATTAAGTTAGGGATAGTCTTCTGAAGACAGTGAGGGATGTCATCAGAATTAGCGATAGATTTGTGGCACTCAGTATCCAGTGCAAACATAGTACAATATAGGTAATCACAACCTATGCCTCACCACAGGATTGTGATGGTGTGGAAAAAATGCATTCAGGCAGAAGTTGCAGGACCTACTAGATAAAGAAGATGACATGAGTTGGTGCTGATAAACAACATCACTTGGTGTTTATAATGGAAGACCTGAATACTCATACTTGTATAGACAGAACAGGATATAAGGACTGCCTGGGTCCACATGAGTTGAGCAACAGGAATACAGATGCAGAGGAAATTCTAGACTTCTATTTAGCAAATGGCTTGATGACGACCAACACTTGGTTTGGCAAGATCACATACAAGATTGGGCAGCATGCAACCCAGGTAGACTACATCCTAATAAGAAAAAGGCACTGGGGTAGAAACAGACATTGAAAAGATATCAGTACTTTTCCGTTAAAAGGGGTAGCAGGCTTTGCCAAAGATATGTACTGGTTATGAAAGTTGAGCATGAAGGGATTAAAGAAGAGATATTGGACTGTTAACGGACTACCTAGCAATCCAGTAATTTATTCTTTATTAATGTCTTTGAATTTACCGCACGGAATAGCTATTTAGTAGCCTGTGAATTAATTCCTGGATTACTGGTTGGGCTGTGTGAGTTGTGTCCTTTTTCGTGTGCCCCTGATGATATGTATTGCTTTTAGGGGGCTACATGAATAGTACTGCTTTGTGTGTTATTGTTCATAGTTGAATGATCACCAACTCAAGAACCATCCCTATGCACCCCCACATATTCTACCAACTATATTACTCAAACATAAAGCATCCCTACAACTTAACATAGTAACCCTCCCACCATACCTATTACCCAAAGAGCACAATCATAAAGTTTCCCTTATAAACAAACACATTCAAAATTTGAGAAAACTAATAACCTCATGCATATCAAAACTAGCCCTAAGTGGAGATATCCACCCCACCCTGGCCCTACGATCTCCAACCCCAATCCTCATAATCAGACTAGAAACCACAACTTCTCCCATATTACAGCCAATAGAAAGCCAAATGACTTCCTTCTACTAAGCCTAAATATTAGAAGTATATCCAACAAAGTCCATGAACTCCATGCCACCATAGACTTGTACTCCCCAGATATAGTCATCCTGACAGAAACCTGGCTAAAATCTCACATTACTAGTGAGCAAATACTCCCTACAGGTTATGGCATACCAAGAGTAGACCGGCTAAACAAGAAAGGAGGCAGTGTAGCTATAATATTTAAACAGCATCTAAACATCCAGATCTTAAAATCATCAGTTCCACAAATAGGCAATGAAGAAATAATATATACCAACCTCAAAATAAACCAAAACAAAACCATCAACATAATTGGATGCTACGTCCCACCTGGCCAAAACATCCCTCCACTAGAAAACCTCCTCAGCTGGTCTACCCACCATCTCCCACAAGAAACTATAATTTTAGGTGATTTCAATATTGACTGGCAATCCTGTTCTGGCAACCATGCAACCCATCATGTAAACCTTCATGGCTTCACCCAACTAGTCCAGTCACCAACCAGGATAAATAAAAACTCCAGCAAGCACACTACCCTGGATTGGATACTAGTCAGTAAGAGCCCCCAGTCATATATAACAGGCTGCTTATCAGATAGCCTCAGTGATCACTCCCCAACATTCCTACTGAAAAAATACCTATACCAAGCTAAACCTGTCGTCTACCATCAGATACGTAAAAAAATCTTTAACCCACTCACATTCATCTCATCCCTCAAATAATGTAACTGGCATCCTCTAAAGTACCTCAGTCTTGATGACGCAGTTGAATTTTTTAATACTACCTTCCTGAGCATCCTTAATTACCATGCCCCCATAAGACTTTCCAGAATCAAAGCACAACCCTCCCCGTGGTTACAGAAAACCACTAAGTCAGAAATGAAAAACAGGGATAAAGCCTGGGAGCACTGGTGCAAAACCAAGACCCCCTCAACTAGACAGAAATTCCTAGAACTACGCAATAGAGTCAAAAAGCTAATAAAACAGGACAAATTCCTATACTACCAGTCTGCCCTAGACTCCTCCGAACACAGCCCCAAACAATTCTGGTCCTCCATAAACTCCATCCTCCACCCAGGTAAAGTCAGTACCCCTCCTCCTAACATCCCTCACTCCTCAGAAAATATTGCTACCTCATTCAACGCACACTTCACACAAACCATACTATCACTAGCTAATCAACAGAACCCCCCTCCCCTCCAACCCACACCTTCAACTACTAATCTCCCCACTGCCTTCTCTTTTTCTCCTGTACCTACCTCCAACATAAAAAAAACTCTTAACTAAATTTAAACCCACCAAATTAGCAGCAGACAACCTCCCAAGTGAATGCCTACAAATCGCAGTTGATGCTCTGGCCTACTCAGTATCCATCTTGATTAACCGATCACTGTCAGAAAGTTATGTTCCCACACTGTGGAAAGTATCACATATAATTCCCCTCCACAAAGGCGGACCCTCCATAGAACTAATCATTTACTGCCCCATAGCTATTCTCTCTCCACTCTCCAAAATACTAGAGAGATGCATACACTCTCAGGTCTCAGACTATCTCCTTACTAACAACCTCCTTTCCAGTACTCAGCATGGTTTCCGACCAAACCATAGCACCACCACTGCCTTACTCTCCTTTACTAACACTATCCTTCAGCATAAAAACAATGGCTGTCTCTCCTCTGCTACTTTCCTAGACCTGTCTAAAGCATTTGACATGGTCCCACACAAACTTATGTCTGTCCTCAATAACCTATCCTTCTCACAATCAGTCACCAACTGGTTTCAGAGTTACCTGTCTGACCGCCAACAATCCATTGTATGGCAGCATGACATATCTCCCCAGCTACCTGTCTCCATTGGGGTTCCCCAAGCATCCATCCTTGGACCCCTACTCTTCTCTGTTTTCAAAAATAATCTAGCCTCTGCCACCACACATGGCACACTCATACAATATGCAGATGACTCGACCATCATCTGCTCAGCCCAGTCCCTACCCAAACTGCAAAAAGTCACACAGGAAGCCATTTCCTCTGTTGAAACTTGGTTATCTGATGCCCATTTAATACTCAACCCAAACAAAACTAAACTACTCAACTTCCAACCCACCAAACATACTCAAAACCACTCTCACTTTAACATCACAGCAAAAGACAACACCACTATATACCCAACTGAACACACCAAATTGCTAGGAGTGGAAATAGACAATAAACTAAAATTTGACATTCACATATCCATGACCATAAAAAAAGTCCACAAAAAAACTAGGAGCGTTATACGGAAATAAGCATCTTCTCACCAAAGCAGCAAAGATTTCAATAGCAAATTCCCACCGTATCTCCACCCTACTTTATGCCTCTCCAATATATACCAACCTAAGGCAATGCGATCTAAACTAGCTAGAGACCTGCTACAACAAAATTGCGAAATTCGTCACAGGGGCATCCTACCGTAGTCATCACTGTCTCTCGCTTGCTGAACTGGGCTGGCTTGAACTCTCTCACCTCCTTCAATGGTATCAACTCTCACTCGCCCACAAACTAGTAAACCATCCACTAAATGTCCCATCACTCCAGAATCTACTCCAACCCTATGGCACCACTAAGATCCAGCAACAAAAATCACTTGCAGATCACTAAAGCCAATAACTCTGCTGGTGAAGCACTATTCTCTTGCACCATAGCCAAATTATGGAACTCCCTCCCACCCACAATTACCTCTGTACCATCATGCACCCACTTCACAACTTTACTAAAAGCGCACCTAAAAACATGCTGGCTATGCCCTTGCAACTCCCACTCTAATATCACCCACCCCATCCAACCACTACCTTTCTTTCCACTCCACTAACTACCTTGATTATAGCAAGCTCAGATGCTGATAAGCTTAGTACCTATACAGCAGGAACTTCTTATTTTAACATTTGTTAATGTCTGTTATGTACTTCACAGATAAAGATTCTAGTTGTCTACTGATGTACTATGTTCTTCATCTGTAAATATGTTGTAAGTAATTGCTATGTAAATTGTTAATCGCTATGTAATCCAATGTAACTACTGTCTGTTTATTTTAACTGTGGAGCTTTTCTCCCCGGGTCTCCACTGAAAATGGACCTACGTCCAGTCGGACACTCCCGGTCAACAAATATAAATAAATAAATAAATAAATACAAATCTGTGCTAAGGATTGGGTTGGTTTGGGAGAGCAGTGCACTCTTTCTCTTTTGTCGCCTGTGTCTGTGTGCATTCTTTCTTCAGTTATGACATTAGCATTCCACAGGCTGGAGTCATATACTTATTTTTCTGTGGGTCAGCATCTAAGAGGTACGATTTGATTCAACAAATCTTTTGTAAAGTGGTGTTGGACACAATTTTGTTGAAATTCATTTTTTTTAAAGATTTGTACATGTATTGACAGTACTGGTAAAGAAAGATTGGGTGAAGAGATGAGCGTCATCCTTCTGTATGGTTACAGCTAATCAAAATGGAAAATCACTGCAGCAAGTCTTGCTAACTTGCAGCTTTGGTTGTTCAATGCTGATGGTGAAACTGCTGAATCCTGACTTATTGCACTAATACGGCTCCATTACTCTTGACTTTTCTGTTATTTATTAAGTGTTTAATTTGCAAAGTAGGGGTGTTTCAGGGAGCTTATTATACACAAATAAAAGTTTGTTTGAGGTTTTTGTGCTAAAGTCACTTTTAATCATTTCACCAGTGCTGCTTGTCATTGAACCTGTGCACTTACGTCATTGTGTAATGAGCAAAGATAGGCATCTCATGTCACAAATCCCTGATAATAATACTGATTCTGGAGTGATTTACCTGAGCTTTGACACTTCATTGTTTATGTTATTTGCTTTCCTTCACAATCTTGTGTTCTATCACAATTAATCTTAGCTGCTTATAAGCTTAAATGTCTGTCTCTGTATTGCGGTTTGTGGTGTAAGGTTGTTATCATTGGCACGTCTGCTACCCGGTTAATGGAAAAGTACCAGGGTATCCTTAGTGAAGCAATCAGCCCACAGCATAAACTACTGGTGGTCACGATCAGCTTTAAGCAGTGATCATAGAGGGTTCTAAAATTCAGCTCAGACTAGGAAAAACTCGAAGTTGACGAGTGAAAGTACAAAAGTTCAAGGAAATACTCAAGTCTCTAGCACTTTAGGAAGAAGAGTTAATGGGTGAAGTTGAAAAAGAAGAATGGTAGCATCTAAAAAAGCATGTTTGAAGAGCTATAGAAAAGATACGCAACTGAGCCGGATGTGAAAATAAGGTAAATAAGAAAGCTGGTGGTGGAATGCAGAAATCCAGGAACTTCTCAGAAGAAAAAAATCATGGAGGAAAACATAGGAGACAGAAAAGATGGACCAGGCTAAGAAGGAATGCCAATTGACTAACAAAGAAGTTAACTAAGCAGACTCAATATCAAAGAATAAAACATAAGAGGCATTTTACCAGCTTCTGAAAAATGACTCAGCAGATGGTAGAAATAATCTCTCAGTTTAAAAGGCAAAGACAGAAAATAAACAAGATAATATTCAGACACTATCCATAAGAGATGCCAGCAGCAACCTGCTCAGTAGTCCACAGGATACCAAAGGCAGATGGAAATATTAACAGCACCTTCTGAATAAAAAAATAAATAAATAAACTGAACTGTCCCTTACACAGCTCAGGCTGAAACAGAAAGAAGAGGCACTCTAAAAGAAGTAAGAACAGCACTAAAGAAAATAAAGTCATGGAAAGCAGTAGGCCATACCTCTCAACTGTCCCTGATTTCCAGGGACGTCCCTGATTTTGACTCAAATTTAGGTCTGTCCCTCTTAATCCCTCCTAAAACTAGTGAATTTTGGAGGAAAGGTAGTGAATTACGCAATGAATAATGACAATAATTAAGAGATATAGACTTCTTTTACTTCAGAAAATGTGTATTAATTCATATGCTCTGATTCTGTCAATGTTTCAAGTTAATAGCACTAATATTTTAAAAGTGTCCCTGATTGTCTCTGATTTTTTCTTGACTTGTCACTGATTCTGTTGAAATTTGTCCCCAATTGGTTGAGAGGTCTGCAGTAGGCTTAGATAAGATCACAGCAGTTATTGGGTAATTTAGGAGAGAAATGGCGCCAGAGGAAATTCATAGCAGTACGGAGAAAATAATAAATCACAAATACTAAAGAATAAATATTTCAGTACAAATGTACTTTAGCAAAGGGCAGTGTATGATAACTGTGGGCAGTAAAGAGATATCAAACTCCTGTCACACTGCATGAAAGTATTAGAGAGGGTAATTGAGAAACAGATAAAGACTAGTAGAGAATAAGGCAGGGGATGAGCTGTATGCAGTGAGATAGATAGTGAAGAAGAAGCTACAGATGAGGAAAAGAGTCTAACTTATGCATTCCTAGACTTGGAGAAGACGTATCACTAGATCCCAAAAGCTGATATGGGCATTCCTGCGATTGTTTGAGGTTCCAAAAACACTGGCAGAATTAATGCAGTCTATGTACAAGGTACCACTGACACAAATACAGTGTTCAAACTCACAGAGGAGTTCATAGTGGGAGTGGGGGTGCTTTAGGGCTCAGCTCTGAGCCCAGTGCTCTTCATACTGGTAATGGTCTATATTAAAAACAGGTTGGAGATCAACAACGGTGCTGTATACAGATTATGTGGCAGACTCTGAACAGGAATATCAACAAATCATATAGGAATAGAATGCATAACTGAAGTTGCATAGGATGAAAGTGAGTACAGAGAAGATAGATGTCACAATAGCAAATGTGGGAAATATGAAGAATCAGAAAATTGAAGGACAAGCTAACAGCTTCAAGTATCCAAGAAGGGTGGCTGAAAAGAAACTAAATCGGAATGGGGAGATTAAAGCTAAAGTCAGAGGGGCTGTAGCCAAATGCCCCAGAGTGGCATGATTAGTGTACAACAGAAAAATGCCAAAGAAGCAAAAATGTAGTGTGCAAAAAAAAAGAATAGTTGTGTAAAATCTTACCATAACCATAGATGTCCTTCTCTTCCATGTTGCTGTATTCTTAACCTTTGGGTTAGCCTCTGCCTAGCAACCCGAACGTCCTTCCAGTATACAAAAGCTTTAGTCACTGCGAGGTATGTGGGACATCTGATGGCCCCAGGATGGATTGGACTATAAAAGTGATGTCTGCATGTACCTTCCTCAGAGCTTGAATGCCCTAGTCAGACCCCAGTCACAGGATAGCTGCACAAGTCCTGAATCATTCAACAAAGGTTTTTTTTCTTTTTTGGGGGGGGGGGGTAGGAGGGTGGGATAGACTATTGCAACATGGAAGAGAAGGACATCTATGGTTATGTTAACATTTTACACAACACTTCTATGTCCTTCTATTCTCTTGTTGCAGTATTCCTAACCTTTGGGTGAATGCCATACCTCAAAGGGAAGAGGAGGAGGGTGGTTTGGAGGTGTTTTCCAATAATCCATGCAAGATTGCCCTAGAAAAACCTGCTCCAGATCTGGATATATGGTCCAGTTTGTAGTATTTGGTGAAGGTATGGACAGATGTCCAGGTAGCTGCTTCTAGAATAGAAGCAGCGTCCAGCCCCTTGAATAAGGCTCCAGATGAGGCCATGGCTCTAGTAGAATGGGCTTTAATGTTAGAGCTCAGTTGTTTGCCATGGTATGTGTAACAAAAGGAGATGGCATTAGAAATCCAGGCAGAAATAGTTTGTTTTGTCATTGCTTTCCCCAGAGCCTTGGGGTGAAAGGAGACAAACAGTTACTCTGATCTCCTAAGGGATTTGTTTTTGTCTAGGTAGAATCTAATTTGTCTGTGAATATCAAGAGAGTGTAGGACTCTCTCACTGTCATTCTAGGACTGTGGAAAAAAGGTGAGGAGGTAGATACATTGGTTCAGGGACAACTCATTGACCACCTTAGGCATGAAGAAAGGGTTAGTCTGTAGGATTACTCTATCCTTGTGGAAGATTAAATAGGGTAGGGTGATCATAATGGCCTGGAGCTCTAACACTCTCCTGGCCAATGTCAGGGCCACCAAAAGCACAGTTTTACAAGTGCAGTATTTTAGAGAAGCTGTAGCCACTGGCTCAAATGAAGCAATACTCAGTTTTTCTAACACATAATTCAGGTCCCAGGGTGGCGGAACTGGCCTCCTGGGGTGGGGGTGGGGGGGCTAAGATGTAGTACTCCCTTCAGGAATAACTTCACTTGAAGTCTGGAAGCAAGTGGAGGCTCAAGAGGCAGACAAGCAGAAATAGCAGCAAGGTGGGCTTAACAGACGAATCTGCCAAATCTGCCTGCAACAATTCACACAAACAAGACAACATTAAGGGGACCTCTCCTTGAAATTAATCTAGCTGTCTTTTAAGACACTAAATAGAGAACCTTTTCCATTTGGACAGACAGGATCTCCTAGTATTGGGTTCCCTGGCCTCCTGCAGGACATTAAGCACATCGTCAGTGCAAAGGTGTCTGAAAGGGATCAAAATCTTATCACCCACAGGGTTTGGCTGAGAGATTCGAAGTGAGGGTGGATTACAGATCCTTTATCCTATGTGAGTATGTACACTCTGTGAGCTAACTTGTGATGATTACTACCTGGCTAAATGCAGAAGGAGGGGGAACTAATGCTGTCTTGGGCAAAAGGGAGTCACCAACAAGATTTTTGGTTCGTCCTGCTGAATTTTCATTAGGACTTTTTGTAAGAGTGAGAAGGGGGGAATATATAGAGAAAAATCCAATTCTATGAGATAGAGAAGGCATCTGTCACCATCACTAGGGGGCTGGGTGTCCTGGTACAAAACTGAGGATGTTGTCTGTTCATAGGAGAGGCAAACAGATCTATTTGTGGCGTACCCCTCCTGTGGACTATGTCCAGAAACACATCCCTGTGTTACATTCACTCATGAGATTGTGACATGGACCTGCTTAAGGTGTCTGCTTGAGTGTTCTGAGCTGAGGGAATGTATACCACCTTCAGAGTGACTCCATGCTGGCCCACTAATTCAAAGGCCTGGAGTCCAAGTCTGCATAGGAAGTAAGATCTCATTCCCCCTTGTTTGTTCACATACCAAAGAAAGGCACAGTTGTCTGTGAACAACTTCAGTGGCCCTTGCTTCAGACTGTTTTGGAAGGCCCTCAGTGCAAAGATGAGTGCCCTCATCTCTCTGACATTGATGTGCTCCTCCTTGAAGGGGCCTATCCATGTGCCTTGCAAGTAGCTTCCCAACCCAGGTCTCAAGCATCTGTGTACATTTCCTGAACTGGAGTGAGGGGTTGTAAGAGAAGTCCTGGACTGAGAGAGAGAGAGAGAGAGAGAGAGTTGATCCATCCATCAAAGGATCTCCTTCCGGAGGCATGGTAGGAAAGGAATGGAGTTGTCCAAGGGGTGGGAGTGTTGGGTCCATGTGTACCTCAGGTACCACTGAAGTTTCCTCATGTGGAGTCTTGCAAGTGGAAACATGGGGACAGTGGAGGCCATATTCCCCAGGAGCCTGAGATATTCTCTTGCTGTCAGTGCAGGGCATGGAGGACCGACAGTAGGCATTCCTTCAGGCTTTCCACCATTTGGGGTGGGAGGAATGCTCTCATAACATCTGTCCTTATTCTGCAGCCCAGGAAAACTTGGTTCTAGGAAGAGTTTAGGTTGGATTTGGGATAAGTGATGGTGAAAGTCAGAGACTGCAGAACACAAGTGACTGACTGAAGATGGTTCTGCAGGAAACTGTAGCAATCTGCCTGGATCAGGAGGTCATCTAGGTATGGGAAATGCTGTATCCCTTGGAGCCTGCAGTAGGCTACCACTGGAGCCACACACTTGCTGAATACCCTTGCAGCAGTAGATAGTCCAAAGGGTGAAGCAGAGAATTGAAAATGTGCAGAACCCACAGAGAAGTGTAAATATTTCCTGTATCTGTGCCTTATGGGGATATGCAGATATGTATCTCTGATGTCTAAGGTGGCCAGAAATGCCTGAGGCATTAACAGTAGGAAGAAAGTCGTGAGTGCAAGCATGCAAAAAGTTAATACTTTCAGAAAGAAGTTGAGGTGGGAGAGATCCAGGATGGGTGTCCATGGGCTGTCTTTTCTTGGGACCAGGAAATGTCTGAAGTAAAAGCTACTTCCCTTTGCTGACAGAGGGACTGGTTGGATAGTCCCTTGGGAGAGGAGGCTGCCCAAGACTGTTTGGAATATGGGCAGCTGGTCCTTTGGTGGCTGTGATGTGCCTCTTAAAGATGGGGGAATGATCCAAGTCATGAAGTAACCCTTTTCTATGACTGGTAAGACCTACTTCTGTGAGTTAATGCTTTTCCAGATGGGAAGACAGTGAGAGAGTCCCTGAGAAAGGCATATGGGATCTAGAGAGGGTAGAGGGGAAGGCAGGTAGTCACAGATTACCCGCCTTGTCCTGAAAGGGAAGTTTCTGGGTTGCAGTCTGAGCAGGCCTGGAGGGTGTCTGCTGCTTCCTGGAGCTCTTCTTGCTCCTAGTATGAGGAGTCAGAACAGAATGTTTTCTAATAAATTGGGTCTTAGTGGGAAAATGTCTGTGGAATTTAGAGATTGCTGGCACAAACAAATGCTTCAAATCCTGTAAATATTTTCCCTTCTGTTAAAGAGCTTTGAAAAGCTCTACAACTTTGACCCCAAATAGGGCAGTATTGTCCAGGGGGGCATAGGAATTTTGTCCATATATCATCAGGTAGGAGTTGGAGCCTCAGCCAAGAGTACCTTCTGAGAACTGAGGCAGAAGCTGCAGATCTGGCCGAGGACTCTGCCACATCATAACTGCATCTGTTTGAGTGTCTTGTTACTTGTGAGGACAGGGAGATCAGATTAGCGATTTGAGACTTAGTGGGTGAATCTGGTAGATCAGCCAAGAGGTTTGAAACCTGAGTCAAAAGGGACAAGGAATACTTAAGACATGTGACTCTGGTAGTTGATAGCCCTAAAGGCCAAGGTAACAGAGGTGTATATCTTTTTTCCAATCTGCTCCATAGTTTTACTCTCCTTATCAATTAGAAGGACAGAAGTGGAGGGTTATAGTCTGGAGGGTTTGTCTGCAGAGACCAAAATAGTACCACAGTCTGCAACAGGGCATTTTATTAGAAATTTAGTCCCTTCTGGAACCTTATAAAATCTGTCAGGCTGTCTAGGAAAAGGGGGTTAGGATTCAGGATTTTTAGAAGCTGCATTGAAGGAATCTAAGAAGGCTGGTAGGACTGGTGGGATGGCAGAAGGTGAAGGCGTATCCATTTGTAAGAGTTCATAGTACCTCTTTTGGACTTCAGTCATTTCAGTAGGGTCCCATTTGAAAAACTCTCTCATCTGAGAGATGTTTTCTCCAGAGGTAAGATCATCTCCAGGGGAATCTGCCTCAGCAGAGTCCTCCTTTGGGGAGGCATACCCTACAGGGAATGGCATTTGGGAAGCATAAGAAAGGGAATCTTCTGCTTCAGTTAGAAGAGGATGTGCAGTCTGAGGCCTAGGGCTGATAACAGGAGGGACAGCCAGAGGAGAAGCAGCCATTGAAGGCCTAAGGGCCATGAAGGCATTAAATAAACCTTGAAAGAATGCTTGCCAATCAGGCAAGCTTTCAGATGGTGGAGATACTTGCTTAGTTTATGTTTCCTTTTCAAGGTAGAAACAGGCTCAGACGGCATAGAGCCTAAGCAGGGCCTAACTTCAGGAGGTTCCCTAATGGTAGAAAGGCCGGTCTGATTGTCCACAATGAGCCTAGGTTCCCCCACGTCATTGATGCCCAACATCTGTGTAACCTCCATGCATGTACTTTCAGTCCTTGATTCTGTGTCTTCTGGAACAGTACCTGCTATACCAGCATCGGTTGATTCCATACATTCCCCCAGGTGTACATCGATCACTGGGGGAACACTGGGTGGAGGAGGTACAGCAGTAGGATCAGGCCTGGAAACTTTGGCCTTGTTTTTCAGTGGCTCGAGAGTCTGACCGGATGTCCTTTCCAACGCAAGAGCAAGATGTTTGAGTCATTGGTTTTCTAAATAGATATTTAGAGAGTGCAGACAGCTGTGAAGAGTCTTTAGAACAAAGGCTTGACAAATCATGCAGGAATTATGGTTGTGGTTGGGCCCTATGCAGAACAAGCACAGGTTATGGGAGTCCTTATGGGGGATCTGACTTCTGCACCTACACTTTCCTTTCCTGGATGACATGAACCTGGGCAAGCATGCAGTGACCAAAACAAGAACAAGAAAAAAGGCCCCAGTAGGGTACTTATCTTAAACTCACAGGATCTGACAACAGAAATGGTAGGATGAGACGTTCTGATGTTCAACTGGCAGCAGACGGTCAACGTCAGACATCCCATGTACCTCGCAGTGACTAAAGCATTTGTATACTGGCCGGACGTTCAGGTCTCTATGCGGAGGCTAATCCAAAGGTTAAGAATACTGTAACATGAGAATAGAAGGACATCAACAGTGTGACCATTACTACTGTATACTACAGAAGTCTGGGCAGTGAAGGCAAAGCAGTTGCGAAAGAAAGAGATGATGAAAATGAAGTGCTTGAGACAGCTGATAAGATGCACACTGTGGGACCAATGAAAGAAAATTGATATTAGACCAGAAGCTAAAATAGATCCAAGCACATAAGAGCAAAGAGAGCAAATCATGGTGGTTTAGGGACTTACGTAAATAAGCAGAAGGTGAATTGGTGAAGATAATTTGGGAGAGACAGAAAGAACACAAGAGGAAATGATGTCAAAAAGATGGCTGGACTATGTGAGAGAAGACCTGTAGCAGTCAGGAATGACTGCTGTAGAAGGTAGAAGAGTGGCATTGAATTAAGAGAGGTGGCAACAGCTGAAGCAATACCTCAACCCCATGCAGAATACAGGAAAAAGGGAGGATGATGATGTTGATGATGCCAACAATGATAATCTCTCATTACCATGTGTTGTGTGTTTGCCCGTTTTGTAATATTGTTAAGGTATACTCATTAATTCCTAAAAAGAGTAATAACATCCATTACAAAGATTGAGATAAGGTGCTGTCTTAAAACATCCTAACCAAGAAACACATTTACAGTTATTATACTTACTCCTAAGTTTTTTAAGTATCTGAGGCATTATGAATGCATTTATTACAACCTTATTTTACTCCCAGTGCGGAATACAGTACAAATCGTTTTAGTTGCAAAACACAAACACCCAAAAACCAAGGTATTCATAACAATCATGAAATATCTTTCGCTATGACCACCGTTTTATGCTTGTACCATGTTTTTGGTGCAGACGCATCATTTTCTATAGCATTCATTTCTTATTTATCCCTTCCTTCCCCAGAGTATGCCTATTCTGTGTCCTTACAGATCACATTATGGATGTAACTTACTGTGTTTTTCAAAAAGTTTTTGTGGCCCTTTCATCTCCTGATTGATGCATATAGATAGATCTCTCAAACTATTTTCCTTTGGGATGGTTTTGTTTTCTACTATCCAAGTTGGTTTTCTTCTTATTCTTGTTTATATTCATCCAGATGGCATTGTGAGTCTCTAATGCTCTCCTGGCATCCTCATACAATTCAACAAGCTCAGAAGAAGTGCAGCAACTAATCTGGCTGCTATCTCGAGGCAAATAAGTTTGTCTTTCTGAGTTTGCACATTTTATTATGCTGTCACATCCAATGCGTGCTATCTGGCCTCAGTGCAATTACTGCTGTTTATTCCCTCCCATATGAACTGAGAAATGATCATGGTGTGACTTTCATCCAGGCGGTTATGAGGTATTTTCTAATTATGGTCTAACTTTATGCTTCTATCTGCTAAAGTACACATCTGCCTAGATGAGGGCCTGTTATGCTTCTACACATGTGCAGTGAGAAATTCTGAAAGAACACACCAAAGCTACTTGGTATGATAATTGATGACCAGCTAAACTTAAACATCCATATACAACACTGTATAAAAAACTAATCAGAAACTGGGTCCTCTATACAGAAATAAAAAATTCCTAACTCCCATCTGCAAACCCACCCTAGCTCATGCATTCCTCCTTCCATGTCTCCTCTACAGCTCCCCATCCTTACAAATCTCCAGTCATCCCTACTTACCAAACTCAAACAAACGTATAACAATATAGCCAGATTCACCTGTAACCAACCATATAAATCACATCGTCTCACCCTGAAACACCTCCAGTGGCTTGAATTGCCCCTGCTCCTGCTTCTTTCCCAACTGTAGCTCTCACACTCCCTGCTAAATAAACCCTTAGCCTGTCCCTCTCTTTTTTCCATAGTATCCCCTTATATCCCTGCTCATTTACTTCTTAGCGCTGACCAGAAACTTCTTGACATCTATAAACCAAACAAAAATATTGGCAAACTCCTCTATAAAAACTGTGTCCCAAGCATGGAATAGGCTTCCTCCTAACATCCGTAGCATTACTAGTACCAGCTGCTTCAAAACTAAAGTCAAGAACTACTTACTGTATTCAAGATCCTGCCCTAGCCGTAATTCTCCATATTTTCCATCTCCTGTCCATTTTACTTCCACTTCTCTTCTACTTTTCAGAATATTGTATTCATATTTCTCTCCATTCTTACATATGCAAAACTCACTATTTTATCCTTGAACATCTACCCTATGTTGCTGGCAACATAAAGAAAACACTCAATCTGCAGATATTTCGATATTATTATTATGCTGCCATAGAAAATATATGATTATACAGTCTCTGCTTCCTCTGATATGTGCATTTTACTTTTATTTTTATAAGCTGTAACCTTTGTTTCATCTCTTGCTCATGCTAGTGTACATGTTTCTGTCTGCCATGTTTTCTCCACTGGAGGTATATCCATCGTACTTCATTATTACTCTGTTTTCTTGTTTTTTCTACAATGCATGTCAATTTATGTTCTCTTTGTTTATATATTGTTTAGTATGTAATTTTTTTATTTCTGTAAATTGGAGCTTTTCTCCTCAGGTCTCCACTGAAAACGGGCCATATGGCTCAGCTGGACTAACCCAGTTAACAAATGTCAATTAATTAAATAAATAAATAAATAACAACACATCACATGTCACCAGGCCAGACACGCTATGTCTGACGGAAATACATGAGCCCTAAACACCACTCTACACTGCATGACACCAATTATCAGTGGTAGAAAAAAACTTTAAAGATGTACTACAGAACACTAAAATGGGAATTTTTGCAGGAGGGTGAGCCCTCCTAACACCCCAAGTCAGGGGCAGCAACCCCCCCCCCCCACACACACCCCTCTTACTTCATATATTCTCATTTCTAGGTTATTCTAACTCAGTTAGAAGATGATGACTCATAAAAAAATATATATATATTCTTTTGCAACTACCCATTGGTCTCAGAAATGAAATAACACACACACACACACACACACACACACACACACACACACACACACACACACACACACACACACATTTGGAGCCTACATAATTTGCTACAAAACACATATTACAATAACAACTTAAGCAAACAATACCAGAAACTTAAGTGCTTGAGGAAACAATACAATGAGCAATTCAATGTTAAGCAGTTTAATATTGACCAACTTCTACCCCTCAGCCCCTGTGATGCATACTGTACATCCAACCTTTAGTGGATATCAACACTATACAAGACCAGCCCTCCTCCTTCCCCCTCTTCATGGTTGCAATAACATTGGGCACACACACCCCCTGCTATGTATATCACCTGGCATATTAATCAAACCTGGGAGATCTACATTACAAGCAGTAATACACTCCTCTATGCCTGGCTCTATGGCACAGACAGATGGGGTCTTGACTGTGACTGTGATCTAGCTGAATGGGGTTCTAGTAATGGTGCTACCACTGTTGGCATCAGGTGGAGGGTGAAGTGGTGTGGCCTACTCACCTCTAACAGGGGATAGGGAAGAATGTGCACCTTCAGGGACAAAGGGGACATGATTTCCCTGGTGGAGACTGTGAAAACCATTTCCTAGTGCTTTGGAGGATAGGTAGCTCTATTCACAAGGGAATAGTCCTACAGGAAGTGAGTGGATGGCCTCTATAGTTAGCCTATTCATGTCCCCTTCTGAGTCCTTTACCAGCTGCACACAAGAATTAGGACCAATCATAAAAATCTTGAACTACCTCCAGATGGCTGTCAAAATGATGGCCCTTACCTATCGACCCTCACCCCAACAATGTGGAATGAATGAGCCAATTGACCTTGAGGGGTTGATGACTGACATATAGTAGGGGCAAAAAAGCACAAAAAAAGTAACTCACTCCTAATAGATAACTAACTAAAAAGAAATTCACTCCTTTCTCACAGAGCTACCTACACTTCAATTCTATGTACATGCCAGCATGTTTACATACATGCACAAAAAGTCAGTTATACAGACATTGAGTGCTTTTCTAGTTGTTCATACTTAGGAGGCAGCCATTACAGAAGTTGTCATAAAACATTCAAAGCACTCCTTGGTCTCTTAATAATGAATCACTTCATTTGTTACAGCACACATTCAGATCTCTGCCATCATCAACAGTTTAAGATACTAGAGTCACAGTTTTTAATGAGCGTTTAGTGTCCTTTCAAAACACCAAATATCTTTCCTCCATGTTTCCAGACACAAGACCTAGTTTCATTGTCATTTGACTCAGCATTCCAATAAAAAGAACTTTCCCTGGTGCCCTGGCCAAACTGCTCTCATGTACTGTAAAAACAGTCTCTTGAGTAATACGAAAACAGCATTTTCAGATCACTGCACTTGCACAGTCACTGACTAAATACATACAGTTTTCAAAAGTACACAAGCAAAGGAGGCTAACAGTAAGTAGTTTCATCAGAAGCCAGCAATGGGGAAAAAAAGATCTGATGGCAGTCTGAATAATGGTATAATCTAATGCCATGGAAATATACACTAGTAATCAGCTTATTTATCATGAATGGAGAATATTTAAAAGAAACATTCTGTCCTTTTGTGAACACTAATTAAAAACAAATGTGTTTTCTTTTTTAAAACTCACCTCTTATGATAAGACAGTAGGAGCACATCAGGGGTACACAGAACTTGAAGTGTAAAATGACAAGCACTTTCAGCTTTTCCCGGTAAGGGGTCGCCACAGCGGAACTCCGATCCGCTAATGATTGGCAGTAGATTTTTACGAAACGCCAAGGTGCCAACTCGACGCTCAACCTTCAACGAAGGCACGCCCATTTATGCACGCATGTCTTTCGAACGCTACCCAACCACGGGGAGGACATGCAGACTCCACACAGAAGGCACTCCCAAGCCCAGCCGAGAATCGAACAGGATAACCTCTTGCTGAGAGGTAACAACGCTACCGCCGTCCCACCGTGGCAATAACCTAAAATCAAGATGGGATTGTTTTCTAACATTTGTTATTACTCACTGAAAGTGTCTAGTCTTTAGACACACGTGTAATTAATTTAATAATTTTGAGCAACAATATGACTTGATAGCAACTGTCTTACACCATCACAGGTCACCAACCAGTTCCTTAAAGCGTCAGTAATTATGAGTATAAAATCTAAAAACTCTTAAAAAATACCTGCTCCTTTTCTTTGTACTATTGCTCCAAGCTTATGAACCATATGTTTCCAGTTGCACTATAAGCATAATTTCCAAACATTTTGCATTTTCTGAATTTCACTGAAGCACACCATTCAAATCATGTATTTCAAAACCACGCACAAAAACACTATAAAAGTGTCTGCACTAAGCAATACAATGCAGAGAAGAAAACAAATAATTCTTTAATGAAATGGTCATTATACAATGACACAGTGAGTTACAAGTCATTACCAGGTCTTAAACTGCTGAGCAACAATAACAATAAAAAAACAGAACTATATTTTGAATACAACAAAGCAAATGAAACTATAATACAGAATGTGCAGTCAACACCCAAATCTTGATAGCCTAGCTCCCCGTTATCCTACATTGTCAAGCGTATCCCGCAGCCTTGAATGTCTGAGACCATAAGGAGATTAATGAAACAGGGAGGCAAAACCTGGGCACAGTACAGAAAGAATACACTAAAAAGTCAATGTAACCACCCATTAGGAACCACAAACATAATATTACAACTGTTCAAGGGAATCTTTTGGAGCCAAGTATATTTCTTGATACACCCTGGGTATCTATCCACCCTTTCTTCCTTTAGACAGAAGCCATATTCAAGGAGTACTCTGAAACAGTGTCTGTTCCCCTAACAACACCGGACAGCAACAGTAAAACAGTTTGATTTTGAGAAAGGTTTAAACAAACCATAAGAGGCTGGTTCTGATGGCCTTATTTTATTCCCCAAAAATTCTCAATTTTGAAGCTTACTCCACCAGTACCTGTCCAGCTAATCATTAAAAAAAGTTAGACAAAAGAGACTTTCACAGCTGTTGTAAGAAGCTTTCCCATGTCTTTTAAGATAAGGATAGGCCATCTGTGGAAACTATCAGTGACAGACCCACTGCTATCCTAAATTCCCTTACTTAGGCCGTGGAAAACATTATGTAGAAACAGCCCCAGTATGACTTAGAATCAGCAAAACATTAATGGCACCTCATGTAAATTACAAAATACGTACCCAGCAACACTGCCCAGAGATTTGTATCTGATCATATCTGACAAGGTCTAAATGATGGTGAAGTTATTGTAAACCTGTTACTCAACGCCAAAGTCACAAAGCGAGATCCAAGACCACAGCTTCCTCTAGGTGAAAAGTTTATTGATGAAAAAAACCACCATTAACGCCTTTAAAAAAAAAAAACCATGCACCAAACAGCGTTTTCGTCAAATTCATCGACTTCATCAGATGACCAGTACTTATAAAAACTCAGTTATATATATTAACATCAATTAATTCATTTGATTAATTAATCAATTAAAATACTAGCTTTTCCTTAAAACAATCCATTAAAAACAAGTTACCACAAAATTAAAGTGTAAAATGGAGGCAAGAAAAAACTATTAAAACAATAACATATTATATTCACATTAAATGTTTTCCCAAGTGCATATTATGTAAAGTTAGCTTTCAATGTTTTTTAGAGTATTTGTTTTGAACAGTCTTCCAATTTACTAGGAGTTGAATTTATTTCCTTAAACAGTTGTTACTCGATTTATGCTTTAAGGAACTGTAAAAAACTGATTATTTTGCAACATATTGGAAAAAAAAAAAAAAAAACAAACTATTATGTTATCTCACATTAATGATATATGTATGGACAAGAAATAAAATACAAGAATGAGGAGAAAACGTGATGTTGCTTATAGAAAAATGTATGTTTAAAGGACATATAAATACATACATATGTTTTTATTAAAAAGTTTTGTTTTGTTTAGTCACCTCTGGTGGTGGAATACCCTTATTGCATCCTTTCCCTATAATTTGGCTGCTCTTACATATATCATTAATGATTGATTTGATTAATTAATCAAATGAATTAATTGTTGTTAATATATATAACTGAGTTTTTATAAGTACTGGTCATCTGATGAAGTCGATGAATTTGACGAAAATGCTGTTTGGTGCATGTTTTTTTTTTTTTTAAAGGCGTTAATGGTGGTTTTTTTCATCAATAAACTTTTCACCTAGAGGAAGCTGTGGTCTTGGATCTCGCTTTGTGACTTTGGCGTTGAGTTACAGTGGGTTTTTTTTTGGCGTTTTGCTGACATTCTCGTTTATTGTAAACCTGTTCCTTCACCTGTCTGAGGCATCTAACACTATAAACCAAAACCATTTCTTCACCCATCTGTCTGAGTTGGGCTTTCATAGCAATTCTCTTAGATGGTTCTAGATATCTTTACAAGTGGAAATGTAAGGCAAATGTTTTTAGTGCACTCCACAAAGTTAATCTCTGACAGGGTAGTTCCTCAAGATTCTAGTTTGGGTTAATTTCTTTTCAGTCCATATGTCAACCACCTCCCATTACAATATCCTGATTGGTCATTCAATACACTCATGACATAGCCCTCCTTTATAGAGACAAAGTTCTGTCTACAACACAGCAAACACGGCTACTAGGGAAGGGAAAACAAGGAATTTCCTCAATGAGAGAAAAAGTTGTCACAATTGTCAAATGAAGTTAGTCTCACTACAGATACACAAAGTAATCGTTCTGTCCAGTTCTTTAAACAAAGAATAATCCAGATTATAGGATATTGTCTGCAGGGAAATCTATATGTGTGCAAATGCTAATGCCATGGAAAGACACAGCTAGAATGAAACATCCTAAAGCATCAGCTCCCAGAATGGTTTAGCATACTTTCAACTCTACTGCAAGATAACAGTTGTAAGAGCTTTCTTTTACCCTTACTGTGTGTTTTGCCTTTCCTACAATATTGTGCAATCATGGAACAGTAAATGTAAGTAAAGTGGGTATGGAGAGTGAAATCTTCCATGGGATCCATGGGTCTGTTTTCCTGCAAAAAAAGATGTTTAGTAATTTTCACAAAAGGTTTGGTGGGTGTGTTTTTAGGAAGTTTGACTTGGGTGGTATTTGTACAAGAAATCTAATTTTGACTTGTTATAGAGGTTCCATTGTCTATACAACATAAAATAAAATCAGGAGGAGGAAGAGAATCTCAAAAAGTGGACTTTCTGCAGTACTGATAATGTTAGGACTGACCAAGACATTTGCAGGCTGAAACACTGCGTTTTCATACAGTGTGTGTGAGATATTTACACAGATGCTTATAGATATTATTATCTCAAGGTATCTTTTATATCTTGAAGATAACTTTTGAGGAAACCATAATTAATTCTGAGTCATGTTTTTTTAACTTAGTTAAGCCAAAGCCCATCAGCAGAACAAATAATTTACCCAAATCATAGCCTAGATATGAAAGAAGTAGATGTCTTTGGCATATTGATCTAGTTATTGTTGCAGCAATTAGTTATCATCCATTGATATTCAAACAACTTCTGAAAGGGGTTCCAAATATAAAGCAAATAAGAGTTATGAGAGTAGACACCCCTGCCTTACACACACTTGGACAGGAAACCAAGAAGAAAACTGGTCCAGCATTTTAATTTTGACCAAATCTGCCTTGAATGAAGTATTTGTGACGGTAACCATTTCAAATGATGATTCACACTAGAGTACGTCCCAAAATGGATAGACTGAATGGCCAGAAGAACGGACTTACATATATTAAGTCCAGATGACGTTTCTCAGAATATTCCCTATTCTCCAAGGTATGGTGATCTCAGAGTTGGTATATATAAGTTCTGGGGGTGCGCCTCCTCACCCCTGCAAAAAGAAGTTTTAAGTAGAAGAACAGTTTTCATTATTTGATCGTCTCTTGGTTTTTGGTCTTTTTTTTGGCTTTTGTTACTCAGCATTTCGAGTGGCAACATTTCAATAGGGAATTATTTGTGACACCTATTTCTCTGAAGCAACATTAGATGTCCATACTGCTTTGTACAGGAGTCCACTCCACCCTATCAAAATCCTTCTCCTTGTAAAAGCTCCTTATCAGGGTGATGCTATTGTTTGTCTGGCCTAAATATAAACATTTCTTAATGTTGTGTCTTTCAGCTTTTCCCAGTTAGGGGTCGCCACAGCGGAACTCCGGTCCGCTAATGATTGGTAGTTGATTTTTACATGCCGAGTTACCAGCCCTGATGCACAACCTTCAACGAAGGTACGCCCATTCACATATGTCTCCACGCAGAAGACACTCTAGCTGAGAATCGAACCGGACAATGTCTTACTGTGAGGCGACAACTCTACCGCAGCACCACCACCGCTATAAACATTTCTTAATATTATACTGAATTTGATTCACTAGGACAAACCTGCACTGATTAAATGTATACGAAAGAGGAAATTCTTATGACCAATAGTATGGCAAAGACTGTATAATCATGATTAAGCACTGATAAAGGTCTGCATAACAACCAGGGAGAGTGGGTTCCTCCTCACCTTCAACATTACAGAGACCAGACCGTCAGACCTTGACAGCTGGAAGGCCACACCTGCAGAACTGTGTCACACAACAGCAGCAGATATCTGGTAAGAAAACATAATGGTGGTTTATAAAGTCATTGGATGAATCTATAACAATGTGTAACTTTGCTATTTGGAGGTCACCCTAATGGCTGACATTAACTTTTCTTCAGTTATAGAAGACAAAAGAAAATAAAGCTGTTAAAGCGGGAAGCTTCAGGGTCTCTAAGAACTGAGACATAATTAGTTGTCATCCCTTATGAGATAAGTTGTAAATTTGTCTACAATGCCCAAGAAGGGTGTTGTGTTAAATGCTTTGATGAGGTCAAAATAAGTATAATGCACCATTCTGTCCATGTTTGAAACTGTTTTTACATTTCAAGCATGTCAATAAGTATTTCACTGCACTTGCATAAGTGTTATTGTGCTCTTTAATCATTTGAAACCTGCTGTAGTCCCCCCCCCCCCACACAGGAACAATAATACTGTGCTATAATTGTAAATAATGAACATTAAGGGAAAACTGCACAACCTGTTCTATCTCTCTTCCTGTTAACTTCATAGCCATTACTGCTTGGAATTGTTTATCTCAATTTTAAGATGTTAAAAGGAGGACTACACAAAGGGAACATACCTCACCTCTGCAGCTTTGTTTTATGTTTCTTGTTTTTTCCACATGCATCCTGCTTCATACTATATACAGTATAATTACAGGTACTCATTTGTTTAGCAGGATACAGTGATGTATTTTGCACCAAAGGAAATAATGCTATTTTCACCATAAAGCAGGATATAAAGTATAAACAAAACTCATGAAGCCTTTGAATTAGGCAGACTGTTAGCACTCAATTAATTAATTTTCTACACTATGGTTTAATACTTTGCATGCCATTTAATTTATAATTCCAGTTTTTTCTCTCCCTTATATCATATTATTCCAGACTGCTAGCAATGCGTCACAGTCAATCTTCATCAGACAGAAATGCATTTTTAAACGACAATAAAAACTGGGGGTTAGCTGGCAAAATACTCTTAGAAATGCAAATATTACTAATGCAATGACAACAAGATCAAGTTGAGGATTTTTTAATAAAGTGCACTTGACAACAAGAAACCAAAGCTGCTATAATTAACTTGAGGTGCATGCAATTTCTGATATACATTTTTTTTAAAAAAACATCCTGATGACTTAATAGAATAAATAAACAGCTCAGCACATTGCAAGCTTGAGAACAACTGGTATATGAATCAAAATGTTGGGTGTTTAGGTACATTTACTTCAGGAGAAATAAAGAAATATTATGCATGTAAAGATGCAGTGAAGGACTCTGTACTTACCCAGCTGACAAATAAATAAATAAAGAATGTCAGACTATAGGGAATAGCACTGGTGATGTTTCACTACTGCATGCAGCTCTGCTGCTCAAAGGAAGACATGAAGATGCATCAGCATTTTGAGAAGGCTTACAGCACATTAATAATGAGTTTCCAGCTTGAAGAAAAAACTGTCATTGCAAGGACTTTCTGAAGGATCTCTTGGTGAAAGACATGAGTAGAAAAATGAAATATTATATGACAAACAAAACTGTCAAAAGTACATATTAAACTAATATGCACTTTTTAGTTTAACAGTAATTAACAATATAGGCTCCACTATTACCCTTGCCATGTGTGAGTAGGTGAGTGGATGTGTGCGAGTGAGTGTGTGTGTGTGTGTGTGTGTGTGTGTGTGTGTGTGTGTGTGTGTGTGTGTTTGTGTACATATATGTATATATATATATATATATATATATATATATATATATATATATATATATATATATATGTATATATATATGAGATCTGGACACATGCTCGACTAGAATATGTCCGAATCACAAAACACCGAACACATAGTTTCATAGTTTCATAGTATAGTACTAGGCTATCTGCCCTGGGGCATTTGTAAGCCTAGCCATAGTGATGTGGCTTTTGCCACCCCATGAAATGGTACAAAAATGTACAGAATAAATTTAGAATACTGTGCCTCTGTCTAGTAGTGACACAATGAAGGTCCCCTTATATAATAGAATTAGTTTACTGTGCCCCTGTCTAGCAGTGACACAGATGTGACCCCTGGGGTAAACTTACGATCTCCCATCCACTCATCAAGATTTCTCTTGAAAAGAGTCAGTGAGGGGTTCTGCCTAATACGAACTGGGATCTTGTTCCAGAGCATGGGAAGCCTCTGGGTTATGAATCTATCCCTCCAGCATGTCCTATTCATACTTGTGCCAAGGTTTAAGTCTTTAGCTCTCGTGGTCCTGATGGATTTGGATTTTTTGAGGTGGAGCATGTCCATCAGATCCTGATTGGACATGGCCTTGTATGTCAGGCAGAGATCACCTCTGAGCAGGCGGTATGCTACTGAATAGAGCTGAAGTTTCTTTAGTCTGGCAGAATAAGACATATGTTGGAGACCCTTGATCCTCTTGGTGAGGTACTTTTGTGGTCTCTCCAGCTGTTGCAAATGCCGGGTGAGGTACATACCAAATGGGGCATTGTACTCAATCATGGGTCTGATGAGGGAGGAATATAGGGGTACAATGACATCCTTGGATCTGGATGTGAATCCCTTCATGATGAGGTGTGCAAGGTAGAATGTTTTTCTAACCACTTTGACAATGTGGGGGTCAAATGAGAGGCCGCTGTCGACTTGGGTCCCTAGGTCTCTGATTACTTTTTCCGTACTCAGTGGTTTGCTGTCTATGTGATAATTTGTGGGTACTTTGTTTTTCCCAAAGGGTATGACTATACATTTTTTGGCATTTAGTTTAAGGCTGTGACTCCGGCACCAGTTGTCCGTTTCTGTGAGGCCTTTTTGTAGGATGTGTGTGTCTGCTGGTGTAGCTACTATGGCGCCTAGTTTGCAGTCATCTGCGAACTTTGTCAGCCACAGCCCTCTCATGTTTGCTTTAACATCTGAGAAATAAATGCCGAACAAGAGGGGTCCCAAGACAGATCCCTGTGGGACACCACTTGTGACTGGCTTTGAGTCTGACATTGCTCCAGCGATTTTAACTTTATGGGTTCTGCCCTTTAGCCAGTTTGCAACCCATCTAGTGACATAAGGGTTTACTTTTAAGTTGTTGAGCTTATCTATGATGCCTGAGTGGGGTATTGTGTCGAAGGCCTTTGCCAAGTCCAGGTATGCTGTATGGACTGCTTTACCCTCATCAATGGCTCTAGTGACTGTTTTGAAAAAGTCATCTAGGTTTAAAGGCAGGATCTGCCCTTTACAAAGCCAAACTGGGTGGGGACAAGTGTCTGTAGGTCCCCTATGTCTCTGTTTATGAGTTCCACACATACATGAAAGTGCTTAACATCGACAAGCACTTACGTGTATGTGTGCTTGTCAGACTACAGTGCGTGTAAGGCAAAATTCCCTTTTCCCCACTGTAGTGTGATCTCGGAGTGAGAATATTAAAGTAGGGGGGTGGGGGGGTGCACGGGGGTGAAGCCCCCCTGCAGAAACGTAGATATATATTTTTTTAACTACACACACGCGGAAGCGCTTTTCGATGTTAAGCGCTTTCGTATATGTGTGTTCAGTGTATATATATATATATATATATATATATATATATATATATATATATATACATATACATATATATATATATATATATATATATGCTCACAAGCACATAGGTTTACAGGTGATTACTATGCTAAAGACAATTGTACTTGCAGATACTTGTTTTCTCGGTTCATTTGGATTATACTTATTACAGCATTGATTTTAAAAGATACTGTTTTTATTAAATTTTTGTACGTGGATGCTGTCATCGTTCCTGAGCCATTTTTTTCGTTTTTATGCTAAAGACCCCTCAGGGAGTGTCATTTTAAGCCTAGTCATGCTTCCCAAATCTATCTCACAAGTCTCAATACCCTGGGGTTATTTTAAGGGGTTTATGTAGGCTTGGGCATGGATGGTTAAGCATTTACAGGCTGTGTCTGTATGCTAGAGACTTTGGCACCGGACCAGGGTAAAATTCCAATTACCCATCCACTGGTCCAAGTTATGCTTGAATTAGGGTAGAAAAGAACTCTGCTTCATATGGATAAGTAGCCTACTCTAGGAAAAGGGTAGTCTCTGAGACACATATGTGTCTCTCCAACATGTCCTATTTAACTTGCAGATGATGTTCAGATCCCTAGATATGTATTACTGATGCGATTTGTTCTGTGCATGTGCAGCAGGTCAATCAGAGGGGGAAAGAAGACACTTTGAAGGCTAGGCATAGATCGTCTCTCAGCAGTCTGCACGAGATAAAGTACAGGGATAGGGCTTTCAGGTGGGCTGCGTAGGATATGTTGTTTATGTCCTGTATTCTTTTTGTGAGGATCCTCTGTGGCTGCTGTAGTTGTTGCATATGCATGGTCACATACATAATGAGATTTGTACTCAATGATTGGTCTGATGAGGGCCAAATAGAGCAGAAAAATGACATCCTTGTTCCTAGATGCAATCCCCTTGTTTATAAGTTGTGTAACATAGAATGACTTCCTAACTACATTAGGTAAAAGATGATCAAAGGCCATATTTCTGTCTACTTGTGTTCCCAAATCCCTGACTATTGGCTTTATTCTTAGAGGGGCATAATCACTGTGGCTGTTTTCAGCGGTAGCAGTCTTCTCAAAGGATGCAATTATACATTTCTTGGTATTGACTTTTAGACCATAGCTCTAGCACTATTTAGTGGTCTTTTTCAGGCCTTCCTTGAGAGTATTTGTGTTTTTAGGAGGATTCTATGACTTTGCTAGGTTTCCAATCCACTACAAATTTGGTTAGTCAAAGGTCCTTGATGTTGATCTTGACTTCAGAGAATAGATGTCAAAAAGCAGTCACCCTTATTCTGACTTCTTGGGTCATATCTTTGAGCCTGCTGGCTATCCACTGGGTGACATAGAGGTTTACTCCTAAATGTGTAACTCTGTCTACAATGCCCAAAAAGGGTGTTGTGTTAAATGCTTTCATGAGGTCAAAATAAGCATAATGCACCAATCTGCCCTTGTCCACTGCTTTAGTGGTCTTCTCAAAGAAGTCCATCAGGCTAAGTACACATGACCTGTCCTTGACAAAATGAAACTGGGTTGGATCAAGTGTCTGAAGGTTTCCTATACCATTGTTTATCATTTTCATGATAATTCTTTCCATAGCTTTATTTATGACACTATTCAGATTTATGGTTATGTAGTTACCTGGGTCCATAGATGGCCCACCCTTGTGCAGAGAGATGACAGTTGTAGTTCTCCATTCCCTTGGCACAAAGCTTATCTACAGACTACAGATAAACAGTGAGTATAGTGGTCCTGAAAGGTCATGTTTCATGCTATTAAAAAGGAATCCTGGGATATCATCATGGTTCATCATAGCAGTGTCCTTGGACTTGGAGAATGCATTAAGGACCTATTCCCTAGCAATATTTGGGGAGTCATGATTGGGAGTAATTGCTGCAGAGTTTCTGGGGAGGTGAGGGCATAAAATTGGAGCTAAATTTGTTGAACAGTAGATTTGCTATACCTTCTTGGGGGGTACATTTACATTTAGTTCAGCACATTGTTGTTTATTGCCTTTGATGTTGCAACAAAGCTGAAGTATGTCTTATGATTGTCCTTGGCCTTGGAGGCAATTTTTATCTCAAATTTGGCTTTGGTAGACTTGATTAGCCCCCTGAGTTTCCTGCTTAAACTGATGAGGGAGATTTTACCTTGCCTGGCAATTGCATTCCTAATTTTTGCTATGCTTTTCTTCCTTTTGATATTGAGACTTGTGTTATGAGCTTGTCTAGTGCTTATTCTGTGTAGTTACAGCTGTATCTATGTAGCCATTAACATGATTGTGTACATTTTTTGTGAACAATTCTACATAAGTAGTAATGTTCCCAGGGTTGTGGGGGTTGTTGACATTTTGCCATGGTATCACTTAATAGAAGGAAGTTTGCCTTATAGTAATTCCCAAGAGTTCCACTTTTATCTGGAGATGCAGGTTTTATTTTTATTTTAAAAGACACAGCTTTATGGTCCAACCTGACCATTGAAGATATTACACTGGGGGGTGTTCAACATTCTCCCATGTTTGTGAGGACCAAGTCAAGAATGTTCACAGCTGTAGTGGGCATATAGACCAGCTGCTTCAGAGTGTTTGTATTTACAAAGTCCAAGAAGCTCTGAGCCTATATGCCTGTGGTCGAGCAATGCATCTCAGTTTGTAGAGGGGCAGTTAAAGTCACCTATGAATATAGTATTGGTTTGAATGAGGAGTATCTCCAGTACATTTAAGTATGTGTTATGGATTTCCTGAGTCATAGGGGGTAACCTATAAATTGCAAGGATATGGTATGGGACATTGCCTATGGTAATTCGAATGTGGAGAAGCTCACATGCATCAATGTGTCAATATTCACCAAGGATATTCACACCACCAGGCTAGTTGCCCAACACAATGCGTCTGAAATTCTCCAGGTGCAACTAACACTAGGTAAGACTGCAATCCAAATTGTAGCTTTCTACAGATCCCCCACCATACCCCAAGATTCTCACTACACCTTTCTTAACATACTAGAAAATATTAAGATAGAACCAAACACCCTAATACTGGGTGATTTTAACTACCCTGCCATTAACTGGGAAAACTACTCATGTACCAACACCTTTGCCCAATGGTTCTTGGAATTCATAAATTCCAACGCCCTGGATCAATTAATCCATAGTCCCACCAGGGGCTCCAATATCCTAGACCTGGTCATTACCAACATGGGAAATCGATGCTCCACACCTATGGTTACCCCCCCATTAGTCAGGTCTGACCATAAGCTAATCGCCCTTAACATCCACATCCCACCCCCACCCCCCAGTAAGGAAACCTCCATAAAAAACTTCCCCAAAGCCAACTTCATGCTACTCAAGTCAGAAGTGACAAACTTCATGACACCCATGCAGACGGGAACTGAAAGTTCAACTGCTGAATCATACACTAAGGCACTGTACGAGCACATCCACTCATGCATGAATCGTGCCATCCCAAATAGAACCAAGATGCTCTCATCCAAAAAAGGAAGCCAATCTGGTGGTCCCCTGCCATAAACAAACTTTACAACAAAAAGAAGAAACTGTTGCAGAAAAGAGGAAAATCCCAGGATGCAAAAAACTCCCTTACGAGCCTCAGTAAGAAACTGAGATCCCTCATAAAATCCTCCAAAGCTAGTTACGAAAATAAAATTGTCAAAGATTCCAAAGACAACCACAAGGCATTCTATAACTATGTCAAGAATCTAAATGGCAATACTCAAACCTGCTCTGAGCTAAAACAGAATGGCATTACATATACTGATCCCAAGGATATTGCCAATATCCTGGCAGATCGATTCAGTGCCAACTTCACCCCCCTCTCACCCCCTAAATGGCCCATCTCAATACTGGAAGATTGCCAAATTCCGGTAATAACGGCCACACAGGTAAAAAATACACTCTCCAAAGCTAAGAATACAGCATCCATGGGACCAGATAACATCCTGGGCTGTGTACTACATGAACTACAATATGAACTGGCACCTCATCTAAGCGTCATGTTTAATCATAGCCTCACCTCAGGTTTCGTGCCCACTGAGTGGCGCAGAGCTACAGTTATCCAACTCCCACAAGGGGGGATCCACCTTGGATCCCGGAAACTACTGTCCCATCAGTCTGACAAGCCTTATCTACAAAGACATTGGCAACCTTCAAACACTGGACCCCACCCAGTTTGGGTTCGTGAAGGGCCGATCTTGTCTCCTGAACCTGATTGACTTCTTCGAATCAGTCTCCAGAGCCATGGACAAGGGTAAGGTGGTCCACACAGCCTATCTAGACCTTGCCAAGGCCTTTGACACCATCCTCCACTCTGGAATCATAGATAAACTTACTAAGCTGGGTATTAATCCCTACGTCACCCAATGGGTTGCTAACTGGCTTACTGAAAGAACCCACACTGTAAAAGTAGCCGACTCCAAATCTAGCTCAAGACAAGCGACAAGTGGAGTACCTCAGGGTTCAGTCCTGGGACTGCTCTTGTTTGGCATCTACTTCTCTGAAGTACATGCCAACAATAAGGGACTCTGGCTTTCAAGGTTCGCAGATGACTGCAAACTGGGAGCCATTATTGAATCCCCAAATGATGTGGATACTCTACAAAAGGGCCTTACAGAAACAGATGCTTGGTGCCAGAGCCATGGGCTCAAGCTCAATGCCAAGAAATGTATAGTTATCCCCTTTGGGAAAAAACATGTATCCATGAATTACCATATAGGTGGCAGTACACTAAACACCGAAAGTGTGATAACAGACTTAGGGACACAGGTGGACAGTGGTCTCACCTTCGATAATCACATTGCCACAACAGTCAGGAAATCCTTCTATGTGCCACACCTCATCACTAAGGGCTTTTCATCCAGAAAAAAGGAGGTCATTGTCCCACTGTACTCATCCCTCATTAGACCCATTATAGAATACAATGCCCCATTTGGTATGTACCTCTCAAGACATCTGCAACAACTGGAAAGGCCGCAGGAATACCTCACTAAAAGAATCACAGGCCTAAAGCAGATGCCCAATGCTGACCGCCTTAAAAAACTCCAGCTATACTCTGTCGCATATCGTCTACTCAGAGGCGATCTCTGCTTAACATACAAGGCCATGTCAAACCCAGAGCTGTTGGACATGCTACACTTAAAGAAATCCCAATCCCTCAGAGCCATATGATCCAGGGATCTAAACCTTGTCATCACAATAAACAAAACATGCTGGAGGGATAGGTTCCTGACCCAGAGAATCCCCAGACTCTGGAATAGATTGCCCATACATGTCAAGCAGAGTGCGTCTTTTGGCCCTCTTCAAAAGGAACCTTGACAATTGGATGGGAGAAAGGAAATTCACCTTGGGGATCACATCAGTCACCCTGCTAGACAGGCGTCCAGGGAAGTAAATAGTGTGAGAAAAAATAGCCAGGGAATTGTTATGGCTAGGCTTGTATAGGCCCTAGGGCAGATAGCCTAGTACCAACCTATGAACCTATCATACTGTTGACCAATGCTGTGGTTTGCTTGTGTTTATTTATATAAATTGAGACATTTCCACCTTTTATCCCTTCCCATGCAGTAGCTAGATTAGATATGTAGAAGACGTATTCTTGAACTGCTGGGCTTTTGTCACATGAATGGAGGGCTGCAACAGTCATCCATCTGCACAATGGCAGTCCATCTACGGACCCTGGGAACTACACATAATATGTCTGACTAGTCTCATATGCAAAGTCATGGAAAGAATTATCATGAAAATGATTAATAATGACACTGGAAAATTTCAGACACTGGATCCAATCCAATGTGGCTTTGTCAAAGGCAGATCATATCTACTAAACTTAGTGGACTTCTTTGAAAAGGTCACCAAGGTAATGGATCGGGGCAAAACAGTGCATACTGCCTTCTTTTACCTGGCTAAGGCATTTGATACAATACCTCACTTGGGAATTGTAAGTAAGCTCACAGAATTAGGCATTAACCTCTATGTTACAGACTGGATAGCCTGCTGGCTCTTAGGTAGGACTGATGAAGTTAATATAAGGGAGTCACCTTCACAAAGTCTGGTCACTAGTGGAATTCCTTAGGGCTCTGTGATGGGCCCACTCCATTTTGGCATTTACTTCTCAAAAGTTAATGCCAATGTTGACAAAGATTGCAGATGTCTACAAAATAGGAGCAGTCATATAATCCCTGCAAGACACTGACATCCTAGATGGAGGGCTACCACACACAAATGACTGGTGCCAAAGACATGGCTTACAACTCAATGCCAAGAAATCTACAAAAATACCCTTTGTGATGTCAACCACCCTAGGAAACTAAATCACTGATAACACATTCCTAAGACTGGACCAGTAGTCAGGTATTTGGGGACATATGTGGATAGCAACTTGGCTTTCAATTAACATGTGTCTAAGGTAGTAATGAAATAATTTGATGTCATTCCACTTATAAGCAAGGGCATGGCATCTTGGACAAAGGAGGTCATCGTTCCTCTGTATTCAGCCATCATGAGACCCATCACTGAGTACAATGCCCCTTTGGTATGTGCCTGGCCATGTATATGTAGCAACTGGAATGTTCACAGAGGTTCCCCACAGAAAGAATACAGGATGTAAACAACATGTCCCATGCAGACTGCCACAAAGCCGTCTACTCAGTTTCCTATAGACTGTTGAAAGGTGATCTGTTCCTGGCATACAAGGCATCTTTTGATAACACTCTGATGGTTCTTTTGCATATCCACAAAACCAGTAGCATCAGAACTACTCAATCAAGGGACTTGAACCTTGCTTGTGACATACATAGGACATATTGGAGGGACAGGTATGTGTCTCAGAGAATTTTCTACCTCTGGAACAGGCTTCCAAACCATGTTGCAGAGTTCTTCACTAACCCTATTCAAGAGTAACCTGGACCAATGGATGGGAAATCGAAAATTCACCCTAGGTCTAACACCTATGTCTCTAGTGGACAGTGACAGTTTGTAAGTCCTACCCTAGCTTATATACCCTTTAAAATAATCTCTAAGGGTCAAAAAACGGTGGGAAACATTTGCGGTGTATGGCTATGCTTATTAAGGCTCCAGTGGCCATTAGCTTAGCGTACATCTATGAACTAAAATAAGTTGAATGTGCATGCAACACTCTGCAGGATTCTGCTTCTCCACCCCATGTGACTGTGTTTAGAACAGTGCAAAATCTCACTGTTAAGAGGACCTTTATATGCAGGAGAACATCTATCAGTTGCATGGCTTTTAAAATATCTGTAGAGTTTTCTTATATTTGGTTTTATGTTGATTACATTTGTTTAGAGTATGCAACATGTTCTGTTGTTTGTTTGAACTACTTGCTTCAGTTGGTTTGACCGTTTTACTTGCATTTGCCATTTTCAATTTTAAGCCAAATATCATCAAAAGTATCACTGTGAATGTTTTTTACAGCTTATTCAAAAGGCTGTTTTTTATACATGCATATATAAATACACACACACACATATATATATATATATATATATATATATATATATATATATATATATATATATATTCAGTTTTACACAAAAAATTTAGCCAAAATATATGTTATGTTGGGTGGGTTAAAGGCACTGATGTTAAATCTCAACTAAAGGTAAATCAATTTTTGTCTCTCTCATTTCTCAAAATTTATACTCTCCTTTCTGGATCTGAGGAGCCATGGTATGTCTTCTCCAAATGTGTTATGCTTCTCCTAATATTTTGAGAACTGTTATTTATTTGAATTTGGAAATTCACCACTAAGTACACTATTACTGCATTGCTTCTTTCAATGTTTCTGATTTGAATTTGGTTTGTCTGTGATCTTAATGTCTTCTGTTTGCCCCGCACAAATAACCTAGTGGATTCCTGGTAATATAAAGTACAGTGCTTACTGGGACAGACAGTTGTGGTTCCTGGATCTGTTATGATTGTTTTAGTTAAAGACTAAAATCTTGTTGATGACATCCATGCAAAACTATTGGTCTTTCTTTCAGTCCAAAGAAAAAAGGCACCAAGACAAGAAAGAAAAATTATATTGCGTGTTGTTAAACCAGAGGTCTATGTATTTCTATGTTTTGACTTTGCTGTTGGTGTATGTAAATTTATTGTTTCTGTAATTAAGGTATTTCTCTTAGTTTCTCTGGATTAGTCTATGGATTTCTTGATGTCTCTATGAGTTGTGCTTTTGGCATTTTGGGTCAATATGTACTATTTCAGTGTTTTCTTTTGCTCCTGTCTTTTAGCCACTGTAACAAACAGGAAATGAATAAACATAACTTTTACAGACTTTGACTAAAAATCACACATATGTGGCCCAACTGTACATGCCTTTAGGTGCAAGCAGGTCATTTTTAAAAGAACTAAAGAAATATTGTACTTGTAAAACTCACATTTTCCTACAGTTTTTGTTAAGTTGTTTCCTGTTTTCTTTACCATATGCTATGTATTGTTATTCATCATCATAAAGACATGGAATGTATGTGATGAAACATTTACCAGACAATGCAGTGATTCATCACGTCCTTTGCAGAATGATTCTCAACTAACATATTGTACACACACAAATTGGAAAAGGGAAAGAGAGTGGAAAACAATATATGTATATCTATCCATATATATATACACACACACACACATACACACACACACACACACACACACACACACACACACACAGCTACATATATGTGCATATCACCCATCCATTCTCCAGTTCCGTTTAGCCCAGTACATAGTTGTAGGAGAGCAGGAGTCTATCCTGGTGCTCACTGGGTGCAAGAGATGGAAGTTACATCTGTAGGGCATTACCCATTACAGGATGTGCATGCATGCACATAAACACACACGCATGCAGACACACAATTACTTGATATGCACACCTACTATTAATTTAAGGATGGCCAATTTACCTAAAGCATATCTTGGCATGTGGGAGAGAACCATAGCATCTAACAAAATCCATAGCATACACTGGCAGAACATGTAGGCTCCACAAAGAAGGCACATCAGATGACACCTGTACTGGAGAACAAAGTGCTATGAAATAGCAATGCTAACCTCTGTGTATACCCTGAACATACGTGCATATCTGTCATGGAACACATACACATATTCACTGACATATCCAGATATAACTATCGGTAATTTGGATGATCACCAATCATCTACAGCATGTCACCCGGATGCTAGAAGGAACCAGAGCAACCAGCAAAAAAACTGTATAGACACAGTGAGTAAATGCAGATTATGTAGACAAGGCACAACAGGTAGGAAGCAAAGTGGAAAACTAATAAAGTAAGACAGCAAAGCTAGCATCAGTGCATGTGTCTGCTTGTGATATAAACTTTAAGGGCATGTATGAGTCTATAATACTAATGTAAAATACATAACAATGAAAAGCCAACAATGTGACTGATTATTCAATTTAGCATCTTTCCAACATGGTCTCTTGAATTTCTGGCTTTGTGTGCTCACCATTTCCCGTCACTGTGAGCTGCGCATATCATCTCAAGGTCCACTTAAACAAGCTTATACTCACCACCTTATCACCTTTGTAACAACAACTGATATTGTTCTCTACAAAAAATTTGAGCCATCTGCAGTTTCCCGTCACTGTGAGCTGTGTGTATCAACTCAGGGTCGATGCAAACCAAAATTATATTCACCACCTTATCACCTTCATAACACCAATGATATCGTTCTCTACAAAAAATTTAAGTCATCTACAGTTTCTCATCACTGTGAGCTGTGTGTACCACCTCAGGGTCCACTGAAAACCAGACTTATACTCACCACCTTATCACCTTTGTAACAACAACTGATATTGTTCTCTAGAAAGAATTGAATTTAAGCTATCTACAGTTCCCCATCACTTTGAGCTGTGCATATCACCTCAGGGACCACTGCAAACCAGACTTATATTCACCACCTTATCACTAGTGTAACAACAACTTATACTGCTCTCTACCAAAAATGTAATCCATCTACAGTGTATTTTTTTTTTCTAAATACTTTGCTGTAATATTCTATATCAAAGACCTTACTTCTAGTGCACACTTATCGGATGCTAGATTTCAAGAGTTCCCACCCCCAAAAAAACTTCTTATAATAAGTTGACTCATCTATTTTCTCACACTGTCTTAAAATCCTTTTAAAATAAAGTCCTATACAGGCCTGAAATAAGGTACTTCTTGCTAAGGACAGGAACGGACAGGCTTACTAGAGCTAAAACACTCACCTGTTTGAATACTATGCTGCTGATAGTTTCTACCCACTCCATTCACCCTCGCTATGCTCAGGCTCACTCTGCTCCCCTACCCTACCCCCAATTCCCACCAATCCCCACTATACCTATTTTTATACTTAACCTCAGCCACACCTTCCAGCCTTCAACAAATCCCATTACACCACATACCCATACCAAACCCTAATACAGACACTCCACACCCCTTAAATTAACACAAGTCATATACGTCTCTCTTTTTAAGTCCTTCACAATTACTCACAAAAACACGCTATTGATCCACATAAACATAACAACTTTAAATCTAACTCTTCTTATCACAACCAGCTCTTTTCTACTCTTATATACCCTCTCCTCATATGACACTCCTTTACATCTCACTATGTCCCCCTTCCTTGCGTACCTCCTCATATTTCATGCCATGCAATTTTCTACAGTTTCTTACTGCTTCAACCCTCTTCTACACCACCAGCACAGACTATCATACTTTCAAATTTATTTCTCAACTAACTGCATCTGCAGTCTCCCTTAGATACACTAAACTCCACTATAAGCTCTCCAAACTCCTTCTTCACATAATTAAACAGTTAAACCTTTCTGGAGACATTCATCCCAATCCTTGTCCCACTCCAACCTACAGTTCAGTACCCAGCTCATCTCAATCAAACCTTGCTATACTCCACCAATGAAACAAATCTTCCCTTCTCCTCCTTAACATGAATGTAAGAAGCATAAGTAACAAAATTCACAACCTACATGCTCTACTATCCCACTATTCCCCTGATATAGTAACTTTGACAGAGACAAAACCAATATCAACAGTAATGAAATCAGTTCCCCAGGTTACAATATTCTAAGTAAAGAAAGGATAAACAAAAAGGGGGGAGTAATTATCTTGTATAAAGACCACCTGACACTTGACCTCCTTGACCTCACCATCCCCAACTTTGTAAATGTTTTATTAATTTTTGCTAAATTAACTGTTAACACCAACACACACCTCAATATCATAGGTGGATACATCCCACCAGGCAACAATATTACCACACTTGAAAACCTGCTTCAATGGTCTTCCAAGTCTCTCCCACAAGAAACTATCCTCATAGGTGACTTTAATATTGATTGGCTCCTTTGCTCCTCTCCAAATTCTACAACACATATTAACCTTTATGGCTTCACCTAACTCATCACATCTCCCACAAGGACTGATAAAATCTCTAAACATCAATCCATAATCAACTGGATTTTACTTCATAATCCCTACTTGCCATCCTACTCAGGCTGCCTCCCAGACAGCCTAAGCAACTACAACCCAGTTTTTCTCCTAAGAAAATGCACTCATCAAACCTATCAAACCTTCTTCCATCTAATTAGAAACAAAAAAAAAATCAGTCCAGATAGGTTTATCTCTGCTCTAAAAATTGTTATTGGGAACATCTCAAACACCTGCCCTTGGACGAGGCTGTACTCTCCTTCAACATCGCTTTCCTAGAGATACTGAACTATCATGCACCACCTAGAAACATTGGAGTCAAATCCAATTATGCACCCAGCTAACCAAAGAATGCAGATCCCTACTCAAAGCCAAGAATAAGGCCTGAGTACAGTTCCATAAGAACAAATCCAACACTACCAAACAAACTTTCCTTGAACTTCGAAATAAAAAAAAAAAAAAACAAGTTAAATTAGATAAATGCAACTACTACCACAATATCCAGACTAAACATCAGAATAATCCACAAAAGTTCTGGGCTGCAATTACAAGCATATTGCAACCAGGTAAAACAACTACTCCCACTCCAAAAACATCTAACAACTCCAAAAATGTGGCAACACAATTTAATAACTACTTTGCAGAATCTATTCAAGGTCTTGCAAACAACCAGACTAACTGAAACCCTACCCCTCCTTTCTCAAACCATAATAATACACACCTACAAAATACCACTGACCAATTTATATTAATCCCAGTCCCCCCATTCATCTTCTTCTTTCAGCTTTTCCCAGTCAGGGGTCGCCACAGTGGATCACCTTGTCTGCTCAAGATTGGCAGTGGATTGTATCTGTTTATTCATCTACTGTCTTTGTAATACTTTCTGTAACTCTAAATGTAATTTCTGTTACTCTGAATGTATTATTTACCATTGTTAATATGTACGTTATTTCTGGAGCTTTTCTCCCCGGGGCACCACTATAAAAGGACATATGTCCATTTGGACTTTCCCGGTAAACACATGTAAAATAAAATAAATAAATAATATAGGGAGGCTAAGGTGTTTGCCATACAAACACAAGGTGCAGGGTTTGAGTCTCACAAGGGATAATTGGCTAGGCTTAAAATGGCTCGCAAGGGCAGTTAGCTTAGTACTAAACTATGAACTATGAACTATATATAAATAAATTCCAAAGTAATCAGACTACAGTGCTGGAACACACAATACTAACAATCTGAAATGGCTTAGTGGTAAATCATTTTGGCTATAGTGTGTAGGGTCCTGGGTTTGATACTTGCAAGGGCTGCTTATTAATACTTGCACCACACCACACACATCACGTAGTCCCACTAAACCTACACCACCAAACTCCACACATAGAAACACAAAAACATTTGCAGAGGCTCTCAATAATAATCTGCTCAAGCAACAGAGACCTCCAAAGCAGAAATGCAAGCAACCTCCAGCCCCCAGCACAACCCAAATGACACATAGCCCACAGACTCAGTGTACCAATAAATCACAGCCCATAAGGCAAAACAACATACCCAACACACTAGTCATAGGTGACTCTATAGACAGGCACACCAATGTCTCACTCACCAGGCTAAACAAGGAGAAGGTTACTGTCATCTGCCTGTCAGGTGCCAGGATCTACCACATAACCCATGCACTCAGGTCACTTCACAACAAGTACAAATATGACTCTGTCATTGTCCATGTTGGTGTGAATGACCCGAGATGTACCTCCCTGGATTACATGAAAAGAGACATGGAAGAGCTCTCCGATCTTGTAGCCCAGGCAGGTATGACCCTAGCCATGAGTAGAATCCTGTCATCACCCAGAATGATACCGCAGTACAAGAACAGAATGATTGACTTCAACAATTGGCTAAGCTTCTGGTGTCATTCTATGGGGATCCAGTATCTGTCTGTCTGGGATGACATGGTCAACAGACCACGATGCTTTGCCAGAGATGGCCTGCACCTGTAACCCCTGGAATTCCGGATACTGGCTAAGGGTCTTACTGCCACTATAGTGCCTTTTTAGGCAAGGTTCAAATGACAAATTCACCACTATAACAGGAACAGGCAAGCAAAAACTGAGGGTATTGCTACTCAGTGCTAGAAGTCTAAATCTCAAAATGCACTCACTCAAGTCACTCCTTAAAATGGAGAATATCGATATATGTGCAGTGACTGAGACCTGGTTCAAGGCTCTAGAGAGCACCCCTGCATTACCAGGCTATAACTCATATCACACTTTTCATCCATCTGACCTGGACCAGAGCACCAAAGGCAGAGGTGTGTCCATATTCATTAAGAATATCCACACCTCCAGGCTAGTTGCGCAGCATAATGCATCCAAGGTTATCCAAGTGCAACTAACTCTGGGCAAAACTGCAATCCAAATTGTAGCTTGCTACAGATCTCCCACCATGCCCCAGGATTCTGGATATACTGGAAAATATTACGGTTCAACCAAACACCCTAGTAATGGGTGATTTCGACTACCCCACCATTAACTGAGAAAACTACTCATGTACCAACTCCTTCGCTCAACACGTTCTGGAATTCATAAATTCCAATGCCCTGGATCAACTTATCCACACCCCCACCAGGGGCAACAGTATCCTAGATCTAGTCATTACCAGCATGAGTGACCAGTGTTACACACCTAAAGTCAACTCCTCGTTGGTCAGATCCGACCATAAGCTAATCACCCTAGATATCCGCATCCCACCCACCATTAAGGAAACCACGGTAAAAAATTTCTCCAAAGCTAACTTCATGCTTCTTAAGGCAGAAGTGGTGAACTTTATGGCACCCATGACGACAGTTCATATAATCTAGAGAGAGAGAGAGAGATATAGATATAGGTACATAGATATACACAGTCACACACACACACACACACACACACACACACACACACACACACACACACATATACACATGCAAGCGCATAAATATAGCATATAGATAGATAGACAGAGATACAGATAGATATATGGGTGTATTACTAACTGTTAAATGTGCATGGTGGTACTGTTGGGGAAAGTCTGTTTAGTTACCTCATGTGTATTATAGGGGTAGGTTAAGGTTAACACAGATAAATAAGGGAAGGGCAGGGGGGTTTCAGATATATGCATAAGGGTGAAACAGAGAGCTTAGTCAAACTACAGAAGTGTACAGAAATCAAAGATATTGTAATTAATGGAAAAGAACATAATGCTCATACAGTCTTCCATTTCTTCTGTGAAAACAGCACACTTTACAGAAGTCCAGTGTCAAGTTTACAAAAACTAAGGTACAACACAGCAAAAACACAAAATTTGGTGTTGTGAGGTCCTCAGTTGCAGGCAGACAACTTTCCCTTCCCTAGAAGTTCTGTTATTTCTCATTAATACCAACACTGGAAGGAATTATTACTCACAGAAAATGGATTCTTTGTCTGTTTGTTTTTTTTTATTTGTATTTGTACTTTTTTTAATTTAGAAGGACATTTTTGTTTATTAGTGTTGTTAGAAAATGTTGTCTACTTCCTTGTTTATTTACAGCAGAATATTTCACATATTGTACTTTTTAGAAATTGTAACTAGGGGTGGAGCCTAAATGGCAAACAGATAAACAGCATTTTTAGAGCTCCACAAAACAGTACTAGAAAACAGTGAAAAAATATTTTCACTAACCAGAAATAGAAAAATAATATTAAGGAACTTAAGAACTACAACTCTACCAAATTTCAAGAAATATTATTGAGTTTTTCCTGTCAAAATATTCTAGAGAACAACACAGCTGTTTGGTAATGGCCAGTTTAAAGAATTCACACTCAGAAACCACTCTGAAGAAGGAGATACAACTGATGTCTTCCACATTATATGAACTGTCATTGGAAATGGATAGATTCACTGACAATTTGGAAAGTCTCAAGGAAAACTGCCAAAAGCAAACAGATGTACTAAAAGAAATACTGCAGCAACAACAAAGTAAATTACTTGATATGGAGACATCACTAAATGACATAGATGGAAGACTCAAAGAAGAGGAAAATCAGACAGAATTCTTACTTCACCAAAATAACTGGCTAATTAATAAAGTGGATGATTTAGAGAATAGGGAGAGGAGAACTAATATAGGAATATTTGGCCTTCCAGAAAAAGACTGAGGGAGAAGACATCGTCACCTTTTTAAATTCCTGGCTTCTTGAAGTGCTTGATTTAAAAGAGGGATTATCAAATGGAATAGAAAGAGCTCAAAGAGCCATAGGAAAATCTATACCCTCTTCACCTAATGCACCACCAAGATCAATTGTGGTAAAGTTCCTGTCCTTCTTGGATAAATAGCTCATTTTAAAAACAGCCAGGAGAAAAAGTCTGATAACATATAAACAGAGTCAGATCAGATTTGACAATGATTTTTCTGCAAAAGTGTTAGAAACAAGGAAAAAAACCTGGCCATTAGTGAAACTTCTCAAACAAAATAAAATAAAAATGCAGATGGTATATCCTGCTAGAATCAGAATTGTCTATTCTAATGACTTGAGAACATTTAACAACATTGAAGAAGCTTCTACCTTCATCAAGAATAATAATATCATCACAATTCCTGAAGAAATTGACTAGACTGTTTCCACCACCTTGAAAAGATCTCCAGAAAAAATATTTGGTCTGATGTAAGGAAAAAGAAACAAAGAACTGATTCTAAAACTACACAGTCTTCCAAATCTCTCAAAGAATCTACAAAGACATAGACTTCTGGACTTTACCTCAAAATGTATGTGTTTTATCTTTTATATTGCCTATTATACTCTGAGACATTTATACTTTTTCTTAAACTTATACTTTATGCAACATACTCATCACAAGTCTAGTGGTTGTGTGTGATAATGTTAAATGGTTTTATAACTTAGTGTGACTTCTAAAAATATAGTTACATCTCATTCATAGGCAGTGAGGAAAACTAGATTCAAATGTTATCTTTCACTTTAGTATAATTAGTTATATGTAAAGGAAGAACAGTGACAACATATACACAAATGTTTTTTATTATCTCCCTTTTTATTAATAGTATATTTAGTTCACCTCATTGTTGCATAATGTTGTTTCTTTCGGCTTTTCCCAGTTAGGGGTCGCCACAGTGGAACTCCGGTCCGCTAATGATTGGCAGTTGATTTTTACGTGCCGAGTTGCCGGCCCTGATGCACAACCTTCAACGAAGGTAAGCCCATTCCCGCATGTCTCCACACAGAAGATGCTCTAGCTGACAATCAAATGGGACAACGTCTTGCTGTGAGGCGACAACGCTACCGCAGCACCATAGGAATTGAACATTTTTAATGGTAGTTTCTGTGGCTTACTGACTTCACTACACTTCAAATTCCCACTTTAAAAGTAACATACATATCCATATTTTTAAATGTGGAAAAAACAGTCACTATAAACAGAGTTCCGTTACTGGGTTCTGATTGCTGTTATTTGAAACATTCTTGTGCACTAGTTAGAGCTTCCCTTGTCTGCTATGAAAGATTTAAGGTGGAGATAGACAGTTAAGGAATCCCCTGCTTGTCTGTTGTTAAGGTAGCACTTGTAGTGTGATATCAGTTGCACAAGCAGTATATTTTAAGCTCATTTAACATGGTCTTTGGATTATTAAAATCTACAAACCCTGACGTCTTTTAAATAAATAAAAAGAATAGGTGTGAAATTAGTGACAGAGTAACTGTTTTTCATGTAGGTAACACAAAAAAGAAGAATTTACAGTAACATTGAATAACATCCAATTGAAAAAGTAATAGAAGCATTACAGACTACATTGTTACACTTGAAGTAAACACAGTCCTTTCTTACTTCTGAATTATTCCTACTTAGGCTGTAAGATACACTGTGCTATGGTGATCCAGTAAAATTACGTCTGATAGTTTTGTAATCATCTGTTACAGCGTCGCAAGTGTAAATAGGAAAATATGTGTGTGAGATGCACACATCAGCTGCAGTTGTGACATACTTCTGTGCACATAAGTAAAATTAAGACAGGTTTTAGACATAATATACTGATTACTTCATTAACCTGGTAATAGAAATCATCTAATTTCAGAAACCACAAAGGGACTTATTACCTTGTACTTATAACTCCTGCTTATTTGAATATAATGTGCACACTGCTCTATTAGATAACAAAGTAAACCCTGTACTGTGCAGTGTTGTTATTTTCCTCTGCTCACACTGCCTAGACGTGTTCAATTGAATTGATTAAGTAGTAACCAAATAAATAGTGAATATAGTAGATAGTAAATTACTGATTACTCTCCTCACCCTTTAATGCTTTTTAATATTTGGTAAGAGGGGGGGGGGGTTCAACTTTCAGTAAAGTGGCAAAGATGCTGGTAATTAGCCAAAATTCTTACACCAACATGCAAGTAGTTGTTTAACTGCACTGCTAAATTATGTGTGCATGTGTACTTATTTTCTGTGATGAACAGTTGATTTATTCCCAGCAAAACTTTAAGCCATAGTTCTATAACTCATAAAATTGGCATCTCAGACAGTCTTGTGAGTGCCTGTTGATGTATTGCGGGAGTTATCTTGATGACGGGGAAGTACTTGGAAACCTATAGTAAAGTTGCACATAAATTAGCATAATACAGTAGTTTAGATGTCATTCATTCTACCAAGAATTGTTTGAATTACACATTTACAGACATAGGTTCCTAAGAAACACAAATCCTAAATGTTATTCTGTATGCTACACATCTAGTTAAGGCAGGGATTCATAACATAAACGACCTTTAATCCTGCAGATATTAGTTGATTAGCTGACTATTATGCAGCTGATAGTTTTACTGAATATTCATAGGTTCATAGGTTCATAGGTTCATACTAGGCTATCTGCCCTAGGGCATTTATAAGCCTAGCCAGAGTGTGTGTGGCTTTCACCACCCCTTAGGATGAGAATACTATACCCATTAGTTTGCTGTGCCTCTGTCCAGCAGTGATACAGAGATGATTCCCGGGGTAAACCTACGATCTCCCATCCACTCGTCAAGATTTCTCTTGAACAGAGTCATTGAGGGGCTCTGCCTCACATGGACTGGGATTCTGTTCCATAGTGTAGGGAGTCTCTGGGTGATGAATCTGTCCCTCCAGCACGTCCTATTTATATCCGTGTTGAGGTTTAAGTCTCTTGCTCTCGTGGCTCTGGTGGATTTGGATTTTTTGAGGTGGAGCATGTCCATTAATTCCGGGTTGGACATGGCCTTGTATGTCAGGCACAGATCACCTCTGAGCAGACGGTATGCAACTGAATAGAGCTGGAGTTTCTTCAGTCGGGCATCGTATGACATATGTTTGAGCCCCTTTATCCTTTTGGTGAGGAGTTGACAACTGTTTAAATAATAGGGTTATCAGTTTCTTAGTGAGATGGTTGGTAAAATGAGTTCACCTTGGAATTTCATCTTTATTTCTTTAAAGTAAAGGGCCCATGAGAAAATGTCTTTATGGTCTGCTTCTGCTACTGCTTCAAGTAGTAAAATAAGACAGATTTGTAAATTGTAATTCTTGATGAGAAATTCAAGTAGAACACAAATTAAATAGATATGAGATAGTGAGATTTCTTAAGGCACTGTTCAGCTTAATAGGTTTTGTATTTTTTGGAGTGTTGTGACTTTTAACAATTTAATAACAAAGAAGGGAGTCTGCCTACTATTGTACCTTGCTGCATGATGCAGTCTTTGATAAACACTCTATTATAAAGGTTCTAAGGAACTGTGGCTGTTCAGAACAGCTTCAATAATGCTCTGTCTTGACTAGCATTTTGTTCAATATTCTGTGATGATATTCTCATAATATGAATTGATATTATAACTATGCATTAGTATTAAGAAGTTTATAAATTGCTCACCCACATGGCCATCTATCAGGGTAAATTGCTTCTGTTTCATCATCAATGAGTGATTACTATGGTCTAATGTTATCTTTCTTAATTTATTCTTTTAATTTGTCACAACTACATTCATGGGTGGACATAAAATAAACCAAATCTGGTTATGCTTTCATTTGTCTCTAATTGAAAGCATGTGAGTGATACAAAGAGTTTTATGACATGTATTGTTCATTCAAGCATATTTACATTATCATCTCTAGTGAACACAAATCTAAGGGTTCATTCTATGGACTAAATAGTTTTTGTGATATGATTCAATTGTTCTGAATAGAATTGTCCATATTTATCTTCACTTACTGATACATTTCTAAATCTACTTCACTCAGTTATAATTTATTTTTAGTATGTAGGAGGGTGTTTATCTAACATAATCATTAGTATATTGGTCATATCAGAATATTGGAGACTATTAATATGTATATATACTACTCTGAGGCTAAAGAGAACTAATGTTAAGCAACATTTACTGTGTTATAAATGAGATTTTACTTTATGAATGTTTAAGTAGTGCATGACAAGATGATTATATTCTGAAAAAGAAGTCTAATCTAATCTAAAATTGAATTGTATTACCAAATCAATACTCATTTCCATACATATGTTAATTCATTATTAATAGTTATATAGGGAAAATAATAACTAACATTGTTAAATCTCCAAGATAAGAGAAAAGGTGTACTGGAGTTCGAAGGGTGCTATTTTTTTTCTCTTTTTTCATGAGGGAAGTTATGGTAGGCAATCTGTTAGATTTCTTCTCATCTAGCAGATTAGAAGTGTATTTCACTTCATGTACATTAGAGGGTTTACAAAAGTATTTATATACTTGTTATACAAGTAATTTTGGCATTTTTCTTTTTTCTTTTTTTTATTGGCCTAAACTAAACTATATTTTAAGTTATTTGACCAAAATTAAAATATTGACTACAAAGAGAATTATTAACACAGTAGTTACACATTTTACATTTGTATGGTATTGCAAAATATAATACAAAACAAATATGATGTAAAGTTAAATACTGAGAATGGACTTGGCTATTTTATCCTTAAACACTAACGGTTTAAACAATCCAAGGAAAAGATCTAATTTATTAAGATATATGAAATTAAATAAAGTACAAGTAATATTTCTTCAAGAGACTCACTTCAAAACAAATGATAACGTTAGCTGGAATCCTAATGAATATATGATCTTGTCTCACTCTTCATATATGAAAAAGACTAGGGGAACTTTAATTTTATGGAAAAAATGTTACTATGCCTCAAATCATTTACAAATATGAAGATAAAGAAGGACTTCTAGCCATAGTAATAGTAAAATATAGCAATAGACTCTGGACATTAGTAAATATATATTGGTTTCCATGTATTGGGGTTAGGACAATAAGAAAACACATGGATCTAATAACTAGAGTATATAAAGTAAATTTGATTTTTGGGAGGTGACTTTAATTGTACATTGTATAAATCAGAGACCACAAGCAAAAGAAATGTATGTGTAAGTTCTATAGGGAAGCTACTTAAGAAATGTGAAGAACATTTAAATCTAATTGATACATTTAGTTATAAGGAGAAAAATTCATTATTATTTTCACACCAAGACCACAGATTTGGGACACATACAAGAATTGATAAAATCTTCATATCTCAAGAGCTAAATTCAAAAATAATAAAATTTTACATAATCCCTTGTCCCTTTTCAGACCATAATTCATTAATTCTCAAAATATATGCAGATTATAAGAAATTAATTTTATGTCAGGAATTCCAGCTTACATTACAAAATTAAAACAATTTAAACTTTGGTTAGATTCAGAAGTACAATTATTTTTAGATATCAACTACACTACTGAAATAAATGTAATTAATCTTTGGGATACCTTGAAAGCCTATCTAAATGGAAACATTCTTTTACGGTATAAAAACAAGCTAAAAGAGTGGGAATCAGAATTATGTAACATCCAAAAACAAATTACAGATCACACTATTAATTCATCTACTTACACACAAAATAATCATTAAAAAGCATTGGAAGACTTAAATAAAAGATATAATGAAATCCTAACTCACAAAATTAATATAGCTGTAGAAAGGTTAAAACTTAGTTTCTATGCAGTATCACCCAAACACATGCATAACTTAGCAATGAGATTAAAAAACATTTGATTGAAAATAATATTACAAGTATTATACATGAAGGAAGGAAAAAAAAAAAAGGTTTTGGATATAAATGATATACTAGAGACATTTAAACATTATTTCTCTGACCATTATAATGATACTTCACATATAACTAATACATCAAACTTAGACTTGAAATTAGTAATGGTAAACACGATACCAGAAAAGTTAAAGTTAGACATTCAAAAACAAATATCTCCAAAAGAAATTACTCAAAAAATCAAGGAAAGTAAAAGTAATAAAACACCGGGAATTGATGGAATAATAAATGAACTGTATAAGATATTTCCATCTTCAGTAATATCATTGTTTCACAAAACTTTGAATGAAATTCTAGCACAAAACACAACTCCAATTTCATGGAGATACTCCTTAATTACACCCATTATAAAAAAATAAAGACACTTTACAGTGTAAATCTTATAGGCCAATATCTTTACTTAACAATGATTATAAAATCTTCATGTCAATATTAGTAGAATTAAGAAACATTGACACACATAATAAATGAGGATCAAACAGGATTCATTTATAAAAGATACACACATAATTTACAAAGAATTCTAACACTCATAGATTTTCTAAACAGAAACAACCAAGAAGCTTTAATAGTTGCTTTGGATATAGAAAAAGCCTTTGATTCATTGAGCTGGGATTTTCTTTTTTAAGGCTTTAGAATTGTTTGAATTTCCTACTAATTTTATTACGCTAATAAAGAATATTTATAAAAAAACAATTTGGCTTATGTAAAACTTGGGCCATTTAACGCGAAGGCTATTGAAATAACCAAAGGTACAAAGCAGGGCTGTCCAATGTCTCACATCCTATTTGCCTTAGGAATTTAATTATTTGCCTCATTAGTACGCCACAACTCTAATATATCAGGCATAGATTTATACTGTCAACTCAATTAAAAAATTATGTTATTTGCTGATGATGTTTTATTCACATTATCTTTCTTAGAGAAATCAGTACAAAAACTAGATGAAATAGTGGAAAGGTTTGATCATATTTCCGGCCTTAGATTTAACAAGGGAAAATCTAATTATATACATTTGAATAAAAAGAGAGAATTTACCTTAACTACAAATTGTGTGATAGGAAAACAAGTTCCCATAATAAAATATTTAGGAATAACACTATGTGATAATTTGGAATCTAAGTTAGCCACAAATTTTAGCAACATAATTAATAAAATAAAAATGTTAATAGTAATCTGGAATAAAATGTTCTTGAGATTTGAAGACAGATTACAAATAATAAAAATGACAATACTTCCAAACATTAATTACATTGCACAAGCTATTCCTATAGTAGCTAACAAAAAAAATCTTGAAAGAAAGAAATAAAATTCTATTAAACTTTCTTTGGTATCCAAAAAGAAATAGAATAGCCTATACACATCATATTAGATCTTGGGAAATGGGGGGAATTAAACTTCCTGATCTAGAATCATACATAAAGGCTTCCATATTAAGAAATACCATTAATTGGATAGATCCTAATTATTCTTCAACATGGAAAACATTGCACACTATTGTTTTTCTAAATGGAAATAAAATAATTAAAAATGTTATATTAAGTGAACAAAATAATAGGATGTGGCACATATTGACTGTTAATGTTCAATATAATATAACAAAACCAACAAACTTAAAGTATATAAATAATATTTACAATTTATTCAGAAGATTTATATATACTAACATGGATATTAAGATTTGGCTAGACTTGATAATACCCCTTAGCTCTACAAAGAATTTCTTCAATACAATTCATAATGTTAGTTTAACTAGATGGGAGGGGAAAAACTTCACTTGTTGGCAACATTGTATAGAAAATCAAGTAGTATTAGACATTCAACAAATTCAGAATAAATATGACATTACATCAGCAGATTGGTTGATACTACAAAGCATATTATTATATGTTAAGGATCTTAATAGTAAAATTATTAATTCTCCTTATAAAACTAGTCCAAATTTGATAAGTCTAGTATCTGAAGTTTTTTATGATAATTATAATTGGATGAATCTAATTTCAAAATTATACAAAATATTGATAACATATAAAACTAACCCTAATGCAAGATATTGGAATTTCATAGCAAAAGGATGTCACACTAATCAATCAATTGAGAGTATAACAAATCTTTTATGTTCTGTTAACATTTAATTTACAAGTATGGAAATATTTACATGGAAATATATTCACAGGGCATTTATTACACCTGATAAACTAGCCAAATTCAGTTCACTTGATAAATCCATTTGTTGGAGATGTTCTTTAAACTGTAAAGCTGATTGGTCTCATATATTTTTTGATTGTATTAATATAAAATAATTCTGGGAAGAAATTACTATTTTTCTCCAGGATATATTCACAGATACCTTTATTTTAACCAACTCTTTAGTCTTCTTAAATGTTAATGATACTATTGGAATAAATAAAAAAGATCTATACCTACTTTGGTTCATACTAGCTGTGACAAGGAAATGTATACTTAGAAAGTGGAAGTCTTCACAAGAACCTACTCTAGAAGAATTATTGAGATTGATGGAAGAAACAGCAACATTAGAAATCAAGGTGAAGGAATCAAGAATTTCACCTAAAACATGGACAAATAATCCTTGGGAAAAATGTTAACTCTTATTGAGACATTAAAAATGAACCCTAAATAATTAATGTGTAACTTTATACTTTATTAATTGAATATTATAAATTTTTGTTACTAATTTCATATATTTTATTAACTTTTTCCCTCCTTTGTTCAGGTCAATTGTACATAGTGTATGTAAAGGTTTATAATACTTGTTTATTGATGATTGTATTGTTAAACATTATATTATATATTAGTTGGAAAATAAAAAATCATTTGAAAAAAAAAGAAATTGCATAATATCTGTAGCCACAGATCTTCATCCGAGCATCTGTCTGTGCTAGAGTTTCTGTGTGTGTGTGTGTGTGTGTGTGTGTGTGTGTGTGTGTGTGTGTGTGTGTGTGTGTGTCTGTCTGTTTTTATATGGGTGTTTGAGCATATATCGGAAATCTAACATCTGTGTGTTTGTGTGTTTTTCATTTATTTTGGAAGGTAGCATTTAGCACTGTAGTACTTACCTGATTGGAGCTTTGATATCCTGCTTTGTATTTTGTCACAGGCAGGACATATTTTAACAACACAGTGTCAGATAAACAAAAGGGGTGGATTCAAATTGGAGCTGTGACATGTTTATATTGTACTTTATAGCAATGGACAAGTAGAACACAATATTTTAAACAGTTCCAAAAGGCAATATTTGGCATTATAATACTTCACTCTCTGGGTGAAGCTTTAACATTATTCTGTCTATTTTAATAGACAAAACAACATTGACAATCTAGTGCTGCTTTATGTTAATAAGTGCTATATTGGAACTGTGCTCCTTTGACTGGAGTGTGTATACCTGGGGTAGGGTCATGCTGTAATTGTGATATTTTCTGTTGCACTTTATGGAAATGCAGAAGAGATGCTAAAAAAATAATTATATTTATGTATATTATTTAAGCTGCCCATTTACTTCTCTGAGGTTTGACGGCTCTGTGGATAGCTGTCTAAAGTTATCAGACAATGGCCTTTGACAATAACAGCTATTTTGACAGCTACAAAAGGAGTTGTAAAGCTCAGCCATTAATAGTTCTTTAGCAAGTGTCAGCCCACAGCATTTGACAGCTGTCAGAACTACAGTCAAAGCTCAGGAATTGATCCTATCAGTTTCATGACAGGATTATAGAGATGTTAACAAGCTTCACAGTGAGGTGACGTGACTCTTTAAAACATCTCTGCCAACTGTACTTGTTTCTTATTGGGTTTTATACAGGAATAACCACCGAATGTTTGGGAAGCTCAACCAATCAAGTCTAAGAATTTGTGACAGCTCTTTTATAAGTAATAGCATACAACATTGTTTCAAATGGTAAATGCAGTTTAGAACATGCAAAATTTATAATGAAAATGTTGTTACAAATAAATGTTGAATCATACTCATCTTTCCAATAGCCTGCATCATTACCAATGCATTATGCCAACAACTTGATCTTGCATTTCTGTATGTGGCCATTCCGTCTCAATCTTATAATTTTTTTTTTAGAAGTTATAAACCAACAGAATATTGGGGGGGGGGCATTTGGAAACATATGATAACTTGAAAAGTTGGGTAGCATTCATTTTTTTTCACTGGGGATTGCACTGTCCACAACAGTGTTTAATATTACACCATTGCTTTTCCTGAGCTGTCTCACCCCTCCTCATCTGCTATTTGAGATTTATCAGATACCGTATCAAAATATGCACTAAGCCATTAAAGCATTACTTTCTAAGTATTCAATGTTTCATGATTTTGTGAAACTGTAGCGGTAATTAAATCCAGTAACCTACTTTAAGTAGCATTCCCATTTCAAAGGCAAAGCTTTACTGGATTTAAATATACCCAATTATACAGTATTTTGGGCTCATCTATACAGCATTCATTTACATAATTATGTTGTGGGAAGCTAGTTTAGAAGCCACATTCTTTACACTACTTGGTGCTTTTTGAAATGTGAATATTCATGTAAAACAACACATTTATTGGTATTTTTATAAATATGAGTGAATGCATTTAATAACAGCTTACTCATACAGTTTCAGTATGCTGCACTGCAGATGATGTACATTACAGGAGGAAGGGGCATTAATGGTGTTTTTTGAACCCTTCAGCTTTTTGCAGCAATGTAGACATACCAAAACCACTGTTTTCCATTTTAACGGGAAAACATTGGTAACCATTTCCAGAATGCTGAATGCTTTAATACTATAATAACAAGAAATGTAATAAAACGTAGTACCTTGGACTTGTTAAGCAGAATGCGTATCTTTTATTACATGCTACATCTTCCAGTGGCTGTTTGCTCTGTATTTGGAATTCATATAATACGCTTTTATTCTGTTTATTTATAAAGATGTGCTTAAAATTACAGTAGAACCAGCATAATGACCAGAAAATGGACTTAACAATCAGTGGTATCATTCCTGGAATTTCATGAAAATGAAATGTCATTATTTTAATAACTGTAAACCAGCTGCTTTGTATGCAGTGATGTTAGCAAGATCCCACAAGTAAATCTGTAGTGCAGACAGTAAATAAACCCAGACATAGACAGCAAAGTGACTGCTGGTCAAATAAATGTACATGATTGTTAAAGCCCAGAAGGGAAAACAGGGTCTGCAGTCTGCTATACATACAACTGTCATGAAAGGCTCCCTGTACTTACAAAAGAGAACATCTGCACTTTGAATTAATAGAATAATGTTAGCATTTTGTTATCAATTTGTTATCTAGGTAATGCCACTAAGCACAAATGCATCTTTTTTAGGGGTAAACTAGAGGCCCAATGTGTTTGTGTGACCAGGGTTACAGAGTAGGCAAATGGAAAAAATTCCATACTGCCACAGATGTGTAGTACATTCAAAAAAGAATTTAGCAAGTAATATTTGAAGCACATGCAGGCTTCAAAGTAGGAAGTACAGCTGAATGAGGTACTCAAGAATAACAACAGATATTTGACCATATCCCTGTGTCTACAAGCCATTACATGTGGCACTGGCATATTTTAGTGCTGGCCGACATTACCTAACATCATTATGATTTATCTGGGTCACATGGGCTGCTCTAAACTGCTAGTTGTCAAAACTGCAAGGAGGGACTCTCTCTCAATTTTTAGAGGCAAGCGTCCTAATCATCCCTTACACTGAGTCTCACCATCATCATAATCGTTATCATTATCATCACAGCGCTGCAAATATTTGCAAAAGGCCACATCCCAGACCTCTTTGGTAGCATGTCACCACAGTTAGTAAAATGATGCCTAAAGAGAAACTGCCCTTGTCCAGGAAAATACATCAACATACACTAGGTCTCTGCAGTAGATGACCCAAAGAAGCATTTGTGCTACAGCACTCATAAAGTTAAACTGTTTTTAGAACAGTCACATTTTTCATCAGTCTTTGATCCTTGGTACACTTCTTAGGCACCCATCTTCTGAATACCCACACATCATTTAACCAAGCAACCCATGACATCACACTAAATGTAATATTAATTACTATATACACCAATAACTTGGCATAAAAGGTGAGCAAGACTTACTGGACAGACAATAATGAGATGAAACAGGTGCTGTTACGGTGAATTCATCAAACAACTTAACACATTGTCTTTCCCATTTTTGTCTCTACAGGCTACTACAGATGAACACAGTGGAAAGTCTTATATATATGTATATATATATATATATATATATATATATATATATATATATATATATATATATATATATATATATATACACAAACAGATAGGGCTCCCCACAGCATTTCCAGTGCAACTTCCTTAGCAAAACCACTTCTAACCTTGAAATACCAGCCCAGGCTGTAACGCTTGCTAACAATATGGGCAGAATAACTTAGCCACTACCTAACAGATGTTTTCTACTGACATGCCCTGAAAAAGCTTTCAAATTTGCCACTCCTCTGTGAGAGGGGGCATAAACTGGCCTTTATGGAATTCACCACAATGACCATAACAGAAGCCACTGGTAGCAGCTATCCAGTTAAAAAAATACTTTGCTTCCTTACCAGAACCTTCTATTTGTTTGGAGCAAAGGCGACAAACATCTGCTTCTGATTAGATACCTGTGCATCCAGTGTGAACTTACTACCACATTTCATGAGTAGTTAGTTATTTTTATGTATTCTTTTTTGACTGGTTTAGTTTATTCTTTGTTGACAGGGTTAGCTCCACTAGGCTACTATCTTCTTTATAGAGAGACTAGAGATTGTGGTATTTATACTATTAGTAGAAATTTGACTAAGGCATTGATGAACTTCCCCTACTCTTTTTGATGGTTGCTTTGGGATCTTTGGCATCCGTCTGAGCTACCCCAATTCAGACAGATTGGGCCACATTTAATATCTCATCCAAAGCATGACACACACAGGAGTGCAGCATTGCACCTTATGCTGCACTGGCGTGTCAGCAATCCAGCTACCTGATGTGGGAATACAGCCTACAGCCTTCTGCACCAGAGTTAAGTGAACTACCTGTTGTGGCACTGTCACCAAGTAGTTTTCCTCTTACTTCTCTGGCTACACTCAACAGGTATTCTCTAGTGTTAAATCTTTCATCAGCAATCAGAAGATGTGTTGGGCAACAAAGGCCCTGATACTGGCTCTATTATTACTCAAGAAATGAGACAGAGTGACCTCATGTCAACTTGCACACCCTTGGGGTCACCAAAGAAAAGGTCCGGGATACAGCAGTTGAAGAGAAGACATGCATCTGTCTCCATTTCACAGGAATAATGGGTGTGCCTTCTTTGAATGTTGGGCATCGGGCTGGCAACTTGGCACCGTAAAAATGCACTGCCAATCATGAGTGGACCGGAGTTCCGCTTTGGTGACCCCTAACCGGGAAAAGCTGAAATACATTACTTTAGTTGCCATCTATAGAAAGTGTATGTGGAATGCATTGGCATTTCTGTAACATTATGTATATAAGCAAATGTGTCACTGATGACATGAAGCACCCACTATGCTTCACATGTGTATGAGTGAAGCTTGCCATGTCCTGGAGGGGTGGGTGGCCTAGCAGTCGCCATACAGATTCTTTGTTAGGCAATTGCTCCTGTAAAACAGCAGTGGCCACATGCCTTCTCCACAGGTATTAAATGCAGGTCCTTATCTTCAATCACCTGGGAGTTGGAAAGTTGCTACTCCCCCCATTCCTTGGTTATCCTTGATATCACAATGAGATATCATTTGAAACACAGTTATTTGGTATCATTATTATGCTGATGATATTCCATTAATTCTACTGTATTTTTAGGAGCAGGTGTCAGATTATGCTGCTTGATGGCCATCCATCACTGGACTGATTCTAGTGACCTTAAACTGAAGCCAGCAAAGACTGAGGTGATCCTTGTTCACAACATTGTTTTTTCAACTCCAGTCCTTTCCTCCATTTATTTTTCATGGAAAAGTTAAAGAACGTTTATGTCATATATGTAATATCTAGTGGAGAAGCTTGGCAGCATGCTAATACCAAATGGTAAAATGCCTATGACTGTCAAGTCATATTATTACCACATGAAACCAGACACCAGCATTGGACCTTACCACAGTGTTACATGGTCTTATATCTTCCCCTCTTGATTAGAGCAAACCCCTTTATCTTAGGCAATCACATGTTGACCTTAACTGAACACAGAAGCGACAGAACTCTACAACCAACTGGTACCACTTCATCCAATCATATTGACTCTGTGCTGCCTGATCTGCACTGGTTGCCATTGGCTGCAAGGTCAGAATTTAAGAGTCTAGTTTTAACCCTTCATTTTCTACCCACTCTGGTTCCTGTCTATTTGCAAGAGGTCTTCCTGTCTTGTACTCCTACTAGACATCAGAAATCATCAGAAGAAGGACGGATAGTTTTCTATAGGCCTTATGTGGAGAACACAAGTAATATTCATTTGCCTTCCTGTCATATGTCCATTAGAATTAACTGCCATCCTTGATATGGCATGTAAAAAAGAGGCCTCATTATGAAATCTCACAAACATCACCTCTACAGGAGAGTATTTTTAAATCTTAATATAGACTCTGATAATCACTTAATTTGCCTAATGACATCTAACCTTGTGAAAATCAGTTATTATACACATATGCACTGAAGGAGCTGGCATGGAAGAGAAAGTAGTGATGAGGCAGAGCCTACTAATTTCTCCAATGGGGGAAATGCTGAAGGAGTGATGAGGCAGGGTCAGCTTACCTATCCCTGTGAATGGAGGTGGCAAGGAAGATAGAGAAGAGATACAGTGAAATCTGTCTACCTCTCCTTGCAGGGGGCACATGGCAGGGAAGAAGGAGGCGTAAAGAGGTGAAGCCTGATCAGCTTGCCCTGGTGGGAAGAGCTGGCATGAAGGGGAGAAGAATAAGTAGGACAAGTCTACTCACCTATTCCTGGGAAAGGAGGTGGCAGGGAACATAGTGAAGAGCAAAAGCCTGGTCACCTTTCCCTGGTGGGAGGAGCTGGCATTAAAGAAAGAGTTTTGATGAGGATGAGCCTGCTCACTTCTCTTGGAGGGGGGGGGGGGGTTCTGGCTGTATATCCGAGATATGACTTCAACACAGAATCTTCAGTTTGAATCCTGGATCATATGAGGGAATGCTTTCAATGATGGCAAGACTGAATGAAGTGAAATCACTTAAGAAGCAGGAATCATGCCCTCAACAGAGGATCACTATGCACCCACAGTCACTTAGGCCTCAACCGGCATGTGCAGTGCAGAAACTTCAGGGCTTAAAGAAGGAAAAATCAATTCTAACAAAATGACAGCACTCTATTCCTAGAACTTGGCAGTTACTCTTGCTGAAACCAGTGGGCTGTAGACTTCTCATCTCTGGCCGAAAAGGGAGCCAATAGAGGAAATGGGAAGGACCTCAATGGTGCACTGATAGGCAGGGGACAAAGAAAAACTTAAAAGACTAAACACTCCAGAGATAGTGCTATATTTTTCCTTAGTGTAGCTTGGTGTGGACCACCAGTGTTCCTGCCGACATATAAGCCAAAATTCATCACAAAAGTTTCTTATTAAAGTGTCTTTTTATTTATTATTTTATTTATTTAACATTTGTTGACCGGGAAAGTTCAACTGGGACAGAGCCTATTTTCAGTGAAGGCCCAGAGAGAAACGTTCCAGATGCATGTTTTTAGAATGTCTTTTTAGTGAATGTGCAGAATGAATTTATCAGTAAATCCTACATTCTACCCAGAGTAAAAAAAAAAACATTTCCTCCTAGTGCAAAAATGGTGCCCTGCAATAACTTCCACTAAGACATGGAAAGGTTAGACTTGTTTCCATAGATTTGAACCCCAGTAATCAAAGAACAGCATCACAACCCCCAAATATTTCACCAGTTAAGATGGAGACCACACATGACTAAACAGTCATCCAGGTATAAAAAAACAAGAATGCCTCTCAGTCAAAAAGCCGCTATTCTAGGATCTGGACGCTTGGTGAGCCTTTTGGGAATAGTAGTCAGTAGTCAGTCAGAAGTGCCTTCAACAGAATAATCTGATACCTTCAGACAAGCCTGCTTTGTGCCATGAACACTGGGACATGCTAGTTAGCATTCAACAGATTTCATAGGTTCATAGGTAGGTCCTAGGCTATTGGCCTTAGGGCATATATAAGCCTAGCCAAAGATACTCTGGCTTTCACCACCCAAGAAAATTATTTTCCTGTGCCACTGTCAAGCAGAGCCACAGAAGTGATCCCTGGGGTGAATTTCTTATCTCCCATCCAATCATCAAGATTTTTCTTGAAGAGTGCTAATGAGGAGCTTTGTTTGATATAGATAGGTAGTTTGTTCCAGAGTATGGGAAGTCTCAGGGACAGGAATCTATCCCTCCAGCATGTTCTGTTTATTGTGGTGATAAGGTTTAGGTCCCTAGAGCGTGTAGCTCGTAGGGATTGGGATTTCTTTAAGTGGAGCATGTCTAAAAGCTCTGTGTTTGACATAGCTTTGTGTGTTAGGCAGAGCTCGCCTCTGAGTAGGCGATATGCGACGGAGTAAAGCTGGAGTTTTTTGAGACGGTCTGCGTAGGGCATATCTTTGAGGCAGGTAATCCTCTTTGTGAGGTATTTCTGTGGCCTTTCCAGTTGTTGTAGATGTCATGTGAGGTACATACCAAAAGGGGCATTGTACTCTATAATGGGTCTAATGAGTGACGAGTAGAGGGGAACAATTACCTCTTTTTTCCTGGATGAGAAAGCTTTTGTGATGAGGTGTGCCATATAGAAGGATTTCCTGACTACTGTGGCGATGTGATTATCAAAGGAGAGACTACTGTCCACCTGTGTCCAAAGGTCTCATCACACTTTTGGTGTTAAGTAGACTACTGCCTATGTGGTAGTTCATGGATAAAGAGTTTTTACCAAAAGGGATGACACTGCACTTTTTGGCATTGAGCTTGAGGCCATGGCTTTGACACCAGGCATCTGTCTCAGCGAGGCCCTTTTGTAGGATGTCCACATCTTTTGGAGTTTTGATTATGGCTTCTAGTTTGCAGTCATCTGCGAACTTCATTAGCCAAAAACCTTCTGTGTTGGCCTGTACTTCAGAGAATTAGATACCACACAGGAGAGGACCCAGGACTGAACCCTGTGGTACTCCACTTGTCACTGGTCTGAAGTTGGATTTGGAGTCTGCTACTTTCACAGTATGGGTTCCGTCAGTGAGCCGGTTGGCAACCCATCTTGTGACATAGGGATTTATACCTAGTTTAGTGAGTTTATCTATAATTCCAGAGTGGTGGATGGTGTTGAAAGCCTTGGCGAGATCTAGATAGGCTGTGTGAACCACCTTACCCTCATCTACGGCTTTGGTGACTGCTTCAAAGAAGTCTATCAGGTTTAGGAGACATGATCTGCCTTTTACAAACCCGAACTGGGTAGGGTCCTGAGTGTGGAGATTACCAATGTCATTTTATATAAGTTCCATGATGATACGTTCCATAGCCTTGCAGACCAGGCTCGTTAGGCTAATGGGGCGGTAGTTTCTGGGGTCTGTGGTGGCTCCCCCTTTGTGGAGTGGGATAACTGTTGCTGTGCGCCATTCAGTGGGCACATAGCCTGAGGTGAGGCTATGATTGAATATGGTACTTAGGTGGGGTGCCAATTCTTTCTGTAGTTCATGTAGAACACAGCCTGGGATGTTGTCAGGTTCCATGGATGCTGTGTTCTTGGCTTTGGATAGTGTGTTTTTTACCTGTGCAGCCGTGATTACAGGAACTTTGCATTCTTCTGGTATAAAGATGGGCCCTTTAGGGGATGACAGGGGGGTAAAGTTAGCACTGAACCTATCTGCCAGGATGTTGGCAATATCAGTTAGTTTTGTATATTTAGTGCCATTGTGCTATAACTCAGAGCAGATCTGAGTGTTGCCATTGAGATTCTTGACATAGCTATAGAATGCTTTGTGGTTGTCTTTAGAGTCAGTGGCGATTTTGTTTTCATAACTAGCTTTGCAGGATTTTATGAGGGATCTCAGCTTCTTACTGAGGCTGACCAGGGAGTTTCTCCAATCATGGGATTTTACTCTTTTTTGCAACAGTTTCTTTCTTCTGTTGTAGAGTTTGTTTATGGCAGGGGACCACCAGATTGGCTTCCTTTTTTTGGAGGATAGCATCTTGGTTCTGTTAGGGATTGCATGATCCATGCACTCGTGTAAGTGCTTAGAAAGTGCATTTGTGTAGGATTCAGCAGTCATACCTCTATTGTGCATCAGCATGGGTGTCGTGAAGTTTGCCACTGTCTTAAGAAGCGTGAAGTTGGCTTTGGAGACATTTTTTACTGTGGTTTCCCTAATGGGGGTGGGGGAGGGTTGTGGATGTCTAGGGTGATTAGCTTGTGGTTGGATCTGACCAACGAGGAATTGACCTCTGGTGTGGAGCACCGGTTGCCCATGTTGGTAATAACCAGGTCTAGGATATTGCTGCCCCCGGTGGGGGTGTGGATAAGTTGATCAATGGCATTGGAATTTATGAATTCCAGAAAACGTTGAGCACAAGTGTTGGCACATGAGTAATTTTCCCAGTTAATGGTAGGGTAGTTGAAATCACCCATTATTAGGGTGTTAGGTTGTCCCCTAACATTTTCCAGTGTATTAAGAAATGAGGAGTGTGAATCCTGGGGCATGGTGGAGGATCTGTAGCAAGCTACAATTTGGATTGTGGTCTTGCCCAGAGTTAGTTGCACTTGGATAATCTCGGATGCATTATGCTGAGCAAAAAGCCTGGAGGTGTGCATATCCTTAATGAATATGGACACGCCTCCACCTTTAGTGTTTCAGTCCAGGTTAGGTGGCCAAAAGGTGTGGTATGAATTATAGCCTGGTAATGCAGGGGTGCTCTCTGGAGCCTTGAACCAGGTCTCGGTCACTGCACAGATGTCGATGTTCTCCATTTTAAGGAGTGCCTCGAGTGAGTGCATTTTGAGGTTTAGACTTCTAGCATTGAGTAGCAATACCCTCAGATTCTTCTTGCCTGTACCTGTTAGGGTGGTGAATTTGTCATTTGAACCTTGCCTAAAAAAGGCACTATTGGGGTGGCTAGAGCCTTAGCCAGTATCCGGAATCCCAGGGGCGACAGGTGCAGGCCATCTCTGGCAAAGCATCGTGGTTTGTCGATCATGTCATCCCAGGAAGACAGATACTGGATCCCCTTAGAATGACACCAGAAGCTTAGCCAATTGTTGATGACAATCATTTTGTCCTTGTACTGTGGTATCATTCTGGGCGATGGCAGGATGCTACTCAGGGCTAGGGTCATACCTGCCTGGGCTACAAGATTGGACAGCTCCTCCATGTCCCTTTTCATGTAGTCCAAGGAGTTACGTCTCAGGTCATTCACACCGACATGGACAATGACAGAGTCATATTTGTACTTGTTGTGGAGTGACCTGAGTGCATGCATTATGTGGCAAATCCTGGCACCCGACAGGCAGCTGACAGTAACTTTCTCCTTGTTTAGCCTGGTGAGTGGAACATCAGTGTGCCTGACTATAGAGTCACCTATGACTAGAGTGTTGGGTATGTTCTTATGCCTTATGAGCTGTGGTTGAGTGGCACACTGAGTTTGTGGGCTATGTGTCATTTGGGTTGTGTTGGGTGGTGGTGGAGGTTGCTTGTATTTCTGCTTTGGAGGTCCGTGTTGCTTGGGCAGGTTTTTACTGAGAGCCTCCACTAATATAGGTGTGCGTTTTGTGTTTCTATGTGTGTGTTTTGGTGGTGTAGGTTTTGAGGGACTATGTGCTGAGTGTGGTGTGGTGCAAGTGTTTACCTTCTCCTCTTGACTGTCTAGTCCAGTCTTAGGTGAAGAGAGCTTTGCTTCCAGTTTGGCTATATAAGTGCATCTCTCACAGGTTGTAGTGTTGGGTGGTAGGAGCAGACAGTTGTCTGTGTACATGAGGCAATTATTGCATTGCCGCAAGATGCCCAGATTCATCAGGTAGACAGGAGAAAACACTGGGAGCTGACCCTTAGACATGCCTGGATAGGTGCTTATTTGTTAAGTACTAGAAACTGTTTTCCTCTAGACAGCGAGGAAAGTTGAGTGCTGTAGTAATTTGTAGCTTATTTAGTGCTTACAATAAGTTCTGAACAAGTGCTGAGCTCAAAGAAACAGACTTGAGAGCTGAAACCAAAAAACTGGCTAGTTCTAAGAAACAAAATTAAGCTAGAAGGCTTCCCTCCAACACAGAAAGGCTTGGGGGCTTAGAAGCCTACAAATAGTCCTGGACACAGCAAATCTATATCCAGACTAGACTACCCACAGGAAAGGCAGGAAACAAGCTTAGAATTTTTTTTTTTTTTTAATGGAAAGAGAGAAAGGAGTAGCAGAAACTAAGCTGATTGGCCTTCTCAAATGTTCTCCCTGTATAAGATAGAATGACGTAATGACACTAGACTGGGATGAGGGTCCCAGATCAAATTTACAGTAGGGGCGGGCAACTGCAAAGCCACCACTAGGCCCAAACACAAGCCTGAATATGGACAATGCTACAAATATCCACACTACTTAGAAACAAACTGCAGAAATGTTTCTCACAGCAGAAAAGCAGCAGTGAGCCTTTAAATGAAAGTTTTAAACAGCTAAAGGAGCCTCTAGAGAAAGCGTTTAACTGCAAACAAGTTATCAGAAACAAACAACCCAACAGTATCCACAATATTTTCTTTCATGAAGGGTAATGTTAGAATCCCTGTCATCCAGAACTTCTTTGATTTGATAACATTTTAAGAGATGCTTGGCCTATACTAACCTTGATTCTTCTTTCTTGTAAGGAACAAGAAACAATCCGTAATAGACCTGTTCCTTTGAAAGGAGAGATGACATGTTCTTTGAACTCTCCCTTTCACTACACTAACTTCAACAAAGGTCCTGCCCTGCCCACCAGGGACTTAGGCCTTTGTAGAATGCACTTTAGACATGTTGAAAACATTCACTGTTCAGTAAACTACCTGGTTAGCTCTGAGCTGTAAATGTATGAAAACTACTTCTCAGTTCCTCTGACATGTAGGTTTTCTGCCTCATAGAACCAAAACCATGTTGCCAGTGACTGGCTGCACAGGCTGTGGTGCAGAAGGAAAGGAGTTGGGGCCAGGGACGAGACATAGATAGCAATATTCTAGATAAATTAGGTTTTTTACAAAATCATTTAATGAAGATTCCATTTTTTGTAATTCCTGAGACCTGCAGCCCATTTACCTACAGTTTGTTATCACTCCTCCCTTCCCAAAGGATGATCTTCTGACAAATTTGGCCCCCAAATAAAGACATCTGACTATATACTCATCTACTGGAAATAAGAAATATCTCTTATACTTACACTGCTTCAGTGACCTTAATCTGACTGAAGAGACACAGAATATTTTCTTATTTTAAAATTTTCCTCTAAATCACTAGCAGGGGCATTAGCTGTAGACCAAACAATACCACACCCAGATGAGTACATTTCTGATCTTTGAAATAACACTCTCATTTTAAGAATGTTCCTTGAACAATGCCTTCCTGCTGGACATTATTCACATCTTACAGCTTCAAAGTAAGTAGAAGAATGATGGGTACATTTTGGATATGGGGTAACATCCTTGAAATCAACGTAATACTTTACTTTGTCATTATCTACCCCTTCCTTGCAGACATCATACAGGCAAATGTAGATGTGTGTCAGTTAAGACCCAATAGTTTTAGTGGCTCAACATGTAACAGATTTGCCTTTTGTGATGAACGATCAAAAGGCTGCCAATTCTATTTCCACACCTAGTGTATAGATTTATTTTGTCAACTCTCTCTCTCATTTGATCTTCATGTTTCCATCCTAGTCAGAAAATCCTTCTATCCAGACCAGTTAATTTCTAACAGAACAGTTTAAAGATTGAAAGAAATTATCCTTATTAGACCTACTGTGTAATACAATGGTCCCTTTAGTAGGCACAAATCTAAGCAGATCAGTTAGTTGGAAAGGCCTCATAAATCTCTAACCAAAAAAATAAGGACCTTAAATTCTTCAACTCTCCTAGATGATTAGCTTGAAATTTCTTTTACACTGCAGCCTTCTATCTGCTTCAGGTTAACCTGTGTCTCACTTTTCATGCCATGAAAGAACTAGTCCTACAAATTCTCATACTAGGGACCCAACTCTATAACAAAATATAACCATACGAGCGACAGGTTCTTAATTGCATGTATTCCCAGCCTATGGAAAAAGTTACCACTACAGGTCAAACAGAGTACTACTTTGGCTACCTTCTCAAGCTAGTCTTGACAACTGGATTAGTGGACACACTGACTTAAGCCATAGTTATTGTGTGGAGTCCTGTTTGATTTGGAGGCTGAGTAATATTGAAAATTGTGGCAAGAACTTTTAAGTGTGTCTGCTTAAAGGCTTAGCATCTTTGGTCCCCATGATTACTTGCCTAGTCCTGTTCCTATGTCTCTAAGACCTAAAACCATTCCCCACTGGTTCATAGGTTCACAGATAAATACTAGGCAATCGGTCTGCAAACCACTTCAAGCTTAGCCTAAAAAATCCTATTCAACATTTCCCTCTAGATTTCAGGAAGGCAAGATGAAATAGACCAGGAGGAATTTGAGGCTGGTCATCCAATTATCTAGATTTACCTTGAAGGTGGCAAGAGTGCAAGTATTTATGACATGTCGTGGAAATTTGTCCCGAAGGTGAGGGATATGTTGGAATATGAAACTGTCATGCAAACATGTCTTACTTATCTGGTAGTGAAGATTTGGTTCCTTTACCTGAGTATTTAATGTACCATTAGTTCTGCGAAGGAACAGGAGATCAGATGGGATTGGACCTTTTGTGGCATGAAAGGCTAGATATAGATCTCTATAGATGAATATGTAAGAGACTGACTATGGAGAAATGGCTGCCAGTCTTTCCTGACAAGATTTGTGAGGCCACTGATATTTTTAGTTATGTGGTGCATTACGGGTCAGATAAGATATGAGTAAAGGGAAATTAAGACTGCTTTGGATCTAGTGGAGATGCCTTTGGAAATTAGATAGGCCAGATAAAAGGCTTTCTGAACTACAGTGGAGACATGCTGGTCAAATGATAAGGAATTATCAACAAGAGTATCCAGGTCCATTACAACAGCATCAGACCAGAGGGGTGCATCTCCTGTATGGGAAGTGAAACTGTTTTGTTTACCAAAGTGAATGGTAGTACATTTTTTACATTTAATTTGAGGCCATTGTCCTTGCACCAGTTGTTAACATGGTCTAAGTCATGTTGGAGCAATCCAGAAACAGCTGAAGATCGAATAATAGCATCCAATTTACAGTCATCTGCAAACTTAGTTAACCATGGGACAGAAGTGCTGGCCTGAAAGTCTGAGTAACATGTGCCAAATAGGAGAGGGCCCAAATGTTACACGGCCTGACATATGCTGTGCCCCAATAGGGACAAAAGTGCTGTGTCACTTACACATGCATCGTTCCACAAATGCATCACCCTTGAATGCAGCATTAACGGCTACTTGGCAGTATCTTGTGTACAGCTAGATCCAGTGCTTCTGGTGTAATCTGTCTGGTTTTCACCAAGTGTAAAAAAGAAGCAGGTGCCGTGAAACCTTTGCACGGCCAAACAAGGAAAACTTCACAGCAAACAAAAACGCCAGCAAGTGTTGGTAGTAGCCACATCCAAAAACAATTTATTGTCATAGGGAAGGAAAACCCCCCTAAGATACTATTATTGTAGATAACAATAACAGAAAAAACTTTTTACAAAAAGACTTCATTCATCAAACCGGTTTCGGCTCCTCAGAGCCTTCTTCAGTGAAATACAAAAGTGAAAAAACAGAGTATCGCAATACATACACATATATAGGGATAGGCCCTGCTGTAAGGCCAATCCAAACACAGAATTCACAATTGGTCATTAAGGCCAAGTGAGAACAATGCTCCAAGTTTAATGATCCATTTTTTCTCCTTGGAGCTAAGTAAGTCCTGCCAAAACTGTTTGTCTTTACATCTCCCCCTAATGCAATCAATAACAACAAATTTAAATGAAGCAGATACATGTTTTAAACAATGTTTATATAGAGCATTGCTCATACGTTTGTTTTTAATGTCACTTAAGTGCTCACAAATTCTAAGACGAAAAGCCCGAGAGGTCTTTCCAACATAGAAAGCAGAACAATTGCAGGTCACCAAATAGATGACCCACTCAGTGTTGCAATTGGCCCAAAACTTAATGTCAAAGACCTCTGAGGTAGTTTTACTACTAAATTCATTGGTACGTAAAACACGAATGCAAAATGAACAATGTCCACAGGGAATACATCCAACAATGGGTTTCCCTGAGATGGACAGCTGAGTTTGAACAGAAAAATCTGGGACAAAAGTGCTGTGTCACTTACACATGCATCGTTCCACAAATGCATCACCCTTGAATGCAGCATTAACGGCTACTTGGCAGTATCTTGTGTACAGCTAGATCCAGTGCTTCTGGTGTAATCTGTCTGGTTTTCACCAAGTGTAACCAGCACTGTGGATCAGTTTGCTTCCCCTTCTCTTAGGATGGGTGAACCAGCAATGGCCTCTCACTCATAATGTCCTCAGCCAGTTCCTCTAGAAGCAAGGTCTTTAAATGAACCTGAGTCACGTTTAGCAGTCAGCAACCTATTGCGCTTCACTTAGCCTGACCAAAAGACTTTTTGCAGTCATTTTAGATGGATGATTCTTCTACTATAATAGTTGTCTGAATATCATGGGTCACCCAGACTGCACTCAAGACTCCTATACTTTATCAACTTAGAAAGAAAATTCCTCTATTGCACTAGTTGCATTTAGAATTATTTCAGTTTATTACATGGTGATAAATAAAATCAGGTTGAAAGCCTTTATTACCCCATGGTGCCTACAAGATGCATTTAATTTCCAGAGCATTTAACATATTCACATCGTTATCTTTAACAAAGAGCAGATACAAATCATGTTCTTTCAAGACTTTACAAAGCTAGGTCTACCTAGAACCAACTAACAACTCTGACACAGTATAATAAACTAGCATAAATCATTATGAGTTAAATCACTATCCTCTGAGGCAATCTCTCTCACATGATTAAAAATCTTTACTCAAATTAGAAAGAGAGCTATACCAGTAAAAACAGTAAACTCATCATTAGATTATCTCTGTTTATATAACTTTTCAGATTTCCACTGAAAATGTTAAATAAACCATTAATGTCATCAGTGAACTGCAAGACTAGCTGTTCCCATTCAAAATTTTCACAGTACTTTCAGCTGTACCTCCCTGTCATTAGGCTAAATCTGTGCTTCTTTTTCGATCATGCTTGTTAAAGGATTTCAGCACTCATCTCAACCCATAACAACAGTGAGTTTATCATTATTCTCTGGCCTAGAGAACTCTTGTTTAAATCTTCATTTTTTGCAGGAATACTTAGATTATTACATTTTCTTAGCCAGCAGCTTTTCCGAGCCAGAAACAAAGGAACTAAAAGATTTATGCCTTGCACAAGGAAAGGATAGAAATTAAAAATATAGCCCTACACTTACTCACTACAAACATTTAAATTAATTTTGCACAGCAAAACACTGCATGCTTTTTTCAAAATACTGAAACAGCAAAAGCTTCTACTATAGTGGTTCCTTTAATGTAAAGTTTGCCTGTCCTCCCTGGTCCATGTTTTTTTTTTTTTGCCATGGACATCAGTTTACTCCCACATTCCAAAGACTGTAACTATTAGCATTGTTCAAAGTGCCCATACCTGAGTTTGCATAAGTACACCTGTGTCCTGCAATGGACTGGCATCCTGTACAGAACTGGTTATTGCTCACAGCACCCACTCCTAAGCAGAATTAAATAGTAAAAATCACTCCTGCCTCCCAGCAAAAGAGAACAAGGGCATGACAGTCCACTCAGAAACCTCTGCAGTGCTTTTATTACTAGAGCTATAAAAACACAACCTATTTAAAATTTGAAAATTCCAAAAACAGACCCTTAGGCTACTGGTGCAGACCCATGTTTCAGATGTTCTTCCTCAAGGATCCTCAGCAAGTAAGTATTACAAAAGAAAACATATCCAGAAAGCATACAACTATATAATTTCTTATTATGCTCTGTTTTTTTGCTGGTCAAGTTCTCTGAAAGACAGCAAAAATATTAATTTCCATGTTTCAAAGAACTGAGAGACAGTCAACTCTTGCAGTGTGGACAAGTGTCATCTTGCACAAATTAAACTGCAGGGACAGAACTCCAATCATTGCTGGAGCGAGAATAGTACCACTTTTAGAAATAAAAAGGGGTGCTCTGGGGACAGGGAATACACTATTTTAGTTTACTGAGGATCTGAGTAATAGCTACTGATTAATTTGTGGTGTGCTAATAGTAGGGCCATTTGGATTTTGGGTGATGTTTAAGTTTTGTTATTAAGCTAAGCGTGTGCTCCAGGCTACAGTGGTAGAGTACCAGACTCCACAGAACGGGTATATCTGAGTCTGAATTTTTCTGGAGTTTAGCTTACTGATTAAGGCCTCTACCTCACAAGTACAAGGTACAGAGCTGAACTCTAACTGCTGGTTATTAGCTAGACTTATAATAGTCTGCAGGCTGATAGCCTGATATTTACCAGTGAACCCAACTCAACAATTATATCTGATGGGAACACAAGTGGGAGGACTCATAAAGGTTACCAAGAAGTGTACATTATGTTATTCATATGTTCATAGGGTCATAGGTGTTTACTAGGCTAATGACCACAAGGGCCTTTTTAAGCCTAGTCATGCATCCAAAATCTCTGACAAGTTTTGATACTCTTGATAAGAGTAAGCATGGGCCTGGAAAATGAACCATTTACAGGTTACCTGTTTGCATCACATACATAGGTGCCAAACCAGGGATAAATTTCTGGTTTCCCATCCAATTGTCCAAGTTGCACTTGAATGGAATTAGGGAGGAACTCTGCTTCACATGGATGGGGAGCTTGTTCCATAGACGGAGTAGTCTCTGGGATACATACCTATCTCTCCAGCAGGTCTTATTTATATCACAGGCAAGGTTTAAGTCCTTAGCATGGGTAATTCTGGTACTGTTTGTTTTGTGGATATGCAGGAGGTCCATCAGAGTGGGGTCTGACAATGCCCTGTATGCCAGGCATAGATCTCTTCTCAAAAGCCTGTAGGAGACTGAATACAGGGATAGGGCCTTGAGGCGGTCTGCATAGGACATACTACTTATGTCCTGTATTCTTTTAGTGAGGAACCTCTGTGGACATTCAAGTTGTTGGATATGCTTGGTTAGATACATACCAAAGGGGGCATTGTACTCAAAGATAGGTCTAATGAATGCCGAATACAGTGGAACAATGACTTCCTTGGCCTTAGATACCATACCTTTGTTTATAAGTTGTGCAACATAGAATGATTTCCTCACCACTGTAGACACATGATGGTCAAAGGCTAGATTACTATGTGTGTCCCTATGTCCCTGACTACTGGATCAAATCTAAGGGATATGTTGTCAATATGATAGTTACCAGGGATGGATGACTTCCCAAAGGATACTATTATGCATTTCTTGGCATTTAGTTTTAGTCTATGACTCTGCCACCAGTTGTTTGTCTGTGTCAGCCCCTCCTGGTGAATATTTGTGTCAGTGTGAGATTCAATGAGAGCTCCTAATTTGCAATCATCTGCAGATTTAGTCAGCCATAGACCACTGACATTGGCCTTGACTTCTGAGAAGCAAATACCGAAAAGGAGTGGTCATAGGTTCATAGGTTCGTAGTTGTGTACTAAGCTAATGGCCCTGGAGCCTATATAAGCCTAGCCCAAGAAGATTCCCTAGCATCATGCCACCCAAAGTTAGTTCCCAGTGCCCCTGTCAAGCAAAGCCACTGAAGTGATCCCCGGGGTGCACTTCTTATTGCCCATCCACTCGTCAAGATTTCTGTTAAAGAAGGCCGGTGAAGTGCTGTGCTTGATGTGAATGGGAAGTTTGTTCCAGAGTATGGGAAGTCTCTGGGTTAGGAACCTGTCCCTCCAGCATGTTCCAGTTATTGTGGTAATGAGGTTTAGGTCTCTGGAGCGTGTGACACGGAGGGATTGGGATTTCTTTAGGTGTAGCATATCTAGCAGCTCTGGGTCAGACATGGCTTTGTAGGTCAAACACAGATCACCTCTAAGTAGGGGATAAGAGACAGAGTACAGCTGGACTTTTTTGAGTCTGTCCATATAGGGCATGTGCTTAAGGTCTAAGATCCTCTTAGTGAGGTATTTTTGTGGCCTTTCCAGTTGTTGTAGGTGTCTAGTGAGATACATACAAATGGGGCATTGTATTCTATAATACGTCTAATGAAGGATGAGTAGAGAGGGATTATGACCTCTTTCTTCCTGGATGAGAAACCTTTCGTAATGAGATGTACCACATTGAAGGACTTTTTGACTACAGTGGCAATGTGGTTATCAAAGGAGAGGTTGCTGTCAACCTGTGTCCCCAGGTCTCTTATCACACCTTCGGTGTTTAGTGGACTACCGGCTATGTGGTAGTTCATGGGCACCGAATTTTTCCCAAAAGGAATGACAATGCACTTTTTGGCATTGAGCTTAAGGACATGGTTCTGGCACCAGTCACTGGTGTCAGTGAGGCCTTTTTGTAAAATGTCTACATCAGTTATAGAATCAAGTAATGGCTCCCAGTTTGCATTCATCTGCAAACTTGGTCAGCCAGAGTCCCTTTGTGTTGGCTTGAACTTCAGAGAAGTAGATGCCAAACAGGAGAGGACCTAGGACCAATCCCTGTGGGACACCACTTGTAACTGGTCAGTAGTTAGATGTGGAGTCCACTACTTTCACAGTGTGGGTTCTATCAGTGAGGCAGCTGGCAACCCATCTTATGACATAGGGGTTTATGCTTAGTTTAGTGAGTCTGTCTATGATTCCTGAGTGAGGGATGGTGTCGAAGGCCTTGGCAAGATCTAGGTAGGCTGTGTGAATGGTCTATATTCAATCAGTGAAAACTTAAAAAAGGGAATGGTGATTTATTGACCCCATGTAAGCGAAAGCTTACAATCCCGAACAATCAGAACAGCAATTTTTTCCCCAGAGACAAAAATCGCTGTTCCACAAAAAAATAAAAAAAGAAAAGTAAAAACTTCAAAACATTACATAAAGTGGCTTTGCCCCCCACACCCCTGCTACTTAAATATACCAACTCCGAGACCGCACTACAGTGATGAAAATGGCAAAGTAATGGAGGCAGCCAAGCGATTTCTTTCCCAGAGAAAGAAATCGCTTATATACCGTTTCGCTATTTTTTCTGTTTCATGCATTCAAGTTCGATCAAGACACATTCAGATTGTATTTTCAATTATATAATAGGAACCCATGTGAATTACCTTGCCCTCATCCACAACTCTGGTGGCAGACTCGAAGAAGTCTATCAGGTTGAGCAGACATGCTCTACCTTTCACAAATCCAAACTGCGTGGGGTCCAGAGTTTGGAGATTACCGATATCCTTATTTATAAGGTCCATGATGATGTGCTCCATAGCCTTACATATCAGACTCATCAGGCTACTGGGGCAGTAGTTCCCAGGGTCTGTAGTCGCTCCCCCTTTGTGGAGTGGGATGACAGTAGCAGCGCATCACTCAATAAGAACAAAGCCTGAAATGAGGCTGATTGAACTGGGTGCTCAGGTGTGGTGCCAGTTCACTTTGTAATTCATGTATAACACAACCAGGGATATTATTTGGTTCCATGGAAGCTGTATTCCTGGCTTTGGACAGTGCTGTTTTTACCTGGGTAGCCAGGATAATAGGGACTTGGCATTCCTCAGTTATTGTGATAGGCCCTTTAGGGTGTGAAAGGTTGGTAAAGTTTGCACTGAACCTGTCGGACAATATGTTGGCAATATCAGTTGGTTCTGTATATGTATTGCCATTGTGTTGTAACTCAGAGCAGATCTGAGTAGTGCCATGTAGATTTTTGAAATAACTATAGAATGCCTTGTGGTTGTCTTTAGAATCTGCAGTAACTTTGTTTTCATAGCTAGCTTTAGTGGATTTGATGATGGATCTCAGTTTTTTGCTGAAGCTAACAAGGGAGTTTTTCCAATCGTGGGACTTCACCCTTTTCTGCAACAGTTTTTTCCTTCTGTTGTAGAGTTTGTTTATGGTGGGGGACCACCAGATTGGCTTCCTTTTTTTGGAGGATAACGTCTTGGTTCTGTTTGATATGGCCCCTTCCATGCAGTTGTGTTTGTGCTCATACAATGCATTGGTGTATGATTCAGCAGTCATGCACCTATTTTCCATTTGCATGGGTGTCATGAAGTTAGCCACCTCTGTTTCAGCCTTAGTCACAGATGTAGCCAAAACCAGCAGTCAGGAGGATAACCACTCTGGTGATGGGGATTTGCAGCCCTCAGAAACAGGACAGTTCATATTTTCCTCAGATGACTTAAAAACCCTTCTGGAGTTAAAGAGACTTGAACTGGAGACCAAGCGTTTAGAATTAGAAAACCTGAGAGACTGTGGCAGGCAAAACAGATTGAATCAGAATCAGCAGAGAGACTGCAACATTTGGAGATAAAAAAAATGAGAGACTGTAGCATTTGGAGGCTGATGACAATGAGAAGCAGTGTCAACATGAGAGGGAGATGCTGACTCTTTGCCAGGGTCATGGAGGTAATGGGGAAGGGAATAACTGAACCCCAGAAACAATAAAGGGCAGTAAATGTCTGTCATAGTTTACAGAGGGTGACAATTTTGACAGTTTTATTCATATACTTGAAAGAGTATGTAAACAGTATAATGTTGGCCAAGGGCTCTGGCTAAATTTCCTGACCCCCTTACTCTATGCTAAAGCTGTAACTGCTGTTTCTAAATTGTCTGATTCTGATTGTTTAAACTATGATAAAGTTAAACAATGCTTATTGAAATGTTTTAAGTTAACACATGACGCTTACAGAAAAAAGTTTTGTGAGCATAGACACAAGTCGGATGAAATTGTATATGATTATATCGCTGAGTTAAGCACTTATTTTCATAGGTGGGCGAATGGGTGTCAGGTCACCACCTTTTAAAGGTTGGCAGACCTTTTAATGAGGGAAAAGGTCCTTAGCACACTGCCTGAGGACATGAGAATCTGGTTGGCAGACTGGGAGTAAAACTTTGCAGATGAGCTGGGGAGAAAAGGGAGTCCCTACTTGCCAAGCAGGGCATCACTGCACAAGATTGGGATACCCAGTGCTGCACATGGACATAAGGGAATTCAATCAATGGTGTGCAGTCTAAACCACCCCAACAGAGTCTACCAGTAACAGGGCAAGCCACTAGTTCAGGTACATGGACAGGATCAGGGGTTAGATGTTTTAAATGTAAACAGAGGGGTCATGTAGCATATAGATGTCCACTAAAGCAAGGTGGAGAACAAAATCTGGGGAAGCCAGCAAGTGGGAATACAAGTATGCCACTGGTAAGTTGTCTACAGACAAAAGGGGTACCAGACCATCACCGGAATTTGTATCCTGTCTTAGGTGGAAACAGGCCACTGCTAAGACAGACACATCCTCTGACATAACCATTGTGAAATCTGCAGTGGTTAAAAATAAGTAGTACTTGCTTGCTGGCGTTTTTGTTTGCTGTGAAGTTTTCCTTGTTTGGCCGTGCAAAGGTTCCACGGGCACCTGCTTCTTTTTTGGACTTTCATTTTACAGTTGCTGGGAACCGTTGTTGGTGTGCCTATCCTAGTTGACTTTATTTGCATTTTTCCTGGTATCGCAATACTTTTTTTATTTACAGTATCCAATATTTGCTGCAGGAGTTTTTTTAGTGATGTATGGCTGTTCCATAGCCATTTGATGACTTTCGGATGTTTGCGTCATTCTACTTCCTGTTTGGTTCAATCATGAACTGATTTCCACCACCGGAGGATGTTCGGATTCTAATGGCGGCCTGGACTTATTCTAGGTTTGCGTTTTTCGCATAATGGGACTTTATGTGGATATGTATTACATGGTAGAATGCCATGTTCATTATTTATGATTGTATTGTTTCATCTAAATATTTCCTGATACACATGTGAGTCAAACTTGCGTTCATATGTTTTTGCTGACCTATTTTGCACAACTAGCTTAAATGTGGTGGACTATGCACAGGTTGTGATATTTATCTGTCTTTCAGTAACAGTGCTGGCATATATATCTGTTTGGTGGTGCGCTACCAAGCAGGTTTCTATTGCCATTTTTTTCAGCCTGTTTTGTCACTGTTTATGGTTCGCGGTTTATGCGAACATTAGGTATCTTCCTGTTTGTCAGTTATACTGGCGATTCATTTAATATGCTAGTTTGTGCAGTGTTAGGATTCCGTTGAATGCGATATTCATTTGATTATGTTTATGCCCACCTGCTGTGTTTGCTTAACATTGTGGGTTTTTTTTTTTTTTCAAAACGCTGGTTTGAATTATTGGGGGTTTGTTGTGTGAACTAATATCACACACATGTTATTTGTGCAGATTTGTGAATTTTTGTCATGCATTATTTATCACTTTGTATTTTGAGTTTTTAGAACAGTGACATATGGCAGTTTTTTTCCAGGCTGTTTATGTTCGTGATTGGAGCAATACATATATAATTGGGTGTTTTTTTCCATCTAACAGGTTGGTTGGTTTATATTGGTGGAGCGTGTTTACTTTATCATTTGGGCTATACGGACTGGTTTTGTCTTTCCATCTCCCTCTCATGTTGGATTCAGTACATTTTTGTTGTTCACCTTTTTCAATTATTTTTATGTATATGTAATTTACATTTTTTGAGGGGTCCTATATAGCCACTGTATTTACATTCTCTAGAATTGGGATGATGTTTGGTTTTTGAGGGCTGTTTATTATTTTGTATTTATATATATATATTATATAAGAATGTGTTCTTGATGGTCACTATTGATTCAATAGTGGACTATCATTCCCTAATAGTTAGATGTTTGTTATTTTATTACATCATATTGTTAATTATAGATTGATGATTAACATATATCCAACTTTTGATATATAATATTTATGATTTTGGTTTGGATATTTTGTTACATTTTGGAGGTTCATAGTTTTTTGACCCCTTTGACCATGTTGTCATCATAGAAGGTATCAGGAAGGTCATTTTTGGTTGTGTGTTGATATGCATTATTCTGTTTGAACAGGCACATTGTGGTCCATCTCAGACATTTACCAATATTGTTGAGCCATTGTATTTTGAGCCAGCAAGACTAGTCTAATTGTGTGTCCATAAATGGGTTAAAGTCTAGATTGGCTAATTATCACTGACACATCTTGTTGATTGGTTATTTCTGGGACCATTTGTATATATCAGGTGGTCTATGACCAACATTATATGATATGATTCATTATATTATATATTGTATATGGAACATATTGATTGGTGGTGTTCATTACTGATTTTTTAACACATGATCATACCATATATGGTTCCTTGGAGACATTTAGACCAATACGCAGTAATACGACTTTGGTTATTTCTTTAGGTCGGTTTGGCTGTTCTATTGTATTGGTCTACATGATTGGCTACTGATCCATCAGACTTATACACTATACCAAGTTATTCTATATACTATTTGTCCGTTGGTATTTGATGTATAATGGTCTGTTTTTGGACTATATTGAGTTTTCACTGAGCCATTTGTTTTTTATATATATATTGGATCATTTTTGTGTCAGTGTTGATATTAGTGTTCTATTAACCTAATATTTTTTTGATTTATTTGTTTTCATTCTGAGACACAGTTTGGCTGGTCTGGTTGGGTCAAATTTTGAAGTTTGAAACATGGCACTTTCACCCATTATACAGGGTTTATCATCTGACATGGATGATTTATCTGTGTTTGGTTTGGACAAGAATGGTTTGTCAACTGTGACAGATGTTGTTGGGTCTGATTTGGACGCACAATGTGACATATTTTTTAATAAATTGGGCAAGAATATGAAGATGGTTAGGACCAATGTGTGGCATTTACGCTTATTTAAAGCATATCAGCAGAAACATATTACCCCACGGGGTCTAAGGGTCAAAATACAACCTTTGGTCTCTGACATTGACGACCAGCTTATTCAGGATTGGGGTCATATTCAACAGTTGGCTTCATCCAAATTTGTGGATGCTTTGGCCAACTTTTATGAGCGTAAGGTACAACAGGGCATCAAGGATTTGGAAACTATTTGTTTGCAGACAAATAAGTTTGAAACTTGTGATTCCTTTATGACACAGGTTAAGAAACTCACTACAGATTTGTCCAAATTGGAAACTACTTTAAAAGACAGGAAAATTAAAAAATTTCTTAGGGATGTAGGTGATTATGATAGGGGCAAACCTTTTGATACTTCTAAGAATGTATCTTTTAGATTGTCTCGGGATGACTACAAATATGATAAGAGATCATCTACTCCCAAAAGAAAAAGGCCAAGGTCCATTCTAAAGAAAAATTCTGGTCTTTCAAGTGGGACATCTGGTGAAGATAATTCTTCAAATACAGAAGGTGAATTTGATTCACATTCTTGCGAGGGATTACCTATGCCAAAACGTGATAATTTATCACACCCTCTCAATCTAGATACCAACGAGGGGGGCGGAAGCACAGGAAACATAACATCCAAACAAAGTTTGGAGACACTTCTGAAGATTATGACACAACACTAATCTCTGATTTCAATGTTCACAATATTTCATCTGTTGACTTGACCAATGTACAACTCAAATTATTAAATAAAGGGCTTAATTTTGTTCCTGGGTTCTTTGTTTCTGAACAATCTTTGGCCCAGGATGTGATTAATTTTTGCCGTACTTTGAATCTGAAGGTGTTTTTTGATAATAATGTTTGTGATACATCTTGTGATACAGTTGGTGACTTCAGATTCAAAAAATCGACTTTTACTCCACCCATGACTCACCTAGTGGGGGTATTTCAGAAAAATGTCCTTCGGGACATACATTGTCATCTTAAGGACTTTCCTGTCTCTTATAATAATTTGACTGCTGAAGAAATAAGCAGTTTGGATGAGTTGATTAACAACAAAAACCTTGTCATTATTCAAGCCTACAAAGGTGGAGCGGTGGTGATATTGGATAAAACTGCTTATGACAGTGAGGCCATGAGGCAATTGAGTGATAAACAATATTATAGGCAGATGCTTGTGGACCCCTCTCCCCACTTTAAGCGCCAAATTGATGGATTTGTGACTGAGGCAGTGGAGGAGGGTATCATTACACAATATGTTAAAGAACAACTAATGGTTGGGTCACCTAGGAAACAGTATTTATATCTGTTACCTAAGATCCATAAACATGCCACGAATCCACCAGGGCGACCGATTGTCTCGGGACATGGGTCCCTCACTGAACCACTATCTGAATATTTGACTCGATATTTAAAACCATTATTGAGTCATATTAGAGCTAGGATTCAAGACACCACCCAATTTTTGGATATTATTAACAACTCCCAACTTCAATCACATTGGTTATTATGCACCTTGGACATTACCTCTCTTTATACTAACATTCCACACTGGGCGGGTTTACAAGCATTAGATTATTGGTTGGCTAGATCAGGTTTATATCAACCTGGATTCAACACATTTCTCGTATGCCTTACAGAATATGTTTTGTCAAGTAATGTTTTCTACTTTCAAAATCTTTGTTACTGGCAAACGAAGGGTACTGCTATGGGTGCATCTTTTGCACCCATATACGCAGACCTCTTTATGGCATATATCGAAGAAATTGTTATTTATGATGATAATCATAACATTTACATGTGTGAGATGGATATTTGGCGTCGTTATCTGGATGACTGTTGGTTGGTGTGGAAAGCTGATGAACAGTATCTCATGGAATTTCTTGAATATCTGAATAATAATATATGGGGGATTGAATTCAAATTGACTTGTAATAAATCGAGGATAGTATTTCTTGATGTAGAAATTACTAAGAATCAGGATAACACCTTATCCTCCAGGATGTTCAGGAAATTTCCTGAATTTAATTCATTATTACATGCCACCAGCTTCCACCCACAACATGTCATCCAGAATATACCCAAATCTCAATTTCTAAGAGCCAGGCGAATCTGTTCTAGCCAACAATCTTTTTTTGATGCCCAGGATGATCTGACTCGAAGATTTATCAGGAGGGGATATCGTCCAGGTTCTGTACATCTAGCTAAAAGATTTGTGTCCAGTTTAAATAGGGAAGATTTATTAACATACAAAGACAAGAATAATTGTCACCAGTCACAACCTCTACGTTTGGTGACCACATATGGACGTAATACACAGGGTTTTAAAAATATTATACAGAGACATTGGAACGTTCTCAAAGCCAATCTAAAACTTAACTCTTTGTTGCCAGATCAATGTTCTTTTTCATTTAAAAGGGGACAGACTATTGGTTCTAAATTGAGTCATTACAAGAAAGTTGGTCCAGAGGTTAATCTCAGTCCAGCTAACTTTGAAAAATAGTCTGAAATTAAATTACCTGGTTTAGGCCATAAAGATTGCATCTCACAGGTCTGATTGCAGCTAGAGACAAAATGTCTATGAAAACCAGGACTAGGAATCCTACTGTATTGTACTTATGGGTGAACTAATTGCTACCCTGGAAGGGTGAAAATTTTTGAAATGGTTTTATAGCATCCAAATGCTATAGCACATCTTATCAGAGCTCTATGTGTGTGTATTATGACACATATGTGCTGGATTCTGGTTCCGTTTCTAGTATTTGGGTAGTATGGGAACCAGAGTAAGATGACCAGATGTATGTGATGTCATTTTGTAATCCTAGCACTGAAAGGATGTTTTAATACTAGATGAGACAGAAGTCTCAGGGCAGTCTGTTTTTGAAATCTGACAAAGAAGGATCACTCACCCACTTCATCTTGCCTTGCTCTAGTAAGTGAACTACAGAACAGTAGTTGTTTAGATCAGTCAGGAAAATATAGTGAGATTACTTAAGAATTGTTTTTCTGTATCTGTGTGAATCTTTCCATCAGTGTTAGTCTTAATATTTCATGTGATTAGAACTCTGGTGTTTATTTTAAATAGATATTTAGTATTTTAATGTTCTTTTGCTATTTATCATGAACTATATTTAAACTTTTCATTGTGTATGGTATTTTAGGGAATATTTTAACATTTGAGAGTACTTATATTTATTTGGTGACACTGTGGTCACTTCTGAAAGCCTTACTGCATTGGTCAAACACTACCATTTGTATTAGTATTAAATTTGCTCAGTAAAACTGGGTACTCTTGTAAGACCCTTAGAGTAGCTGGTTCTAGATTATTCTGGTGGTAGTATCTACTTTATAATCTGGGCAGATGGGGTAACACTGGTAAATATGTGCCAGCCTTTCCCAGATGTGTGTGTGTGTGTGTGTGTGTGTGTGTGTGTGTGTGTGTGTGTGTGTGTGTGTGTGTTTGTCTGTGAAAATCAAATGTCAAAGAGTGTGTGTGTCAACTACTTGGAGCAGGGGCACACAGCACTGGTTTCAGAGAGAGAGTGGTAGTGGACTTGGCTTTGATACTGGGCTGAGGACTCAACTCTACAGCTGTGCCAAGGGGAGTCTTATTTGGGCCCTGGAGAGAGAGAAAGATAGGGAAATCCAGACCCCAGAATGACTGTGTTCCCTGTGTCCTCTTAAGGCAAACTGTGCTTGATGCAGAGAGCTGCATATGGACATCCTGTGTGTATCTATCTTTTTCCAAGTGAACATCCATCACCAGTATCAGTGGTGAGTATTCAGGCTCCTTGATTACTAGCCCAGAGGAGGGGCTCACATATTGGTGGCATATGGAAATACTGCGTGTATCTATTTTTGTTCCAATTGAATGTCCCTCACCAGTGTCAGTGGTGAAGATTGAGGCTCCTTGATTACTGGCCCAGAGCAAGGCAATCACAAACACCATGATGGAATAATACAGCAACAACTTTTCCAAATAAATAAATGTCAAGATTTATTTACTTAATTTTTTATTTCCTATTTGTTAACCGGGAGTGTCTGACTGAGTGAAAGTTCCTTTTTCAGCTGAGGCCTGGGGAGAAAAGTTCCAGAGTAGTACAAGAGTAAAACAAATTATACAGAAATGACTACACTAACAAAGAAGTGACTACACTAACAAAGAAGTACATATGAGAAAGTACAATACAGTTTATCAACATTTCATATTTCCTTGAACTGTAAAATACTCTAAATACACTTTAGTAACAAAGAGTATGACATTAGCTAAGTCTAGTAACTCCTGCTAGAGAGCAATGCATAAGCGAATTATGGGTTCAGCTAAGATGAGTTGATTTCTTGAGACAGAGGATCAGTAGTTGACAGGTAAAGAAAGGCAGGTATGGTTTGGGCATTAGAGGGAAGGAAGGCCATTGGTAAAAGGCAAAGGCTGACTTGGAGCAGTGTACGGTCAGTATCAGAGAATCATAGAAGCTATAATAAGTAGGCTCTTAAGAGAGGAGTGCAGTGACAGAGAGGGTGTTAAGTGATACAGCTGCAGCTAGAGTTGTTGAGTAGGTATTGTTGGAGTGCTGATTTGAATGTATGTGTAGTTGTTATATTTCTACTGTTGGGGGGAGCTTGTTCTAGTTTAGGGTTAGGTAGTAGCTGTATAAATTTTGACCAGTGTTTATTTTGGGTTTAGAGATTTTCAAGTGTTGTTGGTTACAGCTCCTGAGGTTCCTTGAAGGGGCATAGGGAATATCTCAAATCTAGACAGAACAAGGTTACTGCCAGCTCTACAAAAATACATATAACATTAATTATGATGTTACTAAGAAAGTAAGAACGTCTTTGGAAAATAGTATATAAGCATTACTGCAGCAACAAACTGTATATAACTTACTACAGGCTTATTTTAATCTTAGGCACGATAAACGCATGTTGGACATAACAATGCTAACATACTTTCCAGTGTATTCTACACTGCACCATGCATTAACCTGCTGGTGTAATGGGCTGAAGTCAAGAGTTCACAGCTTCTCAATGCATTCTTTGTGGCCACATTCATATCTAATCGATATTACTGGGTATGTTTAATAAGCAACTAGGGAAGGCTTAAGTTCTGAGAGCTTAAAAATCAAACGTTACATCTGATATGAAAAAATTCAAGAGACAGCAGACAGTAATGTTTTCTTTCACCACCCATTGATGCAGAGTTGGACATCACATAAGAAATTCCCAAGCCCACATTTTACTTAATTTTGGCAATCACATATAACAGTGAAATAATAACTAAATTATTAACACAACTCTACTGCTCCAGATTATGAGCTCTAAAGAAAAATCATTCAGTACCACTGAAAGTTGATTCATCTTCAAATGTAAGAAAATAATCATATCTGAAAAATAATGGCCACTGCATTCGCAAGGAAGTGTAAAACAGTTATGTTGAAGATTTTGGTCATTGCAGCTGGATGCTAATTTGCTTGAGGTACTCTTTCAACAAATGCATTGCTTGTAGAACACACATATTTCTTATGGTTAAAAGAAGTGCAAAAGGCACATTTCTTTCAGCATTAATTTCTAATAACTGATTATGATTGACCAAAAGTCAGAAATAGAAAACATCACATTAAAAGATGGTATAGAAATATACAGCAAAGAAAGACATTACAAAAACTGAAAGTTCCACTCAGTATTACAAAGTTATGTTTACCTAATGTTTCGAATAGCAGCATGCAATTTTAGTACTAAATTTTCTAAAGATTAGACAGTGGAGCTTTTACTCTGTGACTTGTGTATTTTATATACACACAAACACACACACACACACACATATATATATATATATATATATATATATATACATATATATATATATATATATATATATATATATATATATATATATGTAAACATATATATATATATATATATATATATATATATATATATATATATGCATTTGTGTACATATGTGTGTGTGTATATGAGTATGATGTGAAGGTAAGTATGCAATTTTGTGTGTGTGTGTGTGTGTGTGTGTGTGTGTGTGTGTGTGTGTGTGTGTGTGTGTGTGCGCACGCACACTGACAAGGAGAGGTTATGTGATGTCTAATCAATGAAAGATCATGATGCAAAGAAAAACATAATACAAGTCAGAGTTGATCTATCACAAAATAAGAGCCTGTGTCTCCAGATGGCTGTAGCTAATTTTACAGAAGCAGTGTCACACCCACACACAGTAACTGTCACTGCTGTTTGGTTACAGATGCGAATATGTGCTTGTGTGTGTGTGTGTGTGGGGGGTCTGTTTGGCACTGTGGATCACAACATACTTAACAGTGGGCTGAATTCAAGGTTGAGCACATTTACCTATAGACCAACATTCATAGACCCCATCACACATGCAATGAAAAACAGAATACAAGTCAGAGCTGATATATCATTTCTGTACACATGCTGTCAGATATTTTCATAGCTGTGTGAGTTCATACTAAGCTTACAGGTGAAATGCCATTGAGAAACTTATCTTTGATACTCCCCAGTATTGAGAATATGTTAGTTACCCCTGGAAAGAAGATTATTTCTACATATCTAATATTCAGTATCAAAGGATAAAAGGTCACACAGACAAACCATTCGGTAAAAACTGTAAGAAAGAGTTTGTACTGTGTAAAACCTTAAACCTCCTCTAGTGGAGGCCCCTGGGATATATGCCAATGACCCCCTTGCAGACATGCCAGTGTTTCAACCACATGGTTTCTGAGTGCCCTTGACTTTTTACTTATTAAGTCTTTAAGTGTACAATTAGGCCAGTAAAGCCTAGTTGACCTGAATGAACCCTTAAAGACTTAAAAAGAAAAAAAATCACCAGATGGAGACATTGCTGAAGGTGATTAAATAACTGGGCAGATGAAAATTTTATACTGCTCTTACCACCAAACAGCTCCAGTGATAACAGAATTTAACACAGTTATACAGAATTTTCCAACAGTCAGCATGTATACACTGACTTTAATGTGTCACCATGTTAAATAAATTAGTTGAGTAGTACAATGGAGTGAAATGTATTGCATTAAATTAATTTATGTAGCTGCATTTGCTACGATTTTCTTTCTTGTCTAGATATCTTCGCAAGTTCACTACATAGCCATTTTGTTTTTGTTTTTTTTCATAACACCTACTTGCTACTCTCTTGCACCAGATAATCTTGCTTATGTTACACTTTTTATGTACCATGTACTGCCTTTTGATAACTGGGTAGGAGAACTGGTCACTAGACTCTTTTCAGCCAAACTGAGGTACTTTTGGGCAAGAATTGATATTACATGTATCAGAGGCAGTACATATTTTACAATACATAACTTACAAGCATGATAAAACATTGCAGGTTTACAACAAAGATATAAATTAAGACAGCTTTGAAAGCACACAGTTGAAACTGTGAAAATTAGATTCAAGGGGGATTTACAATGAATACTAAAGTTTTTCTGCCTCAGTAAGTTATTTTAAACTCAAGAAATACCAGCAACAACTCTAAAGCAAGTTGTTATCCACCAAAGTACATCTACGTTTATTATATCTCTCAAGTGGCATGATAAAGCAAGAGCTCACCATGTTCCCCTACTTGGGGTAGCTTTGCTGATGCATACCAGTGAAAAACTTCAAGAAAACCCTCCCTTGCCATCTATTCTAAACAACTACAAGTTTAATCCAGATGCATATAAACCCTGCAGAGTAAGGTTTACACCTACAAAAAGCACCCCTGCAATTTCAGTTAATCATCAGAAACGTATGAATGGTAAGTATACATGGGTCTACTACCTCCCATTGCCTGTGATGACTCCTTCTCCACACACATGACATACCACACTGCAGTTTTTCTGGAAACATTCCCTCTACTAACTTATGGAGGAACAGACAAATCCTAAGACTCTGCATGGCACATAATACCTAATCATAACATTACATCTTCCAGTAATTCATACTAGGCTAACATTAAATGAATAAATATGAAAACCCTAAATATGAATGCCTGAAGCAATAAAACCAAGATTATTGATGTACAAATCTTGTTCTACTAAATGTCTGATGTTTGATGAATCGTTCAATCACGGCTTAAATCTAATGTTTTAAATCACAACTGCTTTGTGACATACAGGGGTAAAGCCTTAACTGCAACCTGTGACTTAGGCTTCAATAACAGCCTCCAATAACAGCCTGCGTACAGCAAGAGCTGTACTTTGTAGAAGAAGAATGATAAGGTAATATCTGCTCATATCTGTTGTGGGGGGGGGGGTGTACTCAGTGGGATGTCCACTCCTGATTCCCAAAGTTGACTGAGAGTCACAGAGATGCCAACATATTACAAGGTGGGTGGGTTGTCTCAAAAATGCCAATGAGGAAGCTAGGACATCTTCCCTGAAAAATGCCTTTCGTAGACCAAGCAGTCAGACCTCTCAAATGTCCCTATTTTGGAGGAACATTCCTACTTAGAGGTCTGATTGATCCCTGCACATAATGTTCCTATTTTTGCAGGTATGTCCCTTCTTTCTGGATTGATTTACTTGTTCACAGAATTTTATAACCCCCATCACGCATGATTTTTGAAGCTGTCTAGCACACAGAAACCACACTACATGACCAACATACTACTGGCACGGATAATTTAAAGAAAGATGAACACATTTTGCATCTCCTTTTTTCAGAATCAAAAGAAAATGACCTTGTTTGATAATCAGCTAAAGTTTGATAATCATCTACAAGTAAATATCAAAAAACACACAAAAACAATAGACATGCTTTACCGCCACAACCGTTAAATCTCTCTCTCCACTAGGCTCACCTTCACTAACACTTACCTTATCCCATCCCTCCTATATGGTGCCTCTATCCTTACTAACCTACAATCCTCCCTCAAGACTAAACTCTCCTCTTGCTACAATAAAATAACAAAATTTGCAACCGGCCATAGATCCACTTCCCATCACTTTACTGCCCTACACCAACTGAATTGGCATGAGCTGTCCAATTACCTCATCTATATTCAACTTGTCCAAGCACACATACTTATTTTCACCCCCTCTCTCTGTCCCTCTATTGCCACCACCTTTAAAATGCACCACCAATGATCTAATTCCCAAAATCTAATTGAACTGCATAAACCTGCCCGTCCAGCAGGCAAACATCTAATGTCCTTCTCTCTAGCACACCATTGGAATTTCCTCCAACCTCTTATCCCCACCACCAGCAGCCTCTCTTCATTCCAAACCTTACTTTACACACACCTAACTTCACTATGGGAATGTTCTTGCTCCCACCCCACATAATCTCCCTACACTATAGCTACTCTCTATAAGCTATAATTCACAACAGCCTCCCATTGTTTTGTACCCCTAATAAACTCTAGGAATTAGCATAACTCCTAGAATGGTACAATTCAGTAGCCTAGAAATTAATTACATAAATTAGCATAACTGTTAAAAAATTTAGACTGTTTCAGTCACTGCATTGTGATAATATGTTAAACTGTTAAAAACTTTGACTGTTTGTAAATATTACACTTATTGCATTGTACTAATATGTGCACTCTACTAATATGTGTTTTTCTATTTGTTTAATTTTGCTTCATTTGTGCACATTGCATTTCTCTAATAACTTACTTTTATGTTAAATCTGTAATTTGTCATTTTATGGAGCTTTTCTCCCGAGGACTCCATTGAACATGGGCTCCTCATGGCCCAATGGACTATCCTGGCAAACAAACTATAAATAAATAAATAAAGTGTTTGCTAGAATTTTTTGATATAGTTCATTAAAGTCTACAGATTTTACACTGTCTCTTTGACAATATGCTTATATTTTTGCATAATTTTTGTCACTCTAATTTTTAAACACGTTTTTGTGCAGCATCCCACATTCCTATTGGAAGTAGGAAAAGTTGTGTGATGTTTGATATTCAGATTTGATGCTAATTAGATGCCCAGATTTTTGTCTGGATGTCCCTATGTTTTCAAGGGCCTTTGTTCCTGTTTCAGTGATATATGTTTGAAGGTAAGTATTAGGCTAACTGCCCTTGTGGGCCATTTTAAACCTAGGTAATTTCCTTCAAATGTGAAAATCAATCCCTGTACCTTGTGTCTGTGAGGTAAATGCCTTAACCATTATGCCAACCACCAAGCTGAGAGGCATGTAACTAGTATATTTCCATCACCATCATCCTGCAACAAATCACCCTTGACATACCAGTTGGCTGCAATACAATTACCGCTGAAGTCCCACCATCCCCTTACAGTCATGCGGCAGTGCAAAACCCAATAGGACAGAGGCTTTCATCCCAGGAAATAAAGGACCTACATAATGAAGGGTCATATCACGGTGTTCTCAAATATCATAGACACTGAGAGATGAAAGCTATAAGAAAGCATCAGGAGGACATAAAGTCATTGGCATCTGAATCTAGCAATCACTCTAACAAGCAAGTGTACCAATGGAAATATATATTTAAAAGTGTCATATCAAAATGTCAACAGTCACAAAACTGACAATTTATTAATACCCTCACATCAAAATGCAGATCTCACAATATGAATAAAAAACACCCAAACCCAACATTAATTTAATCACAAAAAACATCAGTTCACAGTCAAATTAAAATTAAAAAAAGACCTGAAGAGTAATATGGGACATGGTTTGTCTGAATAATGGTTGTGTTATGGAAAGGCACCACCTTACTAATGCATACAAATCCTAACCTTAATGCTGCACTTTACTTTGGAAAACCTTTTCTGTAACACTGGTATCTCGAAATTCAAAAGTGAATAAAAAAAAACAACTAAAATAATGTTTTTGCAAGCGGGCAAGCCCCCCTGCACCCCCCATATGGGAGGCAGCGTCCCCTAACACCCTCCCTACTTTAATATACCAACTCCGAGATCACGCTATAGTGAAGCGAATGGTGAGTGGAACAGGAGCATTACCGTTCTCTTCTCTTCACTGTAGTGCAATCTCAGAGTTGGTATATTTAAGTAGGGGGTGTGAGGGTGCAGGGGGGGCTTGCCCCCCTGAAAAAACATTATTTTAGCTGTGTTTTTTTTTTTTTTATTTATTTCACTTTTAACTTTCAAGATAACAAAATCTCGATGTTTTGAGTTTGGTATCTCAAAACTCAAGATTTTGGTATTTCGAAATTTAAAAGTGGACCCATATATATATGTTTTGTTCTTCTTTTGCAGTTCAGCTCCTCTATATTCATCCAACTGACTAAGTCATTCTGACAGAATAGAAGCTGGATATTTTGGTGAGAATTAGGTGGTATGGATAAAGCAAGCTTGTTGGTCATGGGGAGGAGGCATCCTACCCTTTCTACTTGGCAGCAGCATCATCCCCCTCTGACAGCTCTTAAAATTCCACAGTTGCTGCTTCATAGGGGGTATCATGCCTCCACATCTCAATTTACCCTGGGTTGAACAGTGCAAATGTACTATGACAGAGAGGGCTCAGCTGGTTCAGAACTCCAGCACATGAACACAAGTATTATCCATGTGGTGAGACCCCCAAGGATGGGTGAGCTAGCAGTGGCCACTCACTTCCAACATCCCCAACCAGCTGCCAGAGATGCCAAAGCTCATAATCAAACTTTCACCTACAGCATTAAGAATTTCTCCCTCTTCATCATAGAGCTGGATCAAGAAGCAAAGCTACTGTTTTGTCTTAGATGGAGATTATAGACTAACTCATATTATGATCTATAGCACCATAGGTGAAGGGTTTGACTGCTTCACAAAATTTATACCACTGATTCTTGGACATGCCCAATACTATAGGTACATGATAAATAATCTTCCTGGATATCACATGACCTAAGGTCTCTTCTGTTAGAGGGAGACAAGGTTTAGCTGAGTAACTAAAAGTCTAGGATGTGGAACAACAATATAATTCTTAAAGGGACAGTCCAAGGTGTGCCACCTTTCGTTGTGGCTAAAACCAGTGTAAGGCCACACCCCTCGCATCACCTCTAACCCTGCCCATTCCCATCCCTCTCCTGCCCATGTCCTACCCATTTTGTGAAGTTGCTATGACATCAGCAGACAGGAACACCCTCTTTTTCCATTCCTGAGGCCTGCTTTCAGACAATTTACTATGCTTTTCTGTAAAAAATAGTAAATCAACCGATTTAACAAACTCCGATAGTCTTTTTCCTTTTTGAAACAGAATACCGGAGTTTGTACAGTGTTTTCCAGACTACAGGAGAATCAATTTGAGTTCTGGATAGTCTGGAAAAAAACAGATAGGTGGCAACCTTAGACAATCCCAGAGATTTTTTGTTTTGATTCTGGTCTTTGTTTACATTTTCAGTCTAACTTTCTGAGCATGTTCCAGCTTTGGCTGCAGGGGTTGGAGGAGGGGTACTTACAGGAAGTTTCAATGGTCTTAGTCAAATTCCATCTCAAATTGCAGTTGTGCTCACAACAGCTCTCACTGAGTCATTCATTAGTTTCACCTGTGTTTTTATCCTCAGAGAAAAGTAGCCTTTCAGGAATTTTATTACCTGGCAGGAAAGCATATGAGCAATGCAAAGCTAAAACTTTAGTTAACAGAGGTTTCTGTTCATTTCATTTCATATTTTATTTTGTGTGGATTTCTGAATGCTAGCTAAGTGCTATGATGTTATGCATGATGGCCTATTGTTCTGTAGAAAACATCAGAATGGCACAAGTTTCAAACAGTAGTAGAAGTACTCTTCTTTTTTTCATGTTTTGTTTTTTGATCTCTGAATACTAGCCAAGTGTAATGGTTTTCTGACCTGCTGTAAAAAAAAAAAAAGCATGTGTGACACAAGCAATAGATTCATTTTAAACAGTGAAGTCCAAAACTTACTGTCACGGTGGGGGCTGTACAGTACGGCAACATGTGACAGTTTTACATACTAACGCTGAGATTGCTTTACTACAGAGCAAGGGGAACATGTCAACAGACTGCTAAGATTTAGTAGGAATTCACTAAACTGTACTCTTTCGACTGTACTGCTCTGAATTATGCTATGCAGAATAACTAAAGGAAATAAAGAGCTGCACAATTAAGATAATCTTTTTGACGAGTTCATAAAAGTAAACACAGAGTCTTGCCTAACCACTCGCACCACAAACACACACAAATATGTAACAATCTTATTGTTTTACAGTTATTGGGGACTGAAAGCTTTGACAGGAACTGAATACTGTTAATTGTGTTCAGCAGAGGGAATGAAAACATGGCTGCATAAAGTAAACTGAAACCTGAAGTAGGGTTGATGATGATGTGGTCAGTGGGTGGTGACAACTGGGAGGTATCAGGTCAAGTTTCTTTAAGTCAGAATATTAGACACTGGGATTGTTCCTTTAAGACACAGATGTACAACAGCTAATAATGCTGCTAGAACATCAGTATATACAAAATCTGTCCATTCCAAAATCCTTCTAGATGGACATCAATGCTCATAAGGTCAATAAACAGCATCCAGAAAATTTTACATTACAGGCTAATTACTTTGTTCACATTTTTTGACAAATCCCTTATTCCTTTCCACTCCAAAAAATACCATCTTTGGTACCCAGACTACCCTGTTGTGATCCCCCGAAATTTAGTTTAAATGAATATCCTGCATAAGTTAATCAAGCTGCTTCAGTGGAAATTGCTCTGCATGGGCTGATAATATCCTACCACATTCTAAAGTCAGCTTCCACTCATTTGACTACTACCTTAGCTGTGCATTCATACCTCTTCACCCACATTAGCTACCACTATTTTTAACATATTACACATACACCTGCAATCACCAGGATCACCCAGCTACTCACTATTAACTGATCCTTATACAGAGTACTATTACTAAAGTATGGAAACTTGTTCACACAGTACTTATGATTAACAGAATGGACAAATGTACAGTTGTACCATGCTAAAGGTGAAACAAAAAATATTTTATATATATATATATATATATATATATATATATATATATATATATATATATATTTATAGCAAAATGTGAAGCTTTACATGTAGGCAAGGGTAGTCGTAAACTAAAGGAACATATAGGTGATCACTTATCTGACATGAGGAGATTTATAGAAACATATGCACTTTATAAACATACCGCGGTGGTGGTGCTGCAGTAGCGTTGTCGCCTCACAGTAAGACGCTGTCCAGTTCAATTCTCAGCTAGAGCGTCGTCTGCGTGGAGACATGCATGAATGGGCGTACCTTCGTTGAAGGTTGTGCATCAGGGCTGGTAACTCGGCATGTAAAAATCAACTACCAATAATTAGCAGACCGGAGTTCCGCTGTGCCGACCCCTAACCGGGAAAAGCCGAAAGACACAAACAAACAATGCAATTTATAAACATAAGAAAGAAAATAATAATGCACACTCTATTAAATTTATGGTTTTGCAAGTTATACAAGAATAGATTGGGGGGGTGATATAGTAAATAATACAGAAAAAGAAAAAAACTTAAATGAATAGTTCAATTTAGAGGACTGCGGTGGTGGTGCTGCGGTAGCATTGTGACCTCACAGTAAGACGTCCTGTTCGATTCTCAGCTAGAGCGTCTTCTGTGTGGAGACATGCATGAATGGGCGTACCTTCGTTGAAGGTTGTACGTCAGGACCGGCAACTCGGCACATAAAAATCTACTGCCAATCATTAGCGGACCGGAGTTCCGCTGTGGCGACCCCTAACCAGGAAAAGCCGAAAGACACAACAACAACAAACATCAAGGTTTAAATGGTATGAGCAGCATTAAACCTATACTAAAAGAACTACATAACCAGGTTAAATAACTTAGGACACAATATTTCTTTAAGAAGCTCACTGTGATCACTTGATATGAGCCCTTAATCAGTTGATTTGAGTTTTGTGTTTTTAATTAATGTTATATAAGAATATGTTGTATTGATTTATTTTATTGTCTGAGGAAGCATTGAATAGGAAAGTTTTTACTAGTGTTGTATAATAAATTTATCTTCTTTACTCCGAGCATGGTTCCACATATCTTTATATTTGTGTACAGTTGTAACATACTGTCCCATGTCTATCTTTAGTTCTGTACTAAAATACTTGAAAGAACTATTACAAATACTGATACTCAGCGAGGTGAAAGATCATAACTTCCTAAACAATGTACAGCACCAATTCTGAAAAGGACATGGTGTTGAAACAGTACCTGTACAGCTGTTAATAGATATTCTGTCATTCATGGATGGAGTACAATATTTAAGGCTTCACTTAAAACTTTGATAATAATACTACACATTTTGTTACTGGAGAGACCTATTCACTTTGATGCCAGTATGCATTTCGTGGCCTGATTAATAGCCAACTTTGCTAAAAGAAAAAAAAAATTAAGGAAGCCTGAACCATAACATTTAAGTACCAAGAACATGTGTACATGGCGATTCTTGTGGCTCTGTCCTGGGGCTACTGTTATTCACACTATTTGTTAACAACATGGGTCAGCATTTTGGCAACCCGACCATTATATAATAGGCAGATAATGGTGCACTGTTGTGTAAGAACACTAACAACCCACAGTCAGCCAGGGAGTGGCCAAATGTCCTAACTTGATCTGAACCATGGGTCCCCTTCTAGCTCACTAAAACTTAATATCTCTATGACAAAGTCCATGCTGTTTGGTAACATAAAGCACACCACCAATAATACTCCACTTGTGCAGATTAACTCCGAAAAAAAGCAGGTATACAATTTTAAAAATATGGGTTTTCTTCTTGACAATTCATTAATCCATACAGAGCAAGCCTAAATTTCTGTCATAAGGTCCATGATAAACTGGTTTGCCTCTAACACCCAAAGAACTCCCAACCTCCCCTCTTCAAAGACAGCCATGGCAAGTAGCTCCTTGCTTCTTATTATGACTTTTGGTAGCTCTGTCCTATGTATGTTATGCCAGTCTGATCTGAATAAGCATTCATCAGTCTATGGCAGAAGTGCAAGATTTGCACTTGGGGTGCAGTGTATGCTGCACAACCCTTCATAATGGCTGACATACCATTGCATTTGCTCTCGGGGTACAGTGTATGCTGCACATCTCTTCATGATGGACTGAAACACCGTCAGATTTGTACTTGTATACAGTGTATGCTGTACATTCCTTCATCATGGACTGACATACCATCAGATTTGCTCTCGGGGTACAGTGTATGCGGCACATCCCTTCTCATAGACTGAAATACCATCAGATTTCCTCTTGGGGAACAGTATCTGCTGCAAATCCCTTCATCATAGACTGAAATACCATCAGATTTGCACTTGTATACAGTATATGCTGCACATCCCTTCATCATAGACTGACATGACATCAGATTTCCCCTCGGGCTACAGTGCATCCTGCACATCCCCTCATCATAGACTGTCATGTCATCAGATTTGCTCTCGGGGTGCAGTGTATGCGGCAAATCCCTTCTCATAGACTGAAATACCATTCGATTTACTCTCTGGGAACAGTATCTGCTGCAAATCCCTTCATCATAGACTGAAATACCATCAGATCTGCACTTGTATACAGTGTATGCTGTACATCCCTTCATCACAGACTGTCATGTCATCAGATTTGCTCTCGGGGTACAGTGTATGCTGCACATCCCTTCATCATAGACTGAAATCCTGTCAGATTTGCTTTCGGGGTACAGTGTATGCTGCACATCCCTTTATCATAGACTGACATGCCATCAGATTTGTAGTTGGGGTACAGTGTATGCTGCACATCCCTTCATCATAGACAGACAAACCATCAGATTTGCTCTCGGCGTACAGTGTATGCTGCACAACCCTTCATCATAGACTGACATACCATCACATTTGCTCTCCGGGTACAGTGTACACTGCACATCCCTTCATCATAGACTGAAATACCATCAGATTTGCACTTGTATACAGTGTATGCTGCACATCCGTTGATCATAGACTGAAATACCATCAGATTTGCTCTCGGAGTACCATGTATGCGGCACATCCCTTCATCATAGACTGAAATACCGTCAGATGTGCACTTGCATACAGTGTATGCTGCACATCCCTTGATCATAGACTGAAATACCATCAGATGTGCTCTCGGAGTACCATGTATGTGGCAAATCCCTTCATCATAGACTGAAATACCGTCAGATGTGCACTTGTATACACTGTAAGCTGCACAATCCTTCATCATAGACTGACATACCATCAGAT